>NC_133134.1:93961324-94289268 GCF_048418815.1 Hemitrygon akajei | reverse complement strand
CTGCGTTGCTTAGTAATAATTGTAGCTTTCATCAGGACAGGGTGTTCCACATGCTCCATTATTCTCATTTTATCCGTTATCCTTTAAAATTGTTCCGATCGTTGAACGACTGTAGCCTAACACTTTTCCAATGACCCATGGCATTTCACCTCTTTCCAAATGATTTATTATTTCCACTTTATTTTCAATCGCGATCGCTTCTCATCAATGGAACAGAAACACAGCGGGCGGCGGGACCCGACCTCTGCCAGCTCCCAAGGTCCGCTGGGTCCTAAGGACCACCACACTGAGACAGGCTAAATGGGACAAGTGGGGGCTGTGCTGGGTTTGGGTATTTGATCCTCCACAATATTCTGCGTGAGTATTTAAACTGGAGGTGGCAGTGTTTTTTTTTAACGAGGTCAAGTTGTGAGCTCGACATCAACCCAGCACGGATGGTACGGGAGTCACTGGATCGTCATCAACCCAGCACGGGAGCACTCTGTCACTGGATCGAACTCGCTGATCTCACTGCGCCACCAGCCGACTGGAACGGGAGGGAGGGGGGTGGGGCCGGGGTCAGGGTGAACCTTACTAAAAAAAATTTAAGCCAAATACAAAGTTAAACACTCAACACAGTGTCAATGACAATGACAAGATGGCAGACGGCGTCGCGATCCAACTTAAAATGGCGAACAGCATTCTCCTTCCTTGGTTCATAAGTGCGAGTTGTCCGTAAGTCGGACGTTCGTAACTCAGGGACTACCTGCATAATCTTCTTCAGCCACAACTCAGCAATGCCCACATCATTCCAGCCAACAAGATCATCTGCCTTATTCCCTATACATGCATTCAAATATAACAAACACCCTCATTCTGTATTCATCACCCTTTTCAATATTGTCTGTTGCAATGCAGCTCATCCCACTGACTGTAATTTTGCCCCATCACCTGCCTGACCTTTCCACCAGTCACACTACACACTTCCAGTAAACCTTTCCTATTTACGTCTCTAACTTTTAAATGTTAATGTATCTGCTTAGCCACTTCTTCCACAGTTCATTCCATATATGTGCTACTGTATTTCCATTCAGGTTCCTATTAGATAGCTCCCCTCTCACCTCAATCACTTGCCTTCCAGATCTCGATTCCTCAATCTTAAGAAACAGACTGAGCACATTAACTCTTATGACCTAAGCCAGTATCTTCATCCAAGTGAACATCCCAAACACCGAACTCCTGGTTACTCCACATCACTTACACACCCCACCAGACTCCTGAGCTGTTATCCGGAGAGATCACCAAGTGGTGAAAGTAAATTGTTCAAGGATGTGGTCAAATCCACCTTGAAGAAATCCAAGTGTTATGATACCAGCCCCCTCCTTTGTGAGAATCGCAAGAGCCCTAGTGAAGGGGGGGGTCAATGACCCAAGAGAGAGAGAGACGTGCTGAATACCGCGTTCCACCGGGATGCAGAATACGGTGACCTTGACGACTGTCTCATGAAGACCACGTGTAAAGCCCTCGGGCAAAGTGGGCTGGTTGAGAGAGACACGTGAGGAAGTATAAAGGAGGGTCTGGGGGGGACGACCCCTCCAGACGCACCAAGGAGACACGATAGCGATCCCGTCGTAGCGGGAAGCCATTTTGAAGGAAGCCACGTGCGTTAGATTCCGAATCGGGAGTCTGTGGCTGGAATCACGGAAAATCGCTTTTAACTAACAACAGGAAAGCCTGCTCCCCTGATTCCACGGCTTTGCTTCGTAAGGACCCGGGCAAATGTTCCTTTTCTCACCAATCTCTCTCTCTCTCTCCAACATGGGAAACACAGCGGTTCCCAAAAGGCTGAAGCCTGCCGACTTTTGAATGACTGTTATATTTCCAAATGGACAAGATATTATCCCCTAGACAACGATAGAGCTTATTTCTGATTGATCATTACCGTACCTGCGCTTTAGATTGAGTATTGACGACGTATGTTATCTGAATGTTTGGATTAACCTTACGTTTGTGCCCCCTTTATAAATAAAAACGTTTGAAAATGGTACCATCAGACTTCAGCGGACCTCTCTATCTTTGCTGGTAAGTGATCCAGTTACGGGATACGTAACAACGTGGGTGCCTCGTCTCGAGATTTGAAACCTAATTGGGAGGGCAGTGAATTGGGTTTGTAAGTCAAAAAAAACATAAAATAAATTGGATCTGGTACGCGGGTAGCCAGACGGGAAACCAGTAAAGATGGACGTGGATGAATTTATGAAAAACCCGACTGTAGAGGCGGCCACCAAATCAGACTTGTTAAATTTGGCGAAGGGATTGGACCTCGCAGAAGTGAGGTCGTCCATGAAAAAGCGGGAGGTGCGAGGGGCCATAACTCGGTATTACATTGGGAAGAAAGTGTTCAAAGCTGAGGTCTTGGAAAATATCCCTGAAAAAGTACCAGCGAGTGGAATGGATCAGCTAGAGTTGGAGAAATTAAGGCTGGAACATGAATTTAAAATGAAGCAGCTAGAAGCGGCTGAGAGAGAGAAAAAAAGGGAGCAGGCGTTCCACATAAAGGAGTTAGAGGTGGAAAAAGAGCGGGACCAAGCTGAAAAGCAAAGACAGCATGAAATTCAGCTAAAAGAGCTAGAAGTAGCCGAGAACGAGCCGAAAAGCAAAGAGAGTATGAGGAGAGACGAGAACAGAGGGAACATGACTTGGAGATGGAGAAGTTAAAGAAAGAGCGAAGAGATCTAGGGTTAGATCGAGAGGAGAGGTTTAACGTTAGTCGGGAGTTGAGGGCAGTACCTCCATTCGAAGAGTCGGATGTTGATAGTTATTTCTTGCTTTTTGAAAAGGTGGCAGTAAATCAAAAGTGGCCCAAAGAGCAGCGGGTGGCGTTGTTACAAAGTGTGTTAAAGGGGAAGGCACAATGAGCATATGCGGCCTTGACCGTCGAGGAAGGGGAAGCGGAGAATTATGCCAAAGTAAAAGAGGCCATTCTCCGGAGTTATGAGCTAGTACCTGAAGCGTATAGACAAAGGTTCAGAAATTTACGGAAAGGGTGGAATCAAACGTATACCGAGCTAGCCTATGAAAAGGGTGTGCTCTTGGACCATTGGTGCACCGCGGAACAGGTGGACGGGGATTATGGGCGTATCAGGGAGTTATTTCTGATTGAGGAATTAAAAGGGTGTGTTCCGGAGGAGATCCTGATGTATTTGAATGAGAAGGCGAATAAGTCCATCTCAGAAATTGCTAGGTTTGCAGATGAATATGCCCTAACCCACAGGATAAAGATTTCCTCGCCAAAAGGTTACCCGAGAGACCGTCGGAACCGTAGGGAAAGTCCGCCGGCTGAGGCAGAGGTCCCACCGGGAGCTAGTGGTAAGGTTGAGGGGGAAAGGCCAGGCGGCCCGAGATTTCCGGGCTTGACCTGTTTTAATTGTGGGAAGGGAGGACATATTGCCTCTAGGTGCTTTGCTCCGAGAAAGGAGCCAGAAAAAGGGAGAGCAGCGGTCCCTATCGGGTGTGCCGTGGTAATCAGTAAATCGACAAGAGAGCCCCGGGTAGACAGAGTACGAGAAGGGTCAGAGACTTGGCTGTCACCCGGAACCGTGTCCGTGAAGGGGGGAGACCCACCCATTCCCGTCCGAATCTGGCGAGACACCGGGGCGGAGCTGTCGTTGATCCGCCGTGAGATACTAGATTTCGGTCGGAGAAGGGGAATGGTCGCCGTGAAGGGGATAGGTACAAGAATAGAAATGGTGCCCCTACATCAGGTAATTATGGATTGTGAGCTGGTATCTGGACCAGTCGAAATAGGGGTGCCATCAGAATTCCCGAGAACTGACGCGGACGTCATCCTCGGAAATGATTTAGCCGGGGGGCAGGTTTGGACAAGGATGACACGGCCCAAACAGCCTGTGAGGATTGCAGCTCCGCCCCTCGCATCTCCAGTCTGTACCACAGGCGCGAGCATTCGCAGCCTGTCGAGAAAGGCAGCTGAGAAAGCGAGCAGTTTAAATCTGGCCAGTATTGATTTGGCCGAGACGGTCCTACCGACCCTGTACCACGAGGGTTCTGAGGGTGGTAAACCAAAAAGTAGTAAAGTGAAAGGGGTTAAGGGAAAGGAGCGAGATCTGCCCTTAGCGAAGAGAAAGGTCCTAGAGGTAGGAAATAAAGATGAGAAACGGAAAAAGCTGTTAAAAGGTCCAGAGTTGGACATGATCTGTCGGGGGTGGCAGCCCAGTTTGAAGAAGTTGAGAGTTATCAAGGTGTTCCCGATAATGAGATGAAGGCAGTCCTAGATGAAAAGGATGCCATTACCTTGGAGAGGTCTGCTGGGTTGGCAGACGAGGTTGTTTCAGCCCGCGGGGTTGAGTTTACTCCGGAAGGGAGTTGTTCAGAGAGGAACTGGGAGGATCAGGGGAATTTAGAATTTGAAAAGGGTACGGGTATTGAAAGCCTGGAAGAGGCAGATGTCCCGTTTGAGTGTGTCCAAGATGTGGATGCACGTGGTACTGAACCTAGTAATAGAGCTCAGAAAAAGTCTGAGGTATTTGATTCAGTTGAAGAGGAATGCAGTCCCTGTGGGTCAGATGGACTGGGTTCAGTGAAGACAGGGTTAACCCTGGTAATTGGGGGAAGGGAGGGTTCCCAGGTGTTGGTACACGAAGGGGTGGTGAACCTTAAAGTGGAACTCGACCAAGGGGGAATAAACATTATTATTGAAGGGAACAGGAAGTTTGTAGTTCCCAAATCGAATGAAGAAAATTTAAAGTTTAGATTGGTGTCAGAAGAAGCAACCAAGCTACAGAAACGAGGGCTTGGTAACGCGGTGCCTGCGCATCGATTACAGGTTGATTTGGAATGTAAAGGTGCCCCACACGCTGTTGTTATTCAAGAGAGCGCTGTGAAAAAGCCGAAATTTAAATGCGGCCTGAGGGAAAGGTTCGAACTGAAACCCATCAGCCTGCATGGTCCTGATAAAAGGGCTAGCCGCCTGGGTAAAATTACAGAATTGGGTGAAAATGGTCTAAGTGGTGTTGATAAGATGACCCCGATGAACGAGACGGGCGGGAGTTCACCACGCCAAATTACTCAAGTTCCCCACGGGGGGACTCAACGAAAAAGAGGCGATGGTTAATGCGGATACCATTTTTTTTAAACAGCAAAGCAGGTTGTACGGGATTGCGCCAAAGCCTGTGAATAATAAAGACAGCCCCTTTGGAGACCTGCCGGTGAAGTGAAACGACCGAAACGATTAGTATTCGCATAAACTTTTGTAGATGCACCTAAGCTAAGATCACACCTCCTTAGTTTTGTTGCTGAAGAAAAAAAATAAATAGGTGGTTATTGAATTGAAGTCTGATGCGACAAGATTTTTAGTACGGTACGCGATGTTAAGATATTAAAGAAAGGGACACTGTAATCGTTAACTGTTTAGGTACTGACTTGAATGTATAACAGTAGTACTCTGTGAAAAGAAAGGCTTGTGTATTGTGGTAGATTCAAAAATCCTGTAAGACTCTATACCACTGTTTTTAACCGCTGGTAAAAAATGTTTAAGAGGGGAGGTGTTATGATACCAGCCCCCTCCTTTGTGAGAATCGCAAGAGCCCTAGTGAAGGGGGGGGTCAATGACCCAAGAGAGAGAGAGACGTGCTGAATACCGCGTTCCACCGGGATGCAGAATACGGCGACCTTGACTATTGTCTCATGAAGACCACGTGTAAAGCCCTCGGGCAAAGTGGGCTGGTTGAGAGAGAGATTGACACCTGCGATCCCGTGAGGAAGTATAAAGGAGGGTGGGGGGGGGGACCCCTCCAGACGCACCAAGGAGACACGATAGCGATCCCGTCGTAGCGGGAAGCCATTTTGAAGGAAGCCACGTGCATTAGATTCCGAATCGGGAGTCTGTGGCTGGAATCACGGAAAATCGCTTTTAACTAACAACAGGAAAGCCTGCTCCCCTGATTCCAAGGCTTTGCTTCGTAAGGACCCGGGCAAATGTTCCTTTTCTCACCAATCTTTCTCTCTCTCTCCAACACGGGAAACCCAGCGGTTCCCAAAAGGCTGAAGCCTGCCGACTTTTGAATGACTGTTATATTTCCAAATGGACAAGATATTATCCCCTGGACAACGATAGAGCTTATTTCTGATTGATCATTACCGTACCTGCGCTTTAGATTGAGTATTGACGACGTATGTTATCTGAATGTTTGGATTAACCTTACATTTGTGCCCCCTTTATAAATAAAAACGTTTGAAAATGGCACCATCAGACTTCAGCGGACCTCTCTATCTTTGCTGGTAAGTGATCCAGTTACAGGATACGTAACACAAGAAATACACACTCATGAGAATCTCTAGCCCACAACAGCTTGAAGTGGAGCAGGGAACTTTGGTCCCACCCATTAGGAGCACACTGTGCTAAGAGTGCACCATCTCACAAACTATTCAGCTACCCACAGCTAATCTCAGAAACTACACATCCATCCACCTCATCAGCCATCACAAATCACAAAGACTGAAGTGGAAGTATCCCCAATCCCAGTGTCTACTTAAAAGGATGGTTAACAATATATTTTAAAACAGGCAAAGCTTTCTTAATTTTATTCACTGCTCATCTTCCATAGAATGAAATTATACCAGAGCATACTGACGTTGTTAGCTTTTTGAGAACTAAGCATCTCTACAACTCTCCAAAAATCTTTTGTACTCTTCCACTTCTGCCTTCTTGATCAACACAGCTTTGTTGTGTTACAAGTTGTCTGGATCCTTACTACTAAAGTTCCAACCATAACTCTACCAGCTGGGAAATGTATTGTATATCAGAATGTTGTGCAGCCAGTATGTTCTGTTACCCAGTGGCTTAAAACTATGAGACTTACTTTCCTGCACTTTACGAGGTGATAAGGGAACCTGCAGGCACGAATGTGGTGGCTCTTGTCATAGGGACACTGTAGAAGGTCTTCGGGGTCAATGGAACTCATTCTGCAAACTACAAATTTAAATTAGCACCAAAAGGAACAATCTGATTCAGGATTAAATTGCTCAATATTTAAATTTGTGCAGTGGGGGAGGGGTGTGAACAGCTAGGGAGAGAAAGGCAGGGGAGGGGAAGACAACAACAAGTAGGGTGGGGAGATGGGAGAGGGATGGGAAAGGCTGGATGGTGGAGAATCTATACGACCAGAAGCTGCGCTCCAACTACTGTAGATGAATCAAAACCTCCCAACGGCATCCCTTCACTATCACCGGAACCCACCCACCCCCAGCAACACGACCGAAACTCTCACACTACCCCATCACCGATCACTGACCTCCATCCCAGTGCCCGACATCCCCTCAGCTCTATACCTGTCCCCAAGCCAACAGCAAACGAAGGTTTTCAAAAGCAGCCGCCTAACGCCCGCCACTCCGCGCGCTATTCCCCCTCACTCGCGGGCATCAGACCCCGTGACCTCGGATCACGTGTCGCAAATATGAGCGGGGGAGGGGCGCGAGATGCGTGTGGGTTTCAGGGTCGCGCAGGCGTGCTGAACGGTGTGTGTTGGGGGGGGGGGGGGGGAGGCAGAGAAGACCAGAGGAAATGAGGAGGAGGTGAAAGGGGAGGGGGAGGAGTAAAAGACAGGGAAAGTGGTAAAAGGGGGCATGGGGAGAGCAGTGGTATTAGGGAGCAAACGGAGGTGGGAGGGGAGCGTGGGAGTGAGAAGGGGAGGAGTGGACGTGGAGCATGGGAAGATGTGGGATGGGGAATGAGAGAAAAGATTAAAAGGGGAGAGGGATGGGTGGAAGAAAGCAAGATGGGGAAAGGTGGTAGGAGAGGTGTCAGTGAGGATGGGCTGAGGAAGGGGAGGGGAGGAAGAAAGGTAGATGAGGAAAGGGGGTAAGGGAGGTATCAGTGGGAATGGGGAGGGGATAGGGAAAGGGGATGGGAAAGGTGGTATGGGAGGTATAAGTGGGGATAGGGGATTAGGAGGGGAGGTTGTAAGGGGAGATAGGGGAATGAGAAAAAGCAACTGGGAATGGAGGAGTGGAGGTGAATGGGGAAGTGGGATTGAAAATGAGAGAGGGGAGCTGAATGGGTCGATGGGAAGGAGAGGGTGGGGGGGAAGAGGGAAGGGAGGAGGTGGTAAGGCGAATGGGGACAAGTGGGGAGGGATAGGGAAAAGGGGAGCAGATGGAAAGAGTGGAGGGGGTGTGGATGGGTAAAAGGGGAGGGACAAAAAGGGATGAGGGAATGGGAGGGGGCGGTGGAATGGGGTAAGGGGCGGAATGGGGAGGAGAGTGAGGAAATGGGGGATGGGAAGGGGGAGTGGCTGGGGATAGGGGGAGCTGGAGGGATAGGAGGAAGGAAGGGGAGGCAATGGGGAGAGATGAAGGGGAGGGGAGGTGTATGTGGGGATGGGCGAAAAGGAGAGAATGGGGGTAAGTGGGAGGGGATGGGGAATAGGAGGGGGTGTAATGGATAGGGGAATGGTGGAATGGGGAAGGGTTGTGGAAAATGAAGAGGGGATGGGGGAATAGGAGATGAGGTGTAATGGTGGATAGGGGATGGTGGAATGTGGGAGGGGAAGAAGGGAAAATGGGAGAGTGGAAACCCCCTGGGAAGAGGGAATGGGGAAAATGGGAGGGGTGGGGAATAGGGGTTTAATGGGGGATAGTGGGATGGTGGAATGTGGGATGGGGATATGGTAAATGAGGGGATGGGGAAAGGGGGACGATGGGAAAAGGGGTAGGAGAAGGGGCAATGGGAGGATCTGGAATGACGAAAGGGGGAGTGAAGGGAAAAGGGAAGGTGGAGAGAGAGAAAGTGGAGGGGGAGAAGGAAAGCAGGAGGAAGAAATAGGTTAGGGGAGGGTAAAAGGAGGGAGGGAAGGAGTGAATGTGGAAATGGGGGGGGAGGCAAGGGGAATAGTGAGCCTGAAGGGAGGTGGGGATAAGGGAGGGAAATGGAGAAAAGGGGAGAGGGGAGTAGGCTGGGGGACAGGGAAATGGGGAGGAGAGATGAGGTTGTGGAAGAGGTAGGGGAGAGGAAAGGAAGGAGGAAGTGGAGAGGGGAAAGATGACACGGTAAAGGGGAGGGGGAAGGAGTGGAGGGTGAAAGGGGGGAGTGGGAAGGAGAAAAGGGATTATGAAAGGGCAATGGGGAGGGAGGGGAAGGGGGTAAGAGTGGGGGAGGGGAAAGGGGAGGGTCCAAGGGTGGGAGGGGAAGATGGAGTATGGGGAAAGGGAAGGAGGGAGTGAGGGAGGAGGAAGGAAGTTTTAAGTAAGTTTCATCATCATAGACCAAAATCTGTGCTGTATAGCTCTGAGCGAGCCTGGCACTGGGAACTGGTTCTACAATCTCTGCAGGGTACTCTGAACCCTTTTCTGCATCCTGTGGGACAAGGCAGTAGAAACATGGGCAGATTTGTAGAAAGGTATCATTAAGATACTCTTCTCAGCATAGTATTTTTAATGGATTTGCTTCTTTGTATTTTGTCATTCATTTAGTCACACTGCCATCAGGAACACTACTAATTTGCCTACTGTATCTTGGTGCAACTTTCCCACAAGCTAAAGAAGACCATCACAAAAGGAGAGCTAATCTCAATTTCCCATTTCACTGCTCCCGCTACCTGATACTAGATATGGTGAGGAAAAGCCAGAATAATCTGGTTTTATTTTATAAATAGTGAATTGATTAGATGGGCTGAATGAACTTTAGCTGTTTTATATTAATTTTAGTCTTTTTATTGAATATAATCCAGCATAACTCATTAATCATCAACTGCTAAATATGAAAGGGAGAATAATTTTGCAAAATTTACAAGATTAATTACAGAAATCAGAACCATAAGATTCTTATACATTGATGTTTTTAAGTCTTCATTTGAGGAAGTTTAAACAGATAAAGGGTGTGATCCCAAAAGGTTTAAATATCAAATGCTTCAGATAAATCATGCAAAATCTAAGTGGAACGTTTACATTGAAAAGCTGGAATAGGAGGGAAAAATGTTCAATATACCCACTCGTTTCCTACACTTTCAAATGGGTTCTCCAATATTAATTTTAGTTGCTTAAACGAAAATTTATACTATAGATGGTACAAATGGTCTTAAAAGTTCTGCAAATCAACAGACTGGAATACATCTCAACACCTTTAACAATGCAGGCAGATAAGTCAGAAAGGAAAAAATAAGCAATACACACAAAATGCTGGTGGAAAACAGCAGGCCAGGCAGCATCTATAGGAAGAAGTACAGTTGACGTTTCGGGCCGAGACTTGAGATTTGAAAGTGGGAGGGGGAGGTTCAAATCTCTTACTATCTTTTCTTTCAGTTAGTCCTGACAAAGAGTCTTAGCCCGAAATGTCAACTGTACTTCTTCCTATAGGTGCTACCTGGCCTGATGCGTTTCACCAGCATTTTGTGTGTGTTGCTTGAACTTCGAGCATCTGCAGATTTTCTCATGTTTGTGAAGGAAAAGATAAGTTTGGAGTCCTCAATTCCATGTATGTCCAACCCCTTCAACAAAACTGTATGTATGATGGGCACCAGGTAAGGACGGAATTGAACCAGCTATGGGTAACATTCACTATCTCCATGAATATTTGCACTGCTCACTGCGAATCAGCAAACAGACGAGTCTCAGCGAATAGCATAATGTTGCTCTGATTAGATTATCCAAGAGCAAGAAACTGTTCAGAGTCCACAAAATGGGAGAAACAAAGACAACTGGCTTGTCTGCTTCTCCTGTCCTTGATCAGACTGCAGTTTCTTCTGGCCAACAAGCCACAAGAGAAAGTAGATTGTACATCCTTTAAGTACTACTCTACATTGTTAGAAAAGTGACAGATGATAGAAATCTGAAATATATTAAAAACCCCACAGCAAATTCTGGAAATATTTAGATCAGGAACCAAGTGTGGAGATGAGAAAAAAGACTGACTATTTCTCAATGCACTGTTGGCTAGCTTCATGGGTGATACATCATTTAATGTGTAATACTAGTAACAAGCAGACACCAAACTAATGATGTAATGGTTCAGTGTACAAGGAGATTAGTGTCAGAGCTTCTCATCTTGGATCAGAACAATGGATGCCAATAACTGAGCTAGTTCAGGCCTGCTGAGTTCCTCCTGCATTTTGTGTGTAGCTTATCATGTGCATGTGTATCATACATCAATAGTCAATAATAATCAAAGTAAATCAATTTTACTGCAATACACAAGAAAAATATGCAATAGTGATGGTAATATTTAATTGTAGGTAATTTAAGAAAGTATACATACCACCAAGATCGTGGATTATTTAGTACTTTTTTAAATAAAATCTTACACATTCTTAAAAAAAAATCTGTATTGGCAGTAATATATACTGTGGACTGTGCATTTTGCTATAAGAATGCAGACTTTAAAATGTGGGTAGCATGTAAAGACTACTGACCAATCACATGTTTATTGGTCCAGATCAAATACATTAGTCAGTGTCACAGCCAATCTATATCTGCAGTCAAGTACCCAGACTAGCACAGCTATCTATGCCCGCTTCGAAATGGAGAATATAACTGCAGCTGTGAAAAACCCTGCTGCACCTGGTGACCCTGTAATCTCTGTCTCGGAGACCGATGTTAGGCTGTCTTTAAAGAGGGTGAACCCTCACAAGATGGAAGGTCCCGATGGGGTACCTGGTAAGGCTCTGAAAAATTGTGCTGACCAATTGGTGGAAATTAGGGGAAAGGAGTGCAGGGAGAAAGGGGGAATGGGAAAGAGGTGCAAGGAGAAAGGAATGGAGGAGGGGGAAGGAGGGTAGTAGGATAGTAAAGGGTATTGTGATTGGCGGATTGGGGAGGGGGTTGGGAAAGGGAGGGGTAGGAAAGGGGAGTAGGGTGAGTGTAAATGGGAGGGGGAGGGGAGGATGCAATAGGGGAAGAGAAGGAGGGTGTGGAGAAGGGAAAAGCCAAGGGGAGAGGGGAAGGAAGGATGGAAGGGGAAATGGGGGAAGTGGGAAGGGGTCGAGGTGTAAGGAAGAAATGGAAGGAAATGGAGGGAGGGGAGCAGGGAGAGGGAGTGGAGAAAGGGAAGGGCAGCAGTGGAGGGGGGAAGGGTGAAAGTGGGGAAGAGGAGGAGGGGAGAGAGCAGTGGAGGGGGAAGAAGGGAGGGGAAAGGGATGTGGGGAGGGGGAATGGAGCAGGGGAAGGGGGTGGAAGGAGAAGGGGAGAGTGGGAAAAGGGTGGAGGGAGAGAGACGGCAAGGGGAGGCAGGGGAAAGGGCAAGGGTGGGGGGGGAAGGGTAGGGGGATGGGTGGAACAGGGAAGAGAGGATGCCTGGTAAGGTGGAGGGAGAAGAGGATTGCGAAAGGGTGGGGAGAGAAGGAAAAGGGGAAGTGGGAGAGAAAGAGAGGAGGGTGTTAGGGGTGGGGAGGGGGAGGGGAAAAGGGAGGAAGTGGGAGGAGGATAAAGTAGGTCAGGGAGAGGGAAGGAAGGGGAATGCGGAGAAGAAAGGGAGGAGTGAAAGGAAGTGGAATGGAAGGGGTGGGGGAGGGGGAAGGAAGGGGGTAGAAACTGAATGGGGAGCGATGGAGGGGTGGGTGGAAGGGGACGGGAAGGTGGAGTCGGGGAAGGGTAGAGTGGAGGTGGAGGAGGAAGGGTCAGGTCGGAAGGAAAGGGAAGGAAGACTGGGGAGAGGAAGGGAATAGGGGAGTGGAAGAGGAGACAGAGTGGTTTGAAGAGAGTGATGTGGAATGGGGTGGAAGACAGGAGGTTAGGGGAAATGGAGGAGGAAAGGGGAAGGGGAGAATAGGGGAGGGGGGTGGAGGAGGAAAGGGGATGGCATGTAGAAAGGGGAAGGGGAGAATAGGGGAGGGGGATGGAGGAGGAAAGGTGTGGGAGGAGTGGGGAACAGGGGATGGGGAAAAGGTGCAGGAGGGTGGGAAGGGAAGGAGAGAATGAGATGGGGAGGGGAGAGTGGGAGAAAGAAGTGGCGAAGAGGTCAGATGTGGGATTTCTGTGAGACTTCCAGCCTCTCCAGTAGACACATCTTCACCAGGTGCATCGAGATGCAACTCCTTAGGGACCATGTTGAGGAACTGGAGCTGCAGCTCAATGACCTTCAGCTTGTTAGGGAAAGTGAGGCAGTGATAGACAGGAGCTACAGGAAGGTAGTCACCTAAGGCTACAGGAGACAGATAAATGGGTGAGGGAAAGCCATCCCCCTCAACAATGTAATCCATTTTGAGTGCTGTTTGGAGGGTAAGTGACTTACCTGGGTGAAGTAACAGTGGCTATGCCTCTGACACTGAGTCTGCCCTGTGGTGCAGAATGGTAGGGAACTGATGAGAATGAGGATGGCAGCAGTAATAGGGGACTCAGTAGTCAGGTGGACAGATAGGAAATTCTGTGGATGCGAAAAGGAAAGACGGATAGTAGATTGCCTGCCAGGGTCCAAGATATTTCCAGACGTGCTCTCAATATCCTAAGAAAGGGAGGGTGAGCAGCCAGAAGTTGTGGTACTAGGGAACTGGTGCTGTAGCTCAATGATCTTCAGCTTGTTAGGAAAAATGAAGCAGTGATAGACAGGAGGTACAGGGAGGTAGCCAGGAGACAGATAAATGGGTATGTGTCAGGAGAAGGATGGAAGAACATCAGATAGTGAAGAGTATCCCTATGGCTGTCCCCCTCAGCAATAAGTATTCCATTTTGAGTAGTGTTGGGGGTACGGCCTGCCTGGGAGAAGCAACAGTGGCTGTGCCTCTGGCACTGAGTTTGACCTTGTGGCTCTAAAGGGTAGGGAACTGAAGAGGATAGCAGCAGTAAAAACAGGACTAGGCAATTAGGGGGACAGATAGGCAATTCTTTTGGTGCGTAAAGGAAACACGGTGGAAGTTTGTCTCACAGATGCCAGGGCCCGAGATGTTTCAGAGCGCTTCCATAATATCCTGAAAAGGGAGTGTGAGCATCCAGAAGTCATGGTATATATTGGTACCAACAACATAGGAAGAAAAATGAAGAAGGTCCTGAAAAAAGAATACAGGGTGTTAGGAAGGAAGCTGCAAAGTAGGATCTCAAGGGTAGTAATCTCGGGATCACTGCCTGTGCCACATGACATTGAGGATAGGAATAGAATGAGGTGGCAGATAAATGCATGGCTGAAGAATTGGAGCAGAGTCAGGGAATCAGATTTCTGGATAATTGGGACCTCTTCTGGAGCATGTGGGACCGGTACAAAAGAGAGGGTTGCACTTAAATTTAAGGGAGACCAATACTCTTGTGGACAGATTTACTAGAGCTGTTGGGGGTGGTTTAAAATAATATGGCAAGGGGATGGGAACCAGTATGATAGATCTGAGGGTGAGCCAGCAGGTTTACAAGTGTAAACCTGGATGTAACATGAGCGTAAGGAAGGATAAGCCAAATGTTGGGCACAAATGCAGATAGAGCAAAGAGTTAGATTGTACCACAAAGGCAAAATTGAAAAGTGCAAAGAATCCAGGACTGAAGGTGTGGTATTTAAATGCATGTAGCATTCGGAATAAGGTTGATGAACTTGTAGCACAATTGGTCGGACGATGTGGGCATTACTGAGTCGTGGCTGGGAAAAGGTCATAGGTGGGAGTTTAACATCATAGGATATATTTTGTATCAAGAGGACAGGCGGGAAAGCATAGGCAGTGGTGTGGCTCTGTTGATAAGAGATGGAATTAAATCTTTAGGAAGAAGTGACATAGGGTCAGAGAATGTAGAATCCTTGTGGGTGGAGTTAAGAAATTGTAAAGGTAAAAAAATACATTATAGGAATCCAAATAGCAGCCAAGATGTAGGGTTGAGATTGCAAAGGGAGCTGGAAAAGGCATGTAATAAGGGTAATGACAAAATTGTAATGGGGGAGTTCAATATGCAGGGGAATTGGGAAAATCAGATTCATGTTGGATTACAGGAGGGGGAATTTTGTTGAATGCTTATAAGATAGCTTTTTGGAACAGCTTGTGCTTTAGCTACCCAGGGAAAAGCTACCTCATCTTGGGTGTCCCAGAACTTATTCAGGAGCTTAATGTAAAGGAGCCCTAAGGAGGCAGTGATCATAATATGATTGAATTCATACTGCAATTTGAGAAGGAGAAGCACAAGTCATATGTATCCTAATCACAATGGAATAAAGGGAACTATGGAGGCATGAGAGAGAAGCTTGGAAGCTTGCCCAGGTGGATTGGAGGAGGATACTGGTGGAGATGATAGCTGAAGTTTCTGGGAGTAGTTCACAAGGCTCAGGATTGATATTTCCCACAGAAGAAGTTTTCAAATGGCAGGCGTAGGCAACCATTGCTGACAAAGGAATGCATAAAAGCCAAGGTAGCAGAAGTGAGTAGTAGTAATGGGGGACAAGGAAATGGCAGGTGAACTTAATTGGTACTTTGCATCTGTCTTCACTGTAGAAGACACTAGCAACGTGCCAGAGGATTGTGAGTGTCAGGGAGCAGGAGTGAGTGCTATTGCTATTAGAAAGGAAAAAGTGCTAAGCAAACTCAAAGGTTTAAAAGTGGATAAGTCTCCTATATTAAATGGATACATCCCAGAGTCCTGAGAGAGGTTTCTGAAGAAATAACAGATGCAATGGTCATGATCTTTTAAAAATCACTTAATTTTGGCATGGTTCCAAAGGACTGCAAAATTGCAAATGGCACTCCACTCTTTAGGAAGGGAGAAAGGCAAAGAAAGGAAATTATAGGCCAGGCAACCAAACCTTAGTGGTAGGGAAAGCGTTGAAGTCTGTTATTAAGGATGAGGTTTCGGGTACTTGGAGACTAACTATAAAATAAGCCAATGTCAGCATGGTTTCTGTAAAGGGAAATCTTGCCTGACAAATCCGTTAGAGTTCTTCAAGGAAGTAACAAGCAGGGTGGACAAAGAAAAGACAGTGAATTTCACTTACTTAGACTTACAGAAGGCACTTTCCAAGGTGCCACACGTAATGCTGCTTAACAAGATAAAATCTTGCGCATTCCAGTGCTGTTACCCATGAAATGAATGCCAACATTGCATTTGCCTTCTTTACCTTCAGACTCAACCTGTAAGTTAACCTTCTGGGAGTCTTGCATGAGAACTCCTAAGTCCCTCTGCACCTCTGATGTTTGAACCTTCTCCTCATACATGAATGGCTGATAGGCAGAAGCTGAGTGGGAATAAGGGGAGCCTTTTCTGGTTGGCTGCCAGTGACTAGTGGTGTTCCTCAGGGGTCAGTATTGGGACCGCTACTTCTCATTGTTTGTCAGTAATTTAGATGACTGATGGCTTTGTAGCAAAGTTTGCAGAAGAAACAAAGATAGGTGGAGGAGCATGGAGTGCTGAGGAAGCAATGTGATTGCAGCAGGACTTAGATAAATTGGAATGTAACGCTCAGGTTCTGTCGGCAGTGTAAGTCCAGAGAGACAATCTCTGGTCCTGCTAACAGGTGAGATTGAGATGTGAGTCCACCCCGAAACTCCGTGTTTGTGTGCATGCTGCATGAGTTGTTACCCTGTTACAAATCAATACCATGAAATAACAAACAGTACAATTAAATGATTTAGCTTTATAATTCTTAATTTGACTACAGGGTTAGTGAAGAAAAAGCAAGAAAGGAAAAGGGCCCATTTTAATGAAACGGTCTAATGTGCACAAGTTGGATCTCACTGTTTTCCCTTCGCTGACCCTCCTTCGATCTCCTGGCTTTCGTCTAATCATGGTTCTGCTCTGCCGTCTTCTCTCTTCATCTCTCTCCGAACAAAAGACCCAGATCACCCTGGTGTCAGGCACACAGCACAAAACACACTCCTGTCATTGGACAGCTTGCATTCCATAGTACCCATTATCTCTAGCCATAATCCAAACACTGCTTCTACAGAAAGACCATTTAAGACCATTACATTAGCAGTGAAACCTTTCCCAAGGTGTTACAGGAAGAGTGGGAAAAAAAGTGGCAGATGGAATACAGTGTTGAGAAATATATGATAATGCATTTTGGTAAAAAGAATAACAATACAGACTATTATGTAAATGAGGAGAAGGTTCAAACATCAGAGGTGCAGAGGGACTTAGGAGTTCTCATACAAGACTCCCAGAAGGTTAACTTATAGGTTGAGTCTGTGGTAAAGAAGGCAAATGCAATGTTGGCATTCATTTCATGGGTAATAGAACATAAAAGCAAGGAGATAATGCTTAGGCTTTATAAGACACTAGTCAGGCCACACTTTGAGTATTGTCAACAGTTTTGGGCTCCATATCTCAGAACGGATGCATTGTCACTGGAGAAAATCCAGAGGAAGTTCGCAAAGATGATTCCGGGAATGAAGGGATTATCATATGAGGACTGTTTGGCAGATTTGGGCCTGTACTCATTGGCATTTAGAAGAATGTGGGAAGATCTCATTGAAACCCACCAAATGTTGAAAGGACCAGGCAGGACGGCTGTGGAGAGGATGTTTCCTATGATAGGAGTATCCAGAACTAAAGGGCATAGCCTGAATATTGAGAGTGACCTTTTAGAAAAGAAAGGAGGAATTTTTTTGGTCAAAGTAGAGAATCTGTGCAATGCTCTGCCATAGACTGTGGTGGAGGCCAAATCTGTGGATATAAATAAGGCAGATGTTGATAGCTTGCTGATCAATTGGGCATCAAGGATATGGTGAGAAAGCAGGCGTATAGAATTCAATGGGATAGTTGAGAGGGTGAGCATTTTTTACCAAGGGTCTCACCAGGACTGTACATACCAGCCGTGTGGTGAGAAAAGTATAACAGTGTCTCTTTCACCTCAGAGGGCTGAAGAAGTTTGGCATGAGTCTTCAATTCCTCAGGACTTTCTACAGGGTCACCCTTGAGAGCATCCCGACTGGCTGTGCTATTGCCTGTGTCATGGAAATACTGACTAAGAACACCAGAACGGCTAATAGTTTTGGTTTAAGAGTTTATTAACATGATATTATGGAGTCTGCAGCAGTCTCCACCGACACCAGAACTCGTGATTTTTTGGTTATACAGAGCTCATATTTATACAGCAAGACAAACAACTTTGCATAACTTTGTTTAGCATCCCACAGTCAATACAGGATCAATTGTTGAAAAGGTATGTCAATTGTTTCTCAGCGCGAATCTAAGAGGCCCTTTTTATTCCATGTTATCAGGACTCATAATTTACCCCAGACGCATCCCCTCTCCTGGTCCCAGGAGCTTAATATCCTGTTTATTTGAATTCCTGGTGCTGTGCTTATCATTCAAGGCTATTATTGACTCACATCAGCAGTCTCAAGTCCAGATGCACCAGAATGGCCAAGTATCCCATCATTCATTAGTTTTAACTATTTCCACCACAAATCCCTCCTTGACTATCTTTCTGATCAACACTTAAATATTCATAGTCCCCTCTTTCTGAAAAGGGGGCTCATGATCCACTGGATAAGGGTGCATTCTTAAACATTCCTCTTCATCATAACTATCCCCTTCTTCTCCCTCTCCTGTAATGTGAGATTGTGCATAGAGTAATGCTACCATCTCTGCTGGCTTTGACTTTGGAGGGGTGCATAGTAGTATGACACAATGAACTACCACTGCTAAGCACATCAGGGCAATGAGCCCGAAAAAGAGGGGCTGTAACCAGGAAAATATTCCTTCTCCTAGCACTAACTTAACCTACCTAAAGAAATCCCAGCCTTCTGGAGGGGCTTGAGAGTTCAGTCTATGTATTTCATCTTGCAGTTGGGTCATATGTTCTGACACATGGGTCATATTTTCTGAAGCATCAGGTGTGTAGGTGCAAGATTCTTTCCCTACTAGTGCACAGACCCCTCCTTCCTTGACCCGTACATAGTCTAGGACCATTCTGTTCTGTAAGGTCACAATTAGAAGATACTATATTTTCTGGTTCAGAATGGCAAATCCCTTTAATAGTCTGATTGGCCAACTGGTCTAGTTCTAAACTTATATTGTCTATTATATGGACATTATTTACTGTACCCCACCAGGGGAGTAATCCTGATAAAAACTTATTCCCCGCAGAAATCCAAAGACCATGTCTAGTTCGTAAGCGTAGGTGGTCTGCATGAGAAACATTGATTGGCTGGACTATAGTTGTAACAGAAGTAGACAATTTTACTAATAGCAGTAGCCAGCCCATTGCCTAGGGAGCCATGGATACACCCGACAACCACAAATCCAGCTTACCTTGGGCACCCCATATATTCCCATTGCCATCCATATACTAAAAAAGTTTGTCCAATTTTTACCTGCCCAGTTCTCTCTGCTAGTCACATTGTCGGGCTGATTGGACTACTGCATTAGAGGCACAAAGGAGGTATCACACAAGGAAAATCCTGATCAGTTTCTCTTGGGCCCTATTTCTGAACACAAATGGAGCCAAGCCAAGCAGACTCACTGCCAGAGATATTATAGGCTTGAGGAGGACTTCATAGAATGCATCCATGATGGCTTTCTTGAACAGCGTGTTACTGAACCTACAAGGGAAATTAGTAATCTTGTAGTTTGTAATTAGTAAAATTAGTAATCTTGTGGTTTGGGATCCTCTTGGAAAGAGTGATCACAGTATGATTGAATTTCTCATCAATATGGACTACTGCACCAGTAGTTCAATCTAAAACCAGTATATTATGCCTAAACAATGGAAACTGCAAAGGGATGAGGGAGGATTTGGCTAGTGTAGACTGGGAACACAGGCTATATGGTGAGACAGTTGAGGAACAGTAGAAGATTTTCAAAGATTTTTCACAATGCTCAAAAGTATATTCCAATTAAAAGCAAGGACAGTAAAGGTCGGAAGAGCGGCCTTGGAAACTAAGGAAATAAAGGAAGGCATCAAACTAAAAGCTTGTGCATACAAAGTCACCAAGAGTAGTGGGGAACTGGAAGATTGCGAAAATGTTAAAAAGCAATAAAGTACCACTAAGTGAGCAATAAAGATAAGAAAGCTAGATTATGAAAATAAACTAGCACAAAATATACAAACAGATAGTAAAAGCTTTTATAATTATGTAAAGCAGAAAAGATTGGCTAAAGTGAATGTAGGTCCCTTGGAGAACAATAAGGGTAGTTCATATTGGGTAATGAGGCTTTAAATGACCATCTTGTGTCAGTCTTCACAGTGGAGGATACATTTAACATACCAAAGAGAGATGTTATGGATGCGATGGGAGGGGAGGACATCAATACAATAGCTATCACTAAAGAGATGGTGCTGAGCAAACTTGTGGGCCTGAAGGTAGACAAGTCCCATGGCCCTGATGCAATGCATCCCAGGTTACTGAAAGAAATGGCAGAAGTTATAGTAGAGGCTTTGGTGATAACTCACCAAAATTCTCTGGACTCCGAGCAGGTCCTGACAGATTGGAAGATGGTGAATGTCATGCCACTGTTCAAAAAAAAAGGATGCAGGCAAAAGGCAGGTAACTATATGTCAATTAGTTTAACATCTGTAGTTGGGAAAATGCTTGAAGCTGTCATTAAAGAAGAAATAGCAAGGCATCTGGAAAGAAATGGATCCATCAGGCAGATGCAGCGTGGATTCAGCAAAGGCAGGTTCTGTTTGACGAACTTACTGGAGTTCTTTGAGGATATAACAAGCCCAGTGGATGGAGGGGAACAGATGGATGTTATTTACTTGGATTTCCAGAAGGCATTTGATAAGGTGCCATGAGATAAGGATGCATAGAGTTGGGGGTGATGTATTAGCATGGACAGAGGATTGGTTAACTAATAGAAAGCAGAGAGTTGGGATACATGGGTGTTTCTCTGGTTGACAATCAGTGGTGAGCGGTGTGCCAGGGTGGGTGCTGGGTCTGCAGCTGTTCTTGATATACATTATTGATCTGGAAGAAGGGGCCGAGTGTATCTAAGTTTGCTGATCATACTAAATTGAGTGGAAAAGCAAATTGTGCAGAAGATATGGAGAGTCTACAGAAAGATATAGATAGGTTAAGTGTCTGGCAGATGGAGTACAATGTTGGTAAATACGTGGTAATCCACCTTGGAACGGAAAACTGAAAGCAGATTAACACAAACAAGCTGGATGAACTCAGCAGGTCGGGCAGCATCTGTTGAAATGAGCAGTCAACGTTTCGGGCCGAGACCCTTCGTCAGGACTGAAGGAGGGGGCAGGGGCCCCATAAAGGTGGAGGGGGGGGAGGGTGGAAAACCAATTAGAGGAAAGATCAAGGGGTGGGGGAGGGGAGAGGCAGGAGAAGTGAAGGAATCTAAAGGGAAAGCACTATGGGTAGTAGAAGGCAGAATCATGAGAGAGGTGATAGGCAGCTAGAAGAGGGGACAGAGTGAAAGTGGGATGGGGAAGGGAGAGGGAGGGAATTACCGGAACTTGGAGAATTCGATGTTCATACCAAGGGGCTGGAGACTACCCAGAGGGTATATGAGGTGTTGCTTCTCCAACCTGAGTTTGGTCTCATCATGGCAGTAGAGGAGGCCATGTATGGACATATCCGAATGGGACTGTGAAGCAGAGTTGAAGTGGGTAGCAACTGGGAGATCCTGTCTGTTGTTGCGGATGGAGCAGAGGTGCTCGACGAAGTGGTCCCCCAATCTGCGTCGGGTCTTGCCGATGTAGAGGAGGCTGCACCGGGAGCACCGGATGCAATAGATTACCCCAACAGACTCACAAGTGAAGTGTTGCCTCACCTGGAAGGACTGATTGGGGCCCTGAATGGTGGTAAGAGAGGAGGTGTAGGGACAGGTGTAGCACTTGCGCTTACAGGGATAAGTACCAGGTGGGAGATCTGTGGGGAGGGACGTGTAGACCAGGCAGTCACGGAGGGAACGATCCCTGCGAAAAGCAGAAGAGGGGTAGAGAGGGAAAGATGTCCTTAGTGGTGGGGTCCTGTTGAAGGTGGTGGAAGTTGCGGAGGATAATATGCTGGATCCGGAGGCTGGTGGGGTGGTAGGTGAAGGCAAGGAGAACACGGTCCCTGTTGTGGTGACAGGAGGATGGGGTGAGGGCCAAAGTGTGGGAAATGGAGGAGATGCAGGTGAGGGCATCATTGATGACGGCAGAAGGGAAACCATGATTCTTAAAGAAAGACGACATTTGGGATGTCCTGGAACGGAAAGCCTCATCCTGGGAATAGATGCGGTGGAAATGGAGGAACTGGGAATAGCATTTTTACATTTGACAGGGTGTGAAGAGGTATAAGGTAGTTATGGGAGTCAGTGGGTTTATAGAAGATGTCAGTGGACAGTCTATCTCCAGAGCTGGAGACCGCAAGATCAAGAAAGAGGAGAGAAATGTCTGAGATGGACCAAGTGAATTTGAGGGCTGGGTGAAAGTTAGAGGCAAAGTTGATGAAATTAACGAGCTCAGCATGGGTGCAGGAAGCAGCACCAATGTAGTCATCAATGTAGCGAAGGAAAAGTTGAGGAGCAGTACCAGTATAGATTTGGAGCATAGACTGTTTCACATAACCCATGAAGAGGCAGGCATAGCTGGGGCCCATGCGAGTGCCCATAGCTACACCCTTGGTCTGAAAAAAGTGGGAAGAGCCAAAAGAGAAGTTCTGCTAACCGGAGGAGTGTGGTGTGTTGGGGAACTACTGAGGTCTATTGTCAAGAAAGTATTGTCATTGTTCTCGCATACATTTTATTTCCCGGTTTAAATGGGTGCATATTACCTCTCATATAATTTTCCTGCCTCCTGACACAATGCTTGTGCATATTTCAGTGTCTTCTCATCATTCCATATTAGTGCTATCTTTCCTGGGGTCATGGGATGTTTAGTTGCTGTTGTCACAGGCTGCCCCATCAAAATTTCTTGATGGCCAAGTCCTGTATTTCTATTCTTCTGATTTCACAGAGTGTACATTACTAAGGGCAGTGCCTCTGGCCATCCGAGGCCATTTTGCTGACACATTTTTGTCAAAGCTGCTTTTATTTCCCCATTTGCTCTTTCTACCATACCCAAGGACTGGGGCTGGTTAGGATATACAATTTCCACTGGAACCCCAAGGCTTCCTTCAGTACCTGCACTAATTTACTTATAAAATGGAATTTCCCTGTCGCTATTTATCCCTAGGGGTGTTCCAAACCTAGGCATAATTTCTTTCATCAATATGTTCACCACAGTTCTTTCATTGTCCCTCCTAGTTGGATAGGCCTCTGCCCATCTGGAAAACATGTCTACTATTACCAACATATACCTAAATCCTCTTTCAGCAAGCATATGTACAAAGTCAATTTGCAAGTTTTCAAAAGGAATTTCCAGTTGGGACAGGTGATCAAATGTAGTGGGTGTCTTTCCTACATTGTTTTGCTGGCGAACTAAACAAGTTTGTGCTACTTTCTCGATAGTTACTGTTATCCCTTTGCGTACCATTACTGCATTCCTTATTTGCCCATTTGAGCCTAGCCATGTGCCAGGTGAGCCGGGGCAAAAATAAATTACACAGGTACACTACTTGGCCATAGCCTGGTATCCTGGTAGAATCTAGATTTGCTCCAGGTACATTTCTCTTGCTGAGAGGCAGGATTTTGGGCTTCCTGGAACTGCTGGTCATCAATACGCATCAATACTCCTTCCCTCCCGATTCAACCCAAGGGGCTTGTAGCACAGGCTGTTACTGAAGGGCCATCTGTTTTGCTACTATGTCAGCAACCCACTTCCCTTGGAGACCTCATCCTCAGCTGAGGTGTGTGCCTTGCGCTTAATTATTGCTCAAGCCTCTGGCAACTGTATAGCTTCTAAAAGGTTCATCACTAAGGAGGAGTGCTTAATCGCTTTCCCCGATGAGGTGATAAATCTTCTATTTTTCCACAATTTCCCAAAGTCATGTGCTACCCCAAACACATAATGAGAGTCAGTATAAACACTGGCAGGTTGTCCTCCGGCCAAAATGCAGCCATGGGTAATGGCATTGAGTTCAGCTGTCTACGCTGATGTTCCTATTGGCAAGGCACAAGCTTCTACTACCTCATGGGGAGTTAATATAGCATACCCTTCCAGCAATAGATCATCTCTTGGGTGGTGCAAAGAGCCAACTGTGAAAAGAATTAAATCAGGGTTATCAATAGGCTCACTTCTCAAATCTGGTCGGGGAGTAGTAGTGGCTTCCACTGTGAGCAGACAGTTATGGTCATCCCCATCATGCTGTGCAGATGGTAATGGAACAAAAGTAGCTAGATTAGTAGCCAGAGATCTCTTATACGTATAGTTGGATCAAGAGGGGAAAAAAAAAAATCACCTCTTAACCTGTTCTTCTGGCCATGGTAAAATGCTGCATAGCAGCTGAATTCAACAGTAGCATTACGGCATGGGATACTATCACAGTACACGGGTGATCCAATACAATAGGAATAGATTTTTCCACCATTACAGCGATGGCAGATACGGTATGCAACTGGCTGTAATTCCCTTAACAGCCAGTATTGCCACAGAATAATAAGCTGTTGGTCTCTTTCCCCCCGTGCTCTTGGCAAACCCTCAGAATCCATTCACATATATATGTTGAAAGGGCTTGCAATGGCTAGGTAATCCTAGCGTGGGCGCTGTGACTAAAGCCTGCTTTAGGTTATGGAAGGCTTTCTCCCTTTTGGGTGTCCATTCCACAATGGACTCCATTTGGCTCCATTTGACATAACAGTACACAATGCTGCATCCCTCTTCTGGTATTCAGGAATCTACTGTCGACAATACCCTACCATACCCAAGAAAGAAAGGATATCCCTTTTCGTTTTGGGGACTGGTACCTGCTTTATTGCTTTTATTGGATCCCTTCCCAAACTTCGCCAACCTTTGCTGAGCTGGAATCCAAGGTACCAGACAGTCTCTTGGCAAAACTGAATTTTCTCCAAAGACACACTGCCCTCTTTTCGCCAAATATTCAAGGAGTGTTAAAAAAAAATCTGCCAGACATTGTGGCTCCTGTAGCAGAAGCTATCAGGATGTCGTCTGCATACTGAATCAGCATGGAATATTCAGACAGCTGGCATTTGTCCAAATCATTTTTAACTGTTGCAGCTTTTGGTATACTCCTGGGGCAGACATGTCTATGTATATTGCTGGGTCTTATAACTAAAGGCAAATAAATACTGGCTATCCTTGTGCAAAGGTATGGAGAAAAGTGCTGAGCACAGATCAACTACAGTAAAGGTACTTGCTTCCGCCAGGTATAGAAGCAAGCATAATGTTGGTGTCCAGCACCAGCAGAGTAATAGGGATGACTATCTTATCAATGGCTCTTAGGTCCTGCACAAAACGCCACTCATTTTTCCAGCCCACTTTTGGGAAAGGTAATAGAGGGGTGCTACACAGGCTTTGCGTCTTCACCAGCACCCCTTGCTGCAGTAATGAGACCTTTGGCTTGAGTAGCTATACAATATTGTTTAATACAGCACAGTGGCACATTCTTTTTTAGAGTAACTTTATGCTCCGGAGCTGTTTAGGCCTTTCCCACATGATTTTGATGTTGGGCCCATAGTTTCCTAGTACCCACCTCTCATTTTATTATCGTCCTGATATCTTCAGGTTTTGCTGGTGGTTTTACAGCCACTGTGAAATGGGGCATTGAGGAATCCCCTAGTCGGAATCTTTCTTCCTGACATTCCACTAAGTCTACCAGGACCTCCAATCTCTTGGGACCAAAATACACATACAAGCCTTCTGCTTTTCTGTATTGATCAAACAAGGGTGTACAGCTTGATCATAGAGTGAGTCCATTTGCAAAGTGTAATAAGCCGTGCAAGGAAGCTGCTTCTTTTCTGGGTAGGCATTCATCAAATATTGCATGTAGAGATTGGCTCAACCTATTAATGTGTTATACAATCGCTGGAGCTGCCAAGCATAGGGATTGCTCTTTAGCTGCCAACAGTATAATATGGGCTCTTGTGTTTTTTCTTTTCTGGCCCGGTCATTAATTTTTAGCATTTGAGGGAGCATTTAGGTTTTGAGGAAGCTCCATTTATATACCTGAGCAATACAGTGCAGTATTACCCCAAACTTACAAAGGGTCTGTCAACCAAGCAGGGGTGGCAGGGCTGTTTTAGATATAATGAAGGTATCTGTTAAAGGCTTATCCTCCACTTGCACAGAGGCTGGTGTGGGGACAGGCTCTGTCATGGAAATATTGGTTATTCCAATGGTTTCAGCAGTTACACCACTCACGAGGATGTCCGCAGACAGGGTTGCAGAAGACATGGTAGCACCAGTAGCAATCAGACAACCCAAATAATTATTCAGTACTCTTAGTGGTCATGGGCTCTTCTTTCATGGTTTTGAACAATCTGATTACTGCCACCTGTACCAGTTTTTCTCCACAGCACCCCTAAGCTGATGGGTTAGGGCAGTTAAAAGAAAAAGGTACCGTCCCTGTCGGAGCTGGGAACTCTCTAAGCATCGGGGCCTGTTCTGAATACAAGCTTCCACCTCATGAATAGTTCACAGACTTACAATCTCTGGCCCACTGGCCCTATTATAGTTTCCTTTCCCTTATTTTTCAGCTAGTGGTTGAGAGACTCATTTCCATATACACATTTTAATAGCATTTGCACATTCCAGGCAAGGGCGAATAGATTGTAAACATCTGCACAAGACAATTATGGAACACATTGGGTTTCTTTAATGGGTCCAGGGCTTCCACTACCATACCTCTTGCCTTTGCGGGTGTCCATGGTTTTAATAGGGGAACACTGCCAATCATTGTGCACCCATTCCCAGTTCCTCTTCTCCTTTCTCCATTCTCTTCTCCTGCTTTTTTGGTGTCTGCCTTTTCAGGAGTGTTTTTTTTTTGAGTTGGCACTAATATTGCTAATATTTCCTTCGGTTCCCTCAGCTTCAATTCTTCTTTCCTGAGACCCTTCTCTCGTTAGTGATATCTGCTCCCATGGGGGCATCAGGTGAACTTTTGGCATGGGGGGGGGAGGGTTGTATGGAGGGTGTGTGGGTTGTCCCAAGGCAATCGTCATCATTATTAAATCGCCTATTTCACTATTGGCTGCCGATAGGGTACTGGCCGGTAAGGGGAGTCGGGGATAAAGTCCTGTGACAGGCTTCGTTTCAGCACCAGCCTTTTCTGTTTCAGGCTGCCTGCTTTCCTTTTCCTTTGGAAGTTGGTGTCTTTAGCCACCGTCTTCCATCATCTAAAACATCTTAAGAGTTTGTTGGACAGCAAGAACTTCCAACAAGTCAATTACTTGAAGAAATACAGCCAGACTGCTCACTAAGAGACTTGCTTATGAGACAAAAGCTCAGATATTTTGACTACTTCATGAGAAGACAGGATTCCTTGGAGAAGACTCGAACGTTAGGTAAAATAGGAGGTAAAAGGAGAGGACGACAGAGGCTACGATAGATAGATAATGTTATTCAGACAATGCATATGCCTTCAGGGATCTTAGAGAGGCAGTTTCTAACAAGGCTTGGTGTGCAGGAGTCCATGAGGTTACGAAGAGTCGATCTCAACTTAACAACTGAACAACAAGGGGAAATCAACACCCCAATTTGGATCACCTTCCCCATTTCAGGTGGCATCCTCCCAGTGCTGGATTAGTCTCAAATTAAAACCTTCCCCATGTGGCCAATCCCCATGTCACCATTCATACAAATCACTACTGGATGTTATGGCATAACAATGATTACCATATCTTTTGGGGATCCAGGCGGGACTATGAGGTCTCCTATTGCTGGCAGTGCCATTTTATCTTTTTAATGGTCTTTTTTCCTACCTGCATTTGAGTATTCAAAGCCTTCGTCTTACCTCTGGAACTCTTCGGTTTATTAGTAGGATCAGCGCTAGCCAATCGACTGCTGGCACTTCCCATTTTTCCTGTTTAGAATATTAATTTTGGTTAAGTCAGCACAAAGTTTCTTTATACACATTATGTACACAATGAGCGCACTAAATCTCCATCTACGAACCTCAAAGTTACCTCCTACCTTTCTATTCTATGCGTTTCCTTTTTTTTCCTTCTATTTTAATTTTGTAGCCCTAGCTTGTTTTCTTCTCAGGTTTTCTTCCAGCCTCAGTTGTGCAGGTGTCTTGGCTTACTGGCCAGACACTAGGGTACTACCTTCCCTTCTCCCAGGGAGGTCTCTGGCAACTACCCCCCCTTTCAGCTAGAGCAGTCCCAAAGTAATTCAGACGCTACCCCTCTTTCAGCTAGGGAAGTCCCCTATTTAACTTGGCCCTCTTCGTTAGCCTTTCTTCAGATCTCGCTTAATAGAGATCCCATCCTCGTGACCAGATTCTGCCAAGGAAACAATAACTAAGAACACCCGAGTGACTTTCAGTTTCATTTTAAGAGATTATTAATATCGAGAGTCTGCAGCAGTCTCCACCGCCACCAGAACTCTGATTTTTTTGATAATAAGCAAGACAAACAACGTCGCACAACTTTGGTTAGCATCCTGCAGTTAGTACCTGATCAGCTGATAAGATAGGTCAGTTGTCTCAGCAGAAGTCAACAGCCCTCTTTATTGTTATCAGGACTCATAATTTACTTCCAGATGCATCCACTCTCTCACCCGCATCTCCTCCATTTCCCACACTTCGGCCCTCACCCCATCCACCCATCACCACAACAGGGACAGAGTTCCCCTTGTCCTCACCCCACCAGCCTCCGGATTCAGGACATTATCCTTCGCAAATTCCGTCACCTTCAACAGGACCCCACCTCTAAGGACATCTTTCCCTCTCTACCCCTCTTCTGCTTTTCACAGGAATCATTCCCTCCGCGACTGCCTAGTCTACACGTCCCTCCCCACAGATCTCCCACCTGGGGTACTTATCCCTGTAAGTGCAAGTGCTATACCTGTCCCACACCTCCTCTCTTACCACCATTCAGGACCCCAAACAGTCCTTCCAGGTGAGGCAACACTTCACTTGTGAGTCTGTTGGGATCATCTATTGCATCCGGTGTGGCCTCCTGTACATTGGTGAGACCCAACGCAGATTGGGGGACCACTTCGTTGAGTCTGCCACAACAGTCAGGATCTCCTGGTTGCCACCCACTTCAACTCTGCTTCACATTCCCATTCGGATATGTCCATACATGGCCTCCTCTACTGCCATGATGAGACCAAACTCAGGTTGGAGGAGCAACACCTCATATACCATCTGGGTAGTCTCCAGCCCCTTGGCATGAACATTGAATTCTCCAGCTTCCTGTAATTCCCTCCCTCTCCCTTCCCCCATCCCAGTTTCATTCTGCCTCCTCCTCCAGCTACCTATCACCTCCCTCATGGTTCCACCTCCTTCTCCTACCCATAGTGTTTTCCCCTTACATTCCTCCTTCACTTTTCCTGCCTATCCCCTCCCTGCTTCCCCTTCCCCACCCCTTGATCTTTCCCATTACAGGTTTTTCACCTGGCACCTACCAGCCTTCTTCACACCCTCTCCCCCACCTTCTTTATAGGGCCCCTGCCCCATCCTTCTTCAGTCCTGATGAAGGGTCTTGGCCTGAAACGTTGACTGTTCGTTTCCACGGATGGTGCCCAACCTGCTGAGTTCCTCCAGCGTGTTGAGCATGTTAACTTATTTATTGGAGCTCCTGGTACTGCACTTACCTGCCAAGGTTATTTTGGAGCTGCTCCAGAATGGTCAAGTATCCCATCATACACTAGTTTTAACCACCACAATCTCAAGAGAGTGAATTTGTTGAATGCCTATGAGGTTTTTTGGGGGGGTTTTTAAGAGCAGTTTTTCATTGAGCCTGCTAGGGGATCAGTTATATTGGATTGGTTGTTACAGAATGAACCAGAGGTAGGCAGCCAGCGATCACAATGTGATTTTCAATTTGAAATTTAATAGGGAGAAAGTGAAGTCTGATGTAGCAGTATTTCAGTGGAGTAAAGGAAATTACAATGGTACAAGAAAGGAGTCGGCCAAAGTAAATTGGAAGGCGATACTGGCAGGGATGGCACCAGAGCAACAATGGTGCAAGTTTCAGGGGAAAATGAGGAAGGTGCAGGACAGATGTATTTCAAAAACAAAGAAATACTCAAATGGATGACAAGTTAAAGCCAATGTAAAAACAAAAAGAGAGGGCATACAACAAAGCAAAAAATGTAGTGGGGAGATATAGGATTGGGAAACTTTTAAAAACCTACCGAGAGCATCTAGAAGATTCATTAGTAGGGAAAAGGTGAAATATGAAAGCAAGCTAGCAAACAATATCAAACTGGATATCAAAACCTTTTCTAGTATGTAAAAAATAAAAGAGAAATGAAAATATAGGAGCACTAGAAAATGAAGCTGGGGATAAAATAATGGGGCAGATGAAGTAAACGAGTATTTTGCATCAGTCTTCACTGTGGAAGACACTAGCAGTGTGCCAGGTGTTGAAGGGTGTGAAGCAAGAGAAGTTAGTGCAGTTACTATTACAAGGGAGAAGGTGCTCAAAAAGACGAAAGGCCTAAGGGTACAAAAGTCACCTGGACCAGATGAACTGTACCCTAGGGTTCTGAAAGAGCTAGTGGTAGAGATTGTGGAGGCATTAGTAATGATCTTTCAAAAAATCGTTTGATCCTGGCATGGTGCCAGAGGACTGGAAAATTGCAAATGTCACTCCACAGAAAGGAGGAAGGCAGAAGAAAGGAAATTATAGGCCAGTTAGCCTGACCTGGGTAGTTGTGAAGATGTTGAAGTCAATTGTTAAGAATAAGGTTATGAAGTATTTGGGTGATACAGGACAAGATAGGACAAAGTTACCATGATTTTCATAAGGCAAAATCTTGCCTGATGAACCTGTTGGAATTCTTTGAGGAGATAACAAATAGGATAGATAAAGGGAGTGCAGTGGATACTGTATATATGGACTTTCAGAAGGCCTCTGACAAGGTGTCTCAAATGAGGCTGCTTATCATCTTAAGAGCCCATGGTATTACAGGAAAGTTACTGACATGGTTAGAGCATTGGCTGATTGGTAAGAGACAGTCAATGGGAATGAAAGAATCCTTCTCTGGTTGGCAGCCAGTGACTAGTGTTATTCCGCAGGGGTCAGTGTTGGGACCGCTTCTTTTATTGCTGTATGTCAATGATTTAGATGACAGAAGAAATGGCTTTGTTGCCAGGTTTTCAGATGATACGAAGATTGGTGGAGGGGTGGGGAATGTTGAGGAAACAGGTTGCAGAAGGTCTTAGACTGATTAGGAGATTGGCCAAGAAAGTGGCAAATGAAATACAATGTTGGAAAATGCATGGTCCTGCACTTTGGTAGTAGAAATAAATGTGCAGACTATTTTCTAAACGGGTAGAAAATCTAAATACCCGAGATGCAAAGGGACTTGGGAGTCATTGTGCAGAATAAACTAAAGGTTAACTTACAGATAGAGGTGGTGGTGTGAAGGTAAGTGCAATGTTAGCATTCATTTCAAGAGGTCTGGAATACAAGAACAGGGATGTGATGCTGAGGCTTTATAAGGCACTGGCGAGGCCTCGCCTTGAGTACTCTGAACAGTTTTGGGCTCCTCCTCTAAGAAAAGATGTGCTGGCATTGAAGAGTGTTTAGAGGAGGTTCACAAGGATGATTCCAGGAATGAAAAGGTTATCATACAAGGAACATTTGATAGCTCTGGGTCTGTACTTGCTGGAATTTAGAAGGATGGGGGGGATCTCATTAAAACATTTCACATGTTGAAAGGCCTAAACAGAGTAGATGTGGAAAGGATGTTTCCTATGGTGGGGGAGTCTAGGACAAAGGGTCATAGCCTCTGGATAGAGGGGTGTCCATTTAAAACAGAAGTAGGGAATTTGTGGAATTCATTACCGCAGGCACCTGTGGAGGCCAGGCTGTTGGGTGTATTTAAGGCAGAGGTTCAAAGGTTATGGAGAGAAGGCTGGGGAATGGGGTTGAGGAGGGGAATAATGGATCAGCCATGTTTGAATGGTGAAGCAAAATAGCCTAATTCTGCTCCTATGTCTTGAGTTCTAAGGGGTAAAGATGGGTTTTTGGTAGCTCAAAACCAGTCGCTTCAAGCTGATGCGGCTGTCAGCCATGGTTGACAGCTCATTTAAAGAAGGAAAGCTCTGATCTCAAACCTCCGCTGCCTTGCAGCTCTACCTACTTATGGGGAAGGCTTCGGAAGTAAATCCTGAGAAACAGTCCGGAGCTGGAGTCCCTCAGGTAGTCCTAACTTGAGTTTGACGCTGGTGTCAAAATGTATTGGTTTCTGCATATCTTTTCGATTCATCAGCTGCATGGAGAAGGGGAGCCTGCTACATGAGCAACAGCTTCCTCTGCATATCATACTGGCCTAGCTTGCATACATCTTGTGTATCACATGGTCAGATACAATGCAACATCAATGATTGACTTTGACCAATGGAGAGCCCCTTGTGTTAATAACCACCACACCCATGGGTGTGCTGAGGCAGCTCGCAAGTATGCCACCCCCCATTCAAAACCCAATATAGTATGTTCTCCCAAGCATTGAGCAACACAGAACACAACATCAAAACAAGCCACTTTCTTCTCTGCCACCCATCCACATTCATAGACAGTCCTCCAACTCCAGGACTGGTCTCCAGTCTCCACTGTGTAGTCCTTTTGAGGTATACCCATCCTGAAGAAATTTAAATCTTCTCTTCTAAGGGAGTTCAGTGAGATCCTCTGTGTTCCCCCTCTGTATCTGATGTCTTTCCCCTTTCTTTCCAGTCCTGATGAATAATCTTGGCCCAAAACATTGACTGTTCATTAATTTCTATACATGCTGCCTGAACCTGCTGTCTCTCTCACTCTCTCTCACTCAAAGTGAGACAAAGAGGAACAGAGACAGTGAAATAAAAAGAGTGTGTGTGTGTGACCCTGTGCTTGTGAGTGTAAGAGAGACAATGAAAGAGAGAGTGTGTGTGAGATAAAGAGATAGTGTTTTTCTGTGAGAAAGATCCTATGTATGTGTCTTGTCAGGGATGATAAAATTATGGAAAGCTGTCAGGTTGGGTCGGGTTACAGTAGGACTCAAGTGCAGACCAATGAATGCTCTTTTACCAGGATTTATTAGGGAGCACAAGGGCAGCAGTCTTTCAAAAACAGGAGGCAGGCAGAGATTTTACCCGGGAAAGGCAGTCCGGCGAGGGCAGACGATCCAGAGCGCACAGGCAAAAATCAGGTTCCAAAACAGGCAAAATCCAGAAACACAGAATCCAGCAAAATCAGTTGGCAGCAGTCGCAATGGCAGGCTAGAACAACTCAGGTCAGAGCTGGGACGAACTGGCAGAGAATGAGAGTCAAGGCAGGGTTTAAATGGACTGGGTAATGAGTGAAAACAGAAACAGGTGGGTGCTAGTGAGGTGGTAAGTGGGTAATTGGTGGAAGACCAATAAGGGGCTGGGTCAAAACCCACATTGCCAGGTGAAAGGCGGCAGAAATTAAGGGCTGTCGTGGTCCAGAGCTATCAGCAGAGGCCCTTCGACCCAGTGTTCAGGCTGGATCCTTAACAGTACCCTCCCTCCCCCTCCCCCCCCCCCCCCCCCCCACGGGCGTCTCCAGATGCTCCTATGAAAGTCCCTAATGAGAGAGGGAGCCAGGATATCTCAAGCGGGAACCCAACACCTTTCTTCGGGGCCATAGCCCTCCCAATCCACGAAGTATTGCTGTCCACGACCCCTGCGTCGAGCGTCCAGTAATCGGCGCACAGTAAAGGTCTCTGAGCCATCGATGAGACGGGGAGGGGGAGAGGGCTTCGGGGCGGGACAGCGGGGGCTGTAGACGAAGGGCTTAATCCTTGAAACATGGAATGTAGGATGGATCCTGCGAAGGGTAGGGGGTAGTTTTAGACACACCGCCGAAGGGCTGATCACCTTGGTGATGGGGAAAGGTCTAATGTAGCGTGGCGCCAGCTTGTGGGAATCCATCTTTAAGGGAATATCCCACGAAGGTAACCACACCTTCTGACCCTGGCGGTAACGGGGGGCCTCGATGAGGTGACGGTCTGCTTGCTGCTTCATTCTGGCTGAAGCAGCGCCTCTCGGGCTCGCCTCCAGGTCCGTGAACAGCTCTGGACAAACGCTTCGGCTGAGGGAACGCCCACTTCCTCCTCCTGAGGTGCGAATAAGGGGGGTTGATAGCCAAGACAGCACTGGAATGGTGATAAGCCCAATGAAGCAGAAGGCAAGGAATTGATGGCGTACTCGACCCAGGGAAGTTGCTGACTCCAAGAGGAAGACTCCCGAGACGTCACACAACGGAGCATCACCTCCATCTGCTGATTAGCCCGCTCGGTCTGGTCATTACTCTGTGGATGAAACCCAGATGAGAGGTTAACCCTAATCCCGAGTAGTTTGCAAAAGGCTCTCCAAAAGTGGGAGGTAAATTGTGAACCTCTGTCAGACACCACTTCAACGGGGGGGACCGTGAATACGGAAAACATGCTGAATCACCAGGTTGGCAGTCTTCTTGGCAGAGGGCAGTTTGGGAAGGGGCACTAAGTGGACCGATTTGGAAAAATGATCCACTATGGTAAGAACGATAGTGTTACCGTCGGATGGAGGGAGTCCGGTGACAAAGTCCAGTGCAATGTGTGACCAGGGCCTTCTAGGAACAGGTAGGGGTTGCAGGAGACCAGCAGATGGTTGGCTGGAGGTCTTGTTCTGTGCACAGACTGTGCAGGCAGTAATGAAGCTCTCGACATCCTTCCTCAGGGATGGCCACCAAAATCTTTGTCTGATGAAAGCCGTTGTGCGTCTGATGCCAGGGTGACATGCCAGTCTGGAGGTGTGTCCCCACTGGAGAGCCTGGGAGCGGACAGACTGGGGAACATACAATAGATTAGCGGGATAAGCACCAGGAACAGACTCACCCTGTTGGGCCGACCGGACCACAGATTCAATCTCCCACTGTGCTACGGCGACCAGACATTGCTTGGGGAGAATGGTCGTAACCTCGGGCGCCTCGTCGGTTGCTGGAAACTGCCTGGAAAGCGCGTCAGGCTTGCAGTTCTTAGAGCCAGGACGGTAGGTCAGGGTAAATCTAAAACGGGCAAAAAAAAACAGGGACCACCGAGCCTGGCGGGAATTGAGGCGTTTGGCTGAACGGATATATTCCAGGTTCTTGTGATCTGTCCAGACTAGAAAAGGAGTAGTCGTTCCCTCAAGCCAATGCCGCCATTCCTCAAGAGCAAGTTTAACAGCCAACAACTCTCGATCGCCGATGTCATAGTTGCGTTCTGCGGGCAAAAATTTGTGGGGGAAAAAAGCGTGCGGGTGTAGCTTGTCGTCCTCTGCTGAACGCTGTGACAGTATAGCCCCTACTCCTACATCAGAGGCGTCAGTCTCTACAATAAACTGCCTGGTAGGATTGGCCTGAAGGAGAATAGGTGCCCTGGTGAAACGAGTCTTTAGATCAGAAAAAGGCTTTCTCAGCCGCTGGATTCCAGGCGAACTTAGACTTGGAGGAGGTTAGGGCAGTCAGCGGGGCGGCCAGGATGCTGAAGTTTCGAATGAATCGGCGATAGAAGTTGGCAAACCCAAGAAAGCGTTGGACATCCCGTCGAGAGGCGGGTTGCAGCCACTCCTCTACCGCCTTGATCTTCTGAGGGTCCATCTGGATTCCTCCAGCGCTGATCACATATCCCAGAAACGAAGTTGAACTCCGGTGAAATTCGCACTTCTCCGCCTTCACAAATAACTGGTTCTCCAGGAGGCGTTGGAGCACCCGACGGATGTGCTGGATGTCCAGAAAATATCCAGAGGGACCTAGAAAATATCAGAATGTCATCCAGGTACACAAATACAAATTGGTTCAGCATGTCTGAGGACGTCATTTACCAGGGACTGGAACACAGCAGGACCATTAGAAAGTCTGAAAGGCATCACCAAATATTCATAAGGCCCAGATGGCGTATTAAAAGCGGTCTTCCACTCATCCCCCTCTCTTATGCGGACCAGATGGTAAGCGTTGCGGAGGTTGAGTTTGGAGGAGACAGACGCACCCTGGAGCAATTCAAATGCAGATGACATAAGAGGAGGAGAATAGCGGTTCTTAACAGTGACCTCATTGAGACCTCTATAGTCCACGCAAGGGCGCAGGGACCCATCCTTCTTGGCTACAAAGAACCCTGCGCCTGCTGGGGAGGAAGAGGGACAGATAATTCCTGCAGCCAAGGCCTCCTGGATATACTTGTCCATCGCCTGCCTTTCAGGTGGAGACAGGGAATACAGATGGCGAGGTGGAGAGGTTCCCGGAAGGAGATCTATAGCGCAATCATAGGGGCGATGCAGGGGTAAGGTGGTGGCCCGAGTCTTGCTGAATACCAGCTTTAGGTCCCGATATTCTGGGGGTACAGAGGACAGATCGGGAAACTCTTCTGTAGGCAGAGGAGCCGGACTTGGAGTAGCATGAGCAACACGCAAACAATGATTTAGGCAGAAGGGACTCCAGCTTAACACCCTGTTATTAGACTAATCAATGTGTGTACCATGCTGAGCTAGCCATGGGTGGCCTAACACAACATCAGCTTTGGGGGAATCTATTACATGAAAAATTCTCTCCTGGTGATTGCCAGAAACGAGGAGACTCACCGGAGCTGTAGAGTGGGTAATCAAGGCCATTTTCACTCCGGTTAAGCCGTTGGCCTCCAGGGGTTACTTCAGACGGGGGAGTGGCATCCCGAGTTTGGCCGCAAAACTGGAACTGATAAAGTTTCCCTCAGCCCCGGAGTCGATGAAAACTGAAACAGTGGGTCTCCTCCTTTCAGCCAATATAAAAGCAGGTAGCAGGGTTCGAGTGACGGGGGACCGGGGGAAGGAAGCACTGCTCGCTCTTTACGAGCAATCGTTGGCTTTTACAGGACAACTGGATACATAGTGACCAGCCGGACCACAATACAGACAGGAGTTGGTACGATCAATCTGCATGAGCTCCGTTGGGCTGGATGGGGGTGACTGAGGACTCAAGAAGGAGGTGTGGGTGCGGGCTGGGAAAATGTCAGCCGTCCCCTGGTGGTTCTTCGTGACCCCCGGATATCACGCTCCCGCTGTTTTATGCGGCTGTCAATCTTAATGGCCAAATCGACCAGCTCTTGGAAGCCAGCAGGCAGGTCGCGGGTGGCTAGTTCATCCTTAACCTCTTCGCTCAGCCCATAGAGGAACACGTCAGATTGGGCTGCCGAATCCCAGTTGGTAGTGGCGGCTAGTGTGCGGAACTCAATGGCGTAGTCTGAAACAGAGCGGGTTACCCTGACGAATTCGCAATATTTCCCTCGCTGCCTCTCGCCCCTGCTGGGAACGGTCAAAGACTCTAATCATCTCCTCACAAAAGTCCTTAAACGTGTGGCAAAAAGGGGCTCTGCTGTCCCACACAGCCGTACCCCACTCTCTTGCTCTTCCCAACAGCAGCGTGATCACATAAGCGATACGGGACCGATCAGTGGGAAAGGTAGCGGGCTGCAGCTCAAAAACCAGTGAGCATTGAGACAGGAAGGATCTGCAGGTGCCTGGTTCACCATTGTAAATTTCAGGTGGAGGTAAACGGGGCTCTCGGGCTGGTAGGGTTGGAGTCTGTGGGGCTGATGGTGCCGCAACAGGAGGCGGGTTAGAGCTCAGCGCCAGCTGAATCTGCTGTAGTTGGGAGGCCACGCTGGTCAGAGATGCGGAGAAGGCTTCCATCGACTGGTTGACAGAGGCGAACTGCGCTTCATGTCTCCCTAACAACTGTTATGATCCCAGCCCCCTCCTTTGTGAGAATCGCAAGAGCTCTAGTGAATGGGGGTCAATGACCCAAGAGAAGAGGAAGATACGTGCGGTGTCCCTCGTTTCACGGCGAGGCAAAAGCTGGCGACTGTGGTCATTGTCTCGTGGAGACACCTTTGTGAATTGGGAACTGTACTACGTGTATACCCTCAGGGCAACATGGGTGGAGAGACGGAGAGAGATTGCATCATCCCAACCTGATTGACATCTGAGACCCCGTGAGTTCAGATAAAAGAGGGGTTGTAAAGACGGCCCCCCAGACGCACCAGAAGACACGCTAGAAATCCTGTGACAGCGTTTAATAACGACAGCCGGTGGGGGGGGTTCGTGTGCGTCTTTTCCTTGCCTGGGATTGGTGACCTCACCACGAAAGAACGGCTTTAGCTATAGGAGAGGCCACAAGTGAACGGCCACCCCCCAACGAGACTCCGACGGATCGAGCTCATAAAGGTTGGAAAAACCCGCCGGGTAACTGTTCCATTCTATCCCTATCTCTCTCTCTCCAACAAAGTGCACCACCGCGACACCCAAAAGACGGCAGCTGGTGGAACTGCAGTGACCGCAAGAGACTTTTAGATATACATCGGACAATATATATATTACCCCTAGACAACGATAGAGCTTATTTCTTATTGATTATTACTATACCTGCGCTTTAGATTGAGTATTGACGACGTATGTTATCTGAATGTTTGTATTAACCTTATTTTTGTGCCCCTTTATAAATAAAAACTTCTACAAAATAGTGCCATCAGACTTCAACGGACCTCTCTATCTTTGCTGGTAAGTGATCCAGTTACGGGATACGTAACACAACACTCCCTGTCGGGAGAGAGCCTCACGCACCTGGTTGGGGGCTGCTGAGTCCATAATGGCCAGTTCGTTCTGTCAGGTTGGATCGGGTTACGGTAGGACTCAAGTGCAGACCAATGAATGCTCTTTTACCAGGATGTATTAGGGAGCACAAGGGCAACAGTCTTTCAAAAACAGGAGGCAGGCAGAGATCTTACCCGGGAAAGGTAGTCCGGCGAGGGCAGACGATCCAGAGCACACAGGCAAAAATCAGGTTCCAAAACAGGCAAAATCCAGAAACACAGAGTCCGGCAAAATCAGTTGGCAGTAGTCGCAATGGCAGGCTAGAACGACTGAGGTCAGAGCTGGGACGAACTGGTAGAGAATGTGGTTTAAATGGTCCATTTATCCTGGCAGGGTTTAAATGGACCAGGTAATGAGTGAAAACAGAAACAGGTGGGTGCTAGTGAGGAGATAAGTGGGTAATTGGCGAAAGTCCGATAAGGAAAGGGGCTGGGTCAAAAACCCACATGGCCAGGTGAAAGGCAGCAGAAATTAAGCGCTGTCGTGGTCCAGAGCTATCAGCAGAGGCCCTTCGACCCAGTGTTCAGGCCAGATCCTTAACAATAGCATAATCAGGATTAACTAAACCATTCTGCCCTCAACCACATCTCTGCCATTTCACGCACGTCTGCGCTCACCCCATCCTTCTGCCACGCCACCAGGGATAGAGTTCCTTTTGTCCTCACCTACCACCCCACCAGCCTTCACGTCCAACATATAATTCTCCGTTACTTCCGCTATCTCCAGCGAGATCCCACCACCAAGCACATCATTCACTCTCCCATACTTTCTGCTTTAGGCAGGGATCACTCTCTACTTGACTCTTGTCCATTTGTCCCTCCCCACTGATCTCCCTCCTGGCACTTATATTTGCAGGTGGAACAAGTGCCACATCTGACCCTACATTCAGGAACTATCCTTCCAGGTGAGGTGACACTTCACCTGTGAGTGTTGGGGTCATTTACTGTGTATATTGGAGAGGCAGGCCTGGCACAGATTGGTAGTCCACTTTGCCAAGCACGGAAAAAGCTTAATTTCCTAGTGGCCACCCATTTTAATGCCACTTCCCATTCCTATTCTGACATGCCAGTACATGGCCTCCTCTACTGTCAAGATGAGGTAACACTCAGGTTGGAGGAGCAACACCTTGTATTCCGTCTGGGTAGCCTCCAGCATGAACATCAATTTCTCAAACTTCTGGTAATTGCCCCACCCTTCACCATTCCCCATACCCATTTCCCACTCTCAACTTATCACCTTCCTCTGGTGTTCTTCTCTCTTTTCTTTCTTCCATGACCTTCAGTCCTCTCCTATCAGATTCCCCCTTCTCCAGCTCTGTATCACTTTCACCAATCCACTTCCCAGCTCTTCTCCCCTCCCCCTCTCACAATTTCACTATCACACTGTTCTTACTCTCCCCTCCCCAACTTTCTTACTCGTGACTACTCATGTTTTTTTTTTCCAGTCCTGATGAAGGGTCTTGGCCTGAAACATCATCTGTAATCTTTTCCAAAGATGCTGCCTGGCTTGCTGAGTTCCTCTAGCATTTTGTTTGTGTTGCTTGGATTTCCAGCATCTGCAGATTTTCTGTTGTTTGTGATTGAACTAAATTAGAACCAGTTTTAGGAAATAAAACGTGCACAGAATTTAACTAATACTTTGTGGCTAGTGTGATCATTGGGTGTGGAACATTCTGATAGTGTCCCATTGAAACTACATAGAGAAGGATAATAGGTTTTTTGAGTAGCAGCCAATTAGCATTCCGAAGCATCAGAAGATGAAGCTTACTTGGGTTTGCCGACTGAGTATGTAAGGCATCAATTTGCAGCAGTTTGGTGTTTTGAACAGTGACCAAACAGCGATTGGTGTTGATTGGCAGAAACAAATTAAAATAAGGCAAGGGCAAGCAAAGCAAGCTTTGTTGGAGTGATCCTTGTTGGAGTTGACAATACTAGTGTGGAGACTTTGAAGCTTTAGCTATTTAAGACTTCAATGAGGAAAGGTTTGTGTGAAAGAAGGTAAAAAAAACTGTCAGTAGGTTCCCCCCCCCAAGTTCATGTATTGTTTTTCTTCTTTATATTTGTACAGTTAGGATAGTAGGCAAGGAAGGGGTAGCATTACTAGTCCGGGGAAATGTAACAACAGTGCTCAGTCAGGATAGACTGGAGAACCTGTCAAGTGAGGCTTTATAGGTAGAGGTGAAGAATAAGGAAGGTATGACCATGTTAGACTATAGACCATAAGATATAGTAGCAAATTAGGCTATCTGGCCCATTGAGTCTGCTCTGCCATTCAATCATGGCTTATCCTTTTTCTCTCCTCCGCTCAACCCCAGTTCCCGGCCTTCTCCCTTTAAGCTTTGATGCCATGTCCAATCAAGAACCTATCAACCTCCGCCTTAAATACACCCAACAACCTGGCCTCCACAGCTACACGTGGCAACAAATTCCACAAACTCACCACCATTTGGCTAAGAAATTTCTCTGCATCTCGGTTTTGAAAGTGCGCCCCTCTATCCTGAAACTGTGCCCTCTTGTCCTAGACTCTCCCACCATGGGAAGCATCCTTTCCGCATCTACTCTATCTAGGCCTTTCAACATTAGAAAGGTTTCAATGAGATCCCCCCTTATCCTTTTGAATTCCAGCAAGTACAGACCTAGACCCATCAAATGTTCCTTGTATGATAACCCCTTCATTCCTAAAATCATCCTTGTGAACTCCAGACCCTCTCCAATGCCAGCACATCTTTCCTAAGATGAGGGGACCAAAACTGTTCACAATACTCAAGGTGAGGCCTCACCACTGCCTTATAAAGCCTGCTCTTGGATTCTAGACCTCTTGAAATGAATGCTATCATGGCATTTGACTTCCTCACCACTGACTCAACCTGCAAGTTAACCTTTAGGTTGGTTGTTCTGCACAAGGACTCCCAAGTCCTTTTGCATCTCAGATTTTTGGATTTTCTCCCTGTTTAGAAAACAGTCTGCACATTTACTTCTACTACCAAAGTGCACGACCATGCATTTTCCAATATTGTATTTCATTTGCTGCTTTCTCGCCCATTCTCCTAATCTGTTTATATCCTTCTGCATCCTGTTTCCTCAACACTACCTGACCTTCCACCAATCTTCATATCATCTGCAAACTTGGCAACAAAGCCATCTATTCCATTTTCTGAAACATTTATATACAGGATAAAAAGAAGTAGTCCCAACACCAACCCCTACGGAACACCACTAGTCATTGGCAGCCAACCAGAAGAGGATCCTTTCATTCCCACTCGCTGCCTCCTACCAATCAGCCAATGCTCTAACTATGTTAGTAACTTGTCTGTAATACCATGGGCTTTTAACATTGTAAGCAGCTTCATGAGTGGCATCTTGTCAAAGGCCTTCTGAAAATCCAAATATACAATATCCACTGCATCCCCTTTATCTATCATACTTGTAATCTCCTCAAGGAATTCCAACAGGTTCATCAGGCAGGATTTTCCCTGAAGGAAACTATGTTGACTTTGTACTATCTTGTCCTAAGTCACCAAGTACACCATCACCTCATCCTTAGCAATTGACTCTAACATCTTCCCAACCACTAAGGTCAAGCTAACTGGTCTATAATTTCCATTCTGCTGCTTTCCTCCTTTCACCAATGATTTTTGAAAGATCATTTCTAATGCCACCAGAATCTCTAATGCTACCTCTTTCAGAACCCTAGGGTACAGTTCATCTGGTCTGGGTGACTTATGTACCTTTAGGTCTTTCAACTTTTTGAGCACTTTCTCTCTTGTAATAGTAACTGCACCCACTTCTCTTCCTTCCCAAACTACATCCAGCACACTGCTAGTGTCTTCCACAGTGAAGACTGATGCAAAATACTCATTTAGTTCATCAACCTTGTCTCCTGTTATTATTTCTCCTGCCTCGTTTTCTAACATTTAAATTATGTTAATGGTGCTATATTATAAACAAGCCAATAGTCTGTGGGATTTAAAAGTACAAATTTGTAGAAAAATCGTGCACTGTTGTAAGAAACATAAGGTTGTTATAGTAGGTGATTTTAACTTTACACATATTGACTGAGAATCCCAACCTGGAAAAGGACTAGACAGGAAAGAGTTTGTTAGTTGTGTTCTATAGAGTTTCCTTGATCAGTACACAGAAGTCCCAATAAGAGAATGTGTGATACTAGATCTCCTGTTAGAGAATGAAACAAGACAGGTGACAAATGTTTGTGTAGAGGAACACTTTGCATTTAGTGATCATGATGCCATTAGTTTCAAAGAAAGCATGGTAAAAGATATGTTTGGTCTGTGGGCTGAAGTTCTAAATTGGAGAAAGACCAATTTTGAAGGCATCAAAAATGATCTGGCAAGTGGATTGGAACAGGCTGTTTTCTGGCAAAGATGTACTTCGTAAGTGGGAGGCCTTCAAAAGTGAAATATTGAGAGTACAAAGCTAGTATGTGCCTGTTAAAATAAGAGGTAAATTTTAGGGAATCTTGTTTCTCAAGAAATATTGAGGCCATGGTTAGGAAAAAAAGGAGGTGCATAGCAGGTAGGAAAATGAGGTACTTGTGAAGTATAAGAAAAGCAAGAGGTCACTAAAGAAAGAAATTAAGCGGGCTGAAAGAAGATATGAGATTTTACTAACAGACAGAGAATTCTAAAGGATTCTACAAATATGTTAAGAGCAAAAGGATTGCAAGGGACAAAATTGGTCTTCTGGAATATCAGAATGGTAATCCATGCATCAAGCCAATAGAGAAGGGGGGGGGGGTGGAGATCTCTAATGCATTTTTTGCATCTGTATTTACTCAAGCTACAGAAACAGAACTAATGATTTAAGGCAAAGCAGCAGTGAGGTCATCAGCCCTATTTGATGCAAATTAGGGTACATAAATCCCCAGGGCCGACAAGATATTCCCTCAGATCCTGTGGAAGGCAAATGCAGAAAATGCCTGGGCCGTAGCAGAGATTTTTAAATCATTAGCAATTGGCAAAGTACCAAAGGATTGGAGGATAGCTAATGTTCTTCTGCTGTTTAAGAAAGATGCTAAAAATAAACCAGGAATTATAGGCTGGTGAGCCTGAAATCAGTAGTGGGAAAGTTATTGGAAGGTATTGTAAGGCATTGGATGACATGGACTGATTATGGATAGTCAGCATGGGGTTGTACATGTTAGGTTGTGTCCAAGAAATTACCAGGAACATTTATGAAGGCAAAGTAATAAATGTTTTCTACTTGGACATTATCAAGGGCATTTGACAAGGTTCCGCATAGGAGGATGGTCAAGAAGGTTTGGTCACTCAGCATTCAAGATGAGGTAGTAAATTGGATTAGACATTGGCTTTGTGGGAGATGCCAGAGGGCGGTAGCAGAAGGTTGCCTGTCTGACTGAAAACCTGTGACTAGTGGAGTGCTGCAGGGATCGGTGCTGGGTCCGTTGTTGTTTGTCAGCTCTATTAACGATCTGGAAGATAATGCGGTTAACCAGATCAGCAAAATTGTGGATGTAGTGGACCAGCTGGAAAAATGGGCTGAAAAATGGCAGATGGAATTGAATGCAGATAAGTGCAAGGTGTTGCACATCAGTAGGGCCATCAGAGTAGGTCTTACACAGTGAACAGTGGGGCACTGAGGAGTGTGGTAGGGCAAAGGGATCTGGGAAAACAGTCAATCAAATCAAGTTTAATTGTCATTCAAACCATACAGTCGAACAAGACAGCAATCTTCTAGGGCCAAGGTACAAGAACACACACATTCAAAATAGCAAGAAAGGAGGGAGGGAAAGAAAAGAACAGAGTCACATGAGAAAACACAGTTTTAGTCGAAGACCCTGAGTGGCAAGTCCTGCAAATTGATGCTTTCAGCAGTCCAGCCTGTAATTCCACTGATCCACCACAGAAGGACAGCATCAATGGGAAAGGCCACCCCCAACCGAGCCAGATGTTGAGCTACAATGCAAGCTCATAGCTTGAGGCTCAGTTCTCACTACACTGCTGCCTCACCCGTTTCTCCACCAAACAAGGGAAGCAGGCCTACAGCAATCAATGTCCAACATGGCCTTGTGAGAGCAGAACAAGGTCCAAGACTGTCGCTCATGATTTCACTACATACTACCTTCTGTCAAGTCGAAGGCACCAATTCTGGTGCCTCCAAGTAACAAGTCAGTTCTTCCAAACCCATTCCGGCTCCTCCTGTGGCCATGTGGCTCAACTTGAATCCCTCAGCCTGACTGGCACGGCTCGCCACCCTTGGCCTGATGTCCTGACCTGATGGGCCAACTCGCCTTCCCTGAACTGCTGCCTGGATTTTATGACATCCCGGCTGGCTACTCCAAAAAATGAGCAGCTCCCTGATGTGATGGACCTGTTGTGCATGTAACTATTGGAGTCAAGAATAGTCTTACTATGTATAAAAACACATTTAACGAGAAAAAAAGCACCTTTGGTTGGCCCATAATTCATTGAAAGTGCCATCAGAGGAAGATAGAGTTCTAGAGAAAGCTTTTGGCACAACGGCCTTCATAAATCAAAGTACTTAGTACAAAAGATCAGATGTATTGTTGAAGTTGTATAGAATATTGATGAGGCCTAATTCAGAGTATTGTGTGCAGTTTTGATCACCAACCTACAGGAAAGATGTAAATAACATTGAAAGAGTCCAGATAAAATATACAAGGATATTGCTAGGACTGGAGGACAGACAGACAGACAGACATACTTTATTGATCCCGAGGGAAATTGGGTTTTGTTACAGTCGCACCAACCAAGAATAGTGTAGAAATATAGCAATATAAAACCATAAATAATTAAATAATAATAAGTAAATTATTCCAAGTGGAAATAAGTCCAGGACCAGCCTATTGGCTCAGGGTGTCTGACACTCCGAGGGAGGAGTTGTAAAGTTTGATGGCCACAGGCAGGAATGACTTCCTATGATGCTCAGTGTTGCATCTGGGCGAAATGAGTCTCTGGCTGAATGTACTCTTGTGCCTAACCAGTACATTATGGAGTGAATGGGAGACATTGTCCAAGATGGCATGCAACTTGGACAGCATCCTCTTTTCAGACACCACCGTCAGAGAGTCCAGTTCTACCCCCACAACATCACTGGCCTTATGAATGAGTTTGTTGATTCTGTTGGTGTCTGCTACCCTCAGCCTGCTGCCCCTGCACGCAACAGCAAACATGATAGCACTGGCCACCATAGACTCGTAGAACATCTTCAGCATCGTCCAGCAGATGTTAAAGGACCTCAGTCTCCTCAGAAAATAGAGACAGCTCTGACCCTTCTTGTAGACAGCCTCAGTGTTCTTTGACCAGTCCAGTTTATTGTCAATTCATATCCCCAGGTATTTGTAATCCTCCACCATGTCCACACTGACCCCTTGGATGGAAACAGGGGTCACCGGTGCCTTAGCCCTCCTCAGGTACACCACCAGCTCCTTAGTCTTTTTCACATTAAGCTGCAGATGATTCTGCTCACACCATGTGACAAAGTTTCCCACCGTAGCACTGTACTCAGCCTCATCTCCTTTGCTGACGCATCCAACTATGGCAGAGTCATCAGAAAACTTCTGAAGATGGCAAGACTCTTTGCAGTAGTTGAAGTCCAAGGTGTAGATGGTGAAGAGAAAGGAAGACAGGACAGTCCCCTGTGGAGCCGCAGTGCTGCTGACCACTCTGACACACAGTGTTGCAAGCGCACGTACTGTGGTCTGCCAGTCAGGTAATCAATAATCCATGACACCAGGGAAGCATCCACCTGCATCACTGTCAGCTTCTCACCCAGCAGAGCAGGGCGGATGGTGTTGAACGCACTGGAGAAGTCAAAAAACATGACGCTCACAGTGCTCGCCGGCTTGTCCAGGTGGGCGTAATGAATCTTGTAGAGTTTTTTGAGGAGGTTACCTTGAAAGTAGATGAAGGAAAGGCTGTGGATGTTGTCTACATGGACTTTAGTAAGACCTTTGACAAGCTCCCACTTGGGAGGTTAGTTCAGAAGGTTCAGACACTAGGTATCCATGGAGAGGTTCTAAACTGTATTTGAAATTGGCTGTGTGGGAGAAAACAGAGAGTAGTAGTGGATGATTGCTTCTCAGACTGGAGGCCTGTGACTAGTGGTGTGCCTCAGGGATCTGTGCTGGAGCCATTGTTGTTTGTTGTCTATATCAATGATCTAGATGATAATGTGGTAAATTAGATCAGCAAGTTTGCTGATGACACTAAGATTGGAGGTGTTATGGACAATGGGGAAGGCTTTCAAAGTTTGCAGAGGGATGTGGAAAAATGGGCCAGAAAATGGCAGATGGAAATTAATGCAGATAAGTGTGAGGTGTTGCATTTTGGAAGGACAAATCAAGGTTGGACATACACAATAGAATGGAAGGGCACTGAGGAGTGTGAAGGAACAAGGGGATCTGGGAGTTCAGATACTTAATTTCCTGAAAGTGGTGTCACAGGTAGACAGGGTTGTAAAGAAGGCTTTTGGCATCCTGGCATCATAAATCAGAGTATAGGAGTTGGGATGCTATGGTGAGGTTGTATAAGACATTGGTGAGGCCAAATTTGGAGTATTGTGTGCAGTTCTGGTCACCTAACTATAGGAAGGATATCAGTACAATTGAAAGAGTGCAGAGAATGTTGCCGGGTCTTCAGGAGTTGAGTTATGGGGAAAGGTTGAACAGGTTATTTATTCCTTGGAGCGTAGAAGAACGAGGGAGGATTTGAGGTTTACAAAATTATGAGGAGTATAGACAGAGTAAATGTGAGTAGGCTCTTTCCACTTAAATTAGGAAAGATAAATATGAGAGGACATGGCTTTAGGGTGAAAGGGGAAAGGTTTAGGGGGAACATTAGGGGTAACTTCTTCACTCAGAGAGTGGTGGGAGAGTGGAATGAGCTGCCTTCTGACATGGTAACTGTGGGCTCACTCTTAAGTTTTAAGAATAAATTGGATGGATACATGAATGGGAGAAGTCTGGAGGGTTATGGACTGGGTGCAGGTCAATGGGACTAGCGGCATAAAGTTTTGGCACAGACTAGAAGGGCCAAGTGGCCTGTTCTCTGTGCTATAGTTTTCTATGGTTCCATGGTTCTACATCACAACCTGGTACAGTTATTACCCCTCAACCATTAAGCTCTTGATCCAAAGGGGATAGTATCACTGAACTTCACTAGTCCCATCATTAATGTTTCCACAACCTATGGACCTACTGCAAAGATTCTTCATTGCATGCTCTCAATATTTGATGCTTTTTATTTATTATTATTATAATTTCTTTCTTTTTGCATTTGCATTTTGTTGTCTTTTGCACACTGGTTGAATGCCCAAGTTGGTGCGGGTCTTTAATTGATTATGTTATTTTATTATGGATTTGTGTATGCTCCAAGGAAATTAATCTCAGTTATGTATGTATAAGGTGACATATATGTACTTTGATAATAAATTTAGTTTGCACTTTTTGAACTTCAAACTTTAGTTGAATAAAATTGTGTATTAGTTCCTAATAGCTATCAATGAAAGAATTTATCCAGTGTATGCAATAAACTAAATCAGTGCAGATAATGGACTGATTTCATACAATGCTAGCAGAAATGCATCCACCAAATCTTCCTTTTCATTGTAACATTCAAGAGAATTGTCAATCAATATATTTAAATATTTCTTAGTTCCTAACTTGTTGAAGTAGTGCAATTATTTCATTTTCTGCCATCTCCAAGCCTGTTGTTACCCTTCAACCATTTGGTTCTTGAACCAATAGACAAAACCCTTTGATCATTTCATCACTTTGCACTAGAATGGACTTTGCACTTTTTATTCATTCTGATAATGATATTTCTTATAAACCTTCTGGACATTAAATGTTTAATATGTTTTTCTTGTGAATGCTGCTTATATGATACCAATTGCCTGTAATGTTGTTGCAAGTAAGTTTTTTAATTGCTTCTGTGCATAGAATGCAATATTGCAATTCCGATTAGGGAATTAGACAGTGCAAGTGACAAAGGTGTGTGTACAGGAACATTTTGAAGATAATTATAGAAAAGGATAGGACTACACCACAAGTTGAGATTCTAAATTGCAAATGGCCAATTTCGATGGTATCAGACAGGATCTGACATGTGTGGATTGTTTTAGACCATAAGACCATAGGGGCAGAATTAAGCCATTTGGCCCATCAGATCTGCTCCGCCATTCAATCATGGCTGATCATTTTGTTCCCCTCCTCAGCCCCACTCCCCCACCTCCTCCCTGTAACTATGATGCTGGGTCCAATCAAGAACCTATCAAGCTCTGCCTTGAATACACACAACAACCTGATCTCCACAGCTGGTTGTGGTAACAAATTCCATAATTTCACCACCCTCTGGCTAATTTCACCACCCTCTTGTCCTAGATTCCCCCACAGGAATCATCCTTGTGAATCTCCTCTGAACCCTCTCCAATGCCAGCACATCCTTTCTCAGATGAGGAGCCCAAGACTGTTCACAATTCTCAAGGTGAGGCCTCACCAGTGCCTTATAAAGTCTCAGCATTTCATCACTGCTCTTGTATTCCAGACCTCTTGAAATGAGGTATACATATATTGTAAGGGATTTATTTATTATTATTACTAGGTTTTTTACTTTTTCCATATTATGTATTGCATTGAACTGCTGCTGATAAGTTAACAAATTTCACGTCACATCCCAGTGATAATAAACCTGAATCTGATTCTGATTCTGAATGCTAACATGGCATTTGCCTTCCTCACCACCAACTCTACCTGCAAGTTAACTTTTAGGGTGTTATACAGAAGAACTTCCAAGCCCCTTTGCATCTCAGATTTTTGGATTTTCATCATGTTTAGAAAATAGACTGCATAGTTATTTCCACTAGCAAAGTGCATGACCATACATTTTCCAACAATGTATTTCATTTGCCACTTTCTTGCCCATTTCTAATCTGTCTAAGACCTTCTGCATCCTCCCCGTTTCCTCAACACTACCTGCCTCTCCATCAATCTTCGTATCATCTGCAAACTTGGCAATATATATTCTGTCATCTAAATCATTGATATACAGCATAAAAAGAAGTAGTCCCAACACTGTCCCCTGTGGAACACCACTAGCCACTGGTTTCATCCAAGGGGTCACTGTGGACATGGTGGAGGATTACAAATACCTGGGGATGCGAATTGACAATAAACTGGACTGGTCAAAGAACACTGAGGCTGTCTCCAAGAAGGGTCAGAGCCGTCTCTACTTCCTGAGGAGACTGAGGTCCTTTAACATCTGCCGGACGATGCTGAGGATGTTCTACGATGTTCCCTGGTGGCCAGTGCTATCATGTTTGCTGTTGTGTGCTGGGGCAGCAGGCTGAGGGTAGCAGACACCAACAGAATCAACAAACTCATTCATAAGGCCAGTGATGTTGTGGGGGTGGAACTGGACTCTCTGATGGTGGTGTCTGAAAAGAGGATGCTGTCCAAGTTGCATGCCATCTTGGACAATGTCTCCCATTCACTCTATAATGTAATGGTTAGGCACAAGAGTACATTCAGCCAGAGACTCATTTCGCCAAGGTGCAACACTGAGCGTCATAGGAAGTCATTCCTGCCTGTGGCCATCAAACTTTACAACTCCTCCCTCGGAGTGTCAGACACCCTGAGTCAATAGGCTGGTCCTGGACTTATTTCCACTTGGCATAATTTACCTATTATTATATAATTATTTATGGTTTTATATTGCTATATTGTCTACACTATTCTTGGTTGGTGCGACTGTAACAAAACCCAATTTCCCTCTGGATCAATAAAGTAAGTCTGTCTGTCAACCAGAAAAGGATCCCTTTATTCCCATTCAGTGTTATTCAGTGTTGCCATAGGAGGACACAGGTTTAAGGTGCTGGGGAGTAGGTACAGAGGTGATGTTAGGGGTAAGTTTTTTGCTCAGAGAGTAGTGAGTGTGTGGAATGAGCTGCTGGCAATGGTGGTGGAGACGGATATGATAAGGTCTTTTAAGAGACTTTTGGATAGGTACATGGAGCTTAGAAAAACAGAGGGCTATGGGGAAGTCTAGTAATTTCTAAGGTAGGGACATGTTCGGCACAACTTTGTGGGCTGGGGGTCCTGTATTGTGCTGCAGGTTTTCTATGTTTCTGTGTCTCCTACCAGTCAGCCAATTCTATAACCATGCTACTGACTTACCTTTAATACCATGGGCTCTTAACTTGGTAAGCAGCCTCATGTGTGGCACCTTGTCAAAGGACTTCTAAAACTTCAATTGTACAATAACTACTGTATCCTCTTTATCTCTCCTACTGATAATCTCCTCAAAGAATTCCAACAAGTTCATCAAGGAAGATTTTCCCTTAAGGAAACTATCTTGTCCTGTGTCACCAAGTATTCCATAATCTCATCCTTAACAATGGACTCTAACATCTTTCAAACCTGAGGTCAGGCTAACTGAACTTCATTTATTTCAGCTGTCACCTCCTTGGACTCCATTATAATTTCCTTTCTGCTGCCTTCCTCCTTATTTAAAGATTGGAGTGACATTTGCAATATTCCAGTCCTCTGGCACCATGAAAAAGTCCAATGCTTTTTTGAAAGATCATTGCTAATGCTGCCACTGTCACGAGGTGGGGACAAGGGTGCTGAGAGAGGACCCACATGCAGGACACAAACACGTCTTTCTTAGGTTCAATAAAATAGCGTTTATTACTCGCTACACAGAAAATCGGGAAATCACGGAGGACAAAGAGGAACACGAAACTCGGACTAGGGGGCTAGGGACTTGGATCGCCGCGGACCTGGGACTTGGAAACAGGGAATTGGGATCGCCGCGGCCATGACTTGGACAGTGGGAACATGGACAGCCACGGACCTTGGACTATGGGAACATGGACAGCCGCGGCCCTTGGACTTGGACAGTGGGAACATGGACAGCCGCGGCCCTTGGACTTGGACAGTGGGAACATGGACAGCCGCGGCCCTTGGACTTGGACAGTGGGAACATGGATCATCGCGGCCATGACTGGGACCGCCATGGCCCTTGGACTTGGAGACTGGGATCCATGGATTGTCGCAGCCGGGAACATGGAACCTGGATCATCGTGGACCCTGGACTAGGAGACTAGGACCTTGATTTACTGCAGCCAGAAATGTGGACACTAAAACACAGGATAAGGAACCTTGAGCCAGGACTCCTCCTTCAGATCAGGCATCGAGCCGGGACTCTTCTTCAAGGGGACAGACGCAGACAGGGCTCTTCAAGGGAACAGACACGGACACAGAGCATGAACATCGAGCCAGGACTTTGCCTTCCACTCAGGCACCGAGCCGGGACTCTTCAAGGGGTAGACACGGACAATGGGCATGAATGTCGAGTCAGGACTACGCCTTCAACTCACCCCTGGCAGATTGACCTTGCCCGGACTCACTCTGGCGAAGGAAGGCAAATTGCTGGTACTCCAAATGCGGGCTGGATAACTCTGGCTTGTGGTAGCGACAGTGACCTGCTAAGGCTTCTTAACACTCTCGCCCCGAACGGCTAAAGCCAGGGGCTTATAAGCTGCCGGTTCGGGTCGAGAGTAGATCACCTTAATTGCCAGCTCAAGGGACGTGTGAAACGGAATTAGAAGGGAACAATGAGTCAACGGTCCGGATCATAACGCAACCTAACTAAATTTAAAGGGGAACAGATCCGGACCATGACAGCCACAATCTCTAACACTACGTCTTCCAGAACCCTAAGGCGCAGTTCATCTGGTCCGGGTGACTTACATACTCTTAGGACTTCCAGCTTTTTGAGCACCTTCTCCCTTGTAATAGTAACTGCACTCACTTCTGTTCCCTCACTCACTACAACATCTGACACACATGGTGGATTGGATAGTGGACTACTTGACAGATAGACCTCAGTATGTGCGGTTGGGAGACTGTAGGTCTGACACGGTGGTCAGCAGCACAGGAGCGCCGCAGGGGACCGTGCTCTCTCCGGTCCTGTTCACCCTGTACACATCGGACTTCCAATATAACTCGGAGTCCTGCCATGTGCAGAAGTTCGCTGATGACACGGCCATAGTGGGGTGTGTCAGGAATGGACAGGAGGAGGAGTATAGGAAACTGATACAGGACTTTGTGATATGGTGCAACTCAAACTACCTGCGTCTCAATATCACCAAGACCAAGGAGATGGTGGTGGACTTTAGGAGATCTAGGCCTCATATGGAGCCAGTGATCATTAATGGAGAATGTGTGGAGCAGGTTAAGACCTACAAGTATCTGGGAGAACAGTTAGTCGAGAAGCTAGACTGGACTGCCAACACAGATGCCTTGTGCAGGAAGGCACAGAGTCGACTGTACTTCCTTAGAAGGTTGGCGTCATTCAATGTCTGTAGTGAGATGCTGAAGATGTTCTATAGGTCAGTTGTGGAGAGCGCCCTCTTCTTCGTGGTGGCGTGTTGGGGAGGAAGCATTAAGAAGAGGGACGCCTCACATCTTAAGAAGCTGGTAAGGAAGGCGGGCTCTGTCGTGGGCAAAGTACTGGAGAGTTTAACATCGGTAGCTGAGCGAAGGGCGCTGAGTAGGCTACGGTCAATTATGGAAAACTCTGAACATCCTCTACATAGCACCATCCAGAGACAGAGAAGCAGTTTCAGCGACAGGTTACTATCGATGCAATGCTCCTCAGACAGGATGAAGAGGTCAATACTCCCCAATGCCATTAGGCTTTACAATTCAACCGCCAGGACTTAAGAACTTTTTAAAAGCTATTATTAATGCTTTTTGAGATAGTGATTTAGATGCATATCATATTTTTTACTGAGTTAAGTATTGTATGTAATTAGTTTTGCTACAACAAGTGTATGGGACATTGGAAAAAAAGTTGAATTTCCCCATGGGGATGAATAAAGTATCTATCCATCTATCTAATGTCTTCCACAGTGAAGACTGATGCAAAATACTCATCTAGTTCATCTGCCACCTCCTTGACCTCCAATATTATTTGTCTGCCTCATTTTCTAGCAGTCCTACATCCACTCTAATCTCTCTTTTTTGTCCTCATGATTCTTTTAGTTGCTCTCTGTAGGGTTTTAAAAGCTTCACAATCCTCTGTCTTCCTGCTAATTTTTGCTTTGTTGTAGGCCCTCTCTTTTGCTTTTACATTAGCTTTGACTTCCCTTGTCAGCCATTGTTGTACTATTTTCTCATTTGAGTATTTCTTCATTTTTGGAATATATCTATCCCGCACCTTCCTCACTTTCCCAAAAACTCACACCATTGCTGTTCTGCTGTCATCCTTGTCAGCAGCTCCTTCCAATTTACTTTGGCCAACTCCTCTCCCATACCATTGTAATTGCCTTTACTCCACTGAAATACTGCCATGTCAGATTTTACTTTCTCCCTATCTAATTTCAAGTTGAACTCAATCCTAAGGATTCTTTTACCTTAAAGTTTCCTAATCATCTCAGGTTCATTACATAATACCCAATCCAGTATAGCTGATTCTCTAGTAGGCTCAAAGACAAGCTGCTCTAAAAAGTTAACTCCTAAGCATTCAACAAACTTATTCTCTTGAGATTCATTTCCAACCTAATTTTCCCAATCGACCTCCATGTTGAAATCTCCCAAGACTATCAAAACATTGCCCTTTTGACATGTCTTTTCTATTTCCTGTTGTAATCTGTAGTCCACATCCCAGCAACTACTGGGAGACCTGTATATAACTGTCATTAGAGACCTTTTAACCTTGCAGTTTCTTAACTCAACCCACAAGGATTCAACATCTTCCTATCCTATGTCACAAGTTTCAACTGATTTGATGCCATTCTTTCCCAGCTGAGCCATGCCAGTCCATTTGCCTACCTTCCTATCCTTCTGATACAAAGTGTAACCTTGAACATTCAGCCCCTAACTACAACCTTCAGCCACAAATCACTGATTGCCACACCATCATACCTAACAATCCGTAATAGTGCAACAAGATCTATGCATGGAGCCTAAGGAAATAGGAAAGGTCTTTAATGGATTTTTTGCATCTATATTTACTTATAAGACCAAAGGGTTGATTACAGACCTTAGGAGAGGGAAACTAGAGGTCAATGAACCAGTACTCATTGGAGGATCAGAGACAGAGAGAGTCAATAACTTTAAATTGCTGGGTGTCACTATCTCAGAGGACCTGTCCTGGACTCATCATATAAATATAATTGTGAAGAAAGCACGACAGTGCCTTTACTTCCTTAGGAGTCTGTGGAGGTTCAGCATGTCATCAAAAACCTTGGAAAGCTATAGATGTGTACAAATACAATACAATGCAAATACAAATACTTTATTGTCACCAAACAATTGATACTAGAGCATACAATCATCACAGTGATATTTGTTTCTGCGCTTCGCGCTCCCTGAAGTACAAATCAAAGTAAATATAATAAAAATTTAAATTATAAATCATAATTAGAAAATAGAAAAGGGAAAGTACGGTAGTGCAAGTCAGGTCCAGATATTTGGAAGGTACGGCCCAGATCCAGGTCAGGATCTGTTCAGCAGTCTTAACACAGTTGGAAAGAAGCTGTTCCCAAATCTGGCCATACATATCTTCATGCTCCTGAACCTTCTCCCGGAGGGAAGTGGGACAAAAAGTGTGTTGGCTGGGTGGGACTTATCCTTGATTATCCTGGCAGCATTGCTCCGACAGCGAGTGGTGTAAAGTGAGTCCAAGGATGGAAGATTGGTTTGTGTGATGTGCTGGGCTAGGTTCATGATCTTTTGCAGCTTCTTCCGGTCTTGGACAGGACAACTTCCATGCCAGGTTGTGATGCACCCTAGAAGAATGCTTTCTACAGTGCACCTATAAAAATTAGTGATGGTTTTAGGGGACAGGCCAAATGTCTTCAGCTTTCTCAGTAAGTAAAGGTGCTGGTGGGCCTTCTTGGCAGTGGTCTCTTGGTTAGACCAAGTCAGGTCATTTGTGATATTCACCCCGAGGAACTTAAAGCTTTTGAAAGATGTGTGGTGGAAAGTGTGCTGACTGACTGCATTACAGACTGCTATGGGAACTCCAATGCCTTTGAGTGGAAAATCCCTCAAAAGGACATGGAATTTGTCCAGTACATCACAAGAAAAATTCTCCCAGCTATTGAGAATATGTACAGGAAACGTTGCCGTAGAAAAGCACCATCCATCATCAAAGAGCCTCACCACCCATGCCATGCTCTTTTCTCGCTGCTGCCAACAGGTAGAAGGTCCAGGTGTCTCAGGACTCACTACACCAGGTTCAAGAACAGTTACTACCCCTCAACCATCAGGCTCTTGAACAAAAGGGGCTCGCTACACTCATTTAAGGACTCTTGTTATATCGTTATTTATTTCTATCTGCATTTGCTGAGTTTGCTTACAGTTTACTGTCACTCTTCTATAGATTTACTAAATATGTCTGCAGAAAAGAATATCAGGGCTGTATGTGGTGACATGAATGTACTCTGATAATAACTTTATTTTGAATTTTGAACTTGGGAGATAGACAGAGTCTATAGAAGTGAGGTCACAACAATGAGGTTATGGAACATATATGAATACAGAGTAGGAGGTGCTTGTTGCTTTGAGGCAAATTGGGCTGGATAAATTCCCAGGGCCTGATAAGGTCTTTGATTGGTGAGTGCATAACTTTCTAGAGCCCTAGCAGAGGTATTTAAAATGCATGACATACTGGAGGATAGGTAATGTTGCTCTGTTGTTTAAGAAGGGCTGTTATCAACAGGAAATTATTATGTATCACATTTTACTGCTGCCATAAAGGCAACAAATTTCACGACATATGCGATGATATTGAACCTGATTCTGATTCTGTTTTTGACATCAGGAGTGGGTAAGTTATTAGAAGATATTCTAAGGGACTGGATATATAAATATTTCAATAGACAGGGACTGATTATGGATAATCTACATTAGTTTTTTTGTGTGGTAGGTCTATCTAAATGAGTTACTGGGAAAGTTGATGCAGGAGAGACAGTGGATGCAATTTACATGGACTTTAGCAAAGGCATTGACAAGGTCCCACGAGAGGATGGTCAAGAAGGTTCAGTCACTTGGCTTTCAGGATGAAGTTGTAAATTACAGTATTCAGGATATGCTCTTCAAATTACATTGGGAAATGGAAAAGACATGTAAAAATGGGGATATCAATATGCAAGCAGATTGGGAAAATCAAGTTGGTGCTACAACCCAAGAGAGGGAATTTGTAGAATGCCTACAAGATGGCTTTTCATAACAGCTTGGTGAATGGCAAAACTGGATTGTGTACTATGTCATGATACAGCTTTGATAAGGGAGTTTAAGGTAAAGGAATCCTTAGGAGACAGTGATCATAATATGATAGAATTCACTCTGAAATTTGAGAAGGAGAAGCTAAAATCAGATCTATCATTATTGCTGTAAAGTGAATTACAGAAGCACAAGAGAAGATCTGGCCTAAGTTGATTGGAAGAGGACACTAGCAGGGATGATTGCAGAACAACAATGGCTGGAGTTTCTGGGAACAATTTGGAAGGTGCGGGAAAGATATATCTTTCCCAGAGTGTGGTGAATCTGTGGAACTTGTAGTGACAGGTGACTGTGGAGGTCATTGGGTACATTTAAACAGAGGTTGATAGACTTTTGATTAGCCAGGGCATGAGGGGATATGAGGAATGGCAAGAGATTGGGGCTGAGAAGGAAATGGATTAGACATGATGAAATGGCAGAGAAGACTCCTATTATACTAATTCTACTTCTATATCTTATTGTCTTTTTTTGTAATTTATTTTTTATTGAAGTTCATCAAACAAACATTTCCATAAGATGACTTTCAGACATTGTACTGTTACGTATCCCGTAACTGGATCACTTACCAGCAAAGATAGAGAGGTCCGCTGAAGTCTGATGGTATCATTTTTAAACGTTTTTATTTATAAAGGGGCACAAAAGTAAGGTTAATACAAACATTCAGATAACATACGTCGTCAATACTCAATCTAAAGCGCAGGTATAGTAATAATCAATAAGAAATAAGCTCTATCGTTGTCTAGGGATAAGGTATATATTGTCCGCTGTATATCTAAAAGTCTCTTGCAGTTCCACCAGCTGCCGTCTTTTGGGGTGTCACGGTGGTGCACTTTTGTTAGAGAGAGAGAGATAGAGATTGAATGAAACAGTTACCCGCTGGGTTTTTTCCAACCTTTAGGAGTTCGATCCGTCGGAGTCTCGTTGGGGGGGTGGCCATTCACTTGTGGCCTCTCCTGTAGCTAAAGCCGTTCTTTCGTGGTGAGGTCGCCAATCCCAGGCAAGGAAAAGATGCACACGAACCCCACCACTGGCTGTTGCTATTAAACGCTGTCACAGGATTTCTAGCGTGTCTTTTGGTACGTCTCGGGGGGCCGTCTTTACAACCCCTCTTTTATCTGAACTCACGGGGTCTCAGATGTCAATCAGGTTGGGATGATGCAATCTCTCTCCATCTCTCCACCCACGTTGCCCTGAGGGTATACATGTAGTACAGTTCCCAATTCACAAAGATGTCTCCATGAGACAATGACCACAGTCGCCAGCTTTTGCCTCGCCGTGAAACGAAAAACACCGCACATATCTCTCTCTTCTCTTGGGTCATTGACCCCCCCCTTCACTAGGGCTCTGGCGATTCTCACAAAGGAGGGGGCTGGGATCATAACACCTCCCCTCTTAAAAACATTTTTACCAGCGGTTAAAACGGAGTGGTACAGAGTCTTACAGGGTTTTAGGATTTAACATAGTACAAAAGCTTTTCTTTTAACTATAGAGCTGTACCATCATACATTTTTCAGCGTCTAAACAGTTAACAATTACAGTGGCACTTCCTTTAATATGGTAACATCTTGTCCCTGACTAAAGACTGGTAGCATCAGATTTCAACAGGCAGTGTTCCAAGGGGGTTGTCTTTGTTATTCACATGCTTTGTCAAAATCCCGTACAGCCGGTTTTTCTATTTAAAAATGGCGCCCCCATTAGCCGTCACCTCTTTTCCGGTGAGTTCCTGCATGGGGGACCTGGGTAATTTGGCGAGGTACTCGCCCGCCTTTCCGTTCCATAAGGGTTATTCGCTCAACAGCGTGTCCCAAACTTAAATCATCGTGTGAATTTCCACCCAATTCTTTAATGTTACACAGGTAGCTAACCCTTTTGTCAAGACCATGCAGGCTGATGGGTTTCAGTTCGAACCTTTCCCTCAGGCCGCATTTAAATTTCGGCTTTTTCACAGCGCTCTCTTGAATAACAACAGCGTGTGGGGCCCCTTTACATTCCAAATCAACCTGTAATCGATGCGCAGGCACCACGTTACCAAGCCCTCGTTTCTGTAGCTTGGTTGCTTCTTCTGACACCAATCTAAACTTTAAATTTTCTTCATTCGATTTGGGAACTACAAACTTCCCGTTCCCTTCAATAATAATGTTTATCCCCCCATGGTCGAGTTCCACTTTAAGGTTCACCACCCCTTCGTGTACCAACACCTGGGAACCCTCCCTTCCCCCAATTACCAGGGTTAACCCTGTCTTCACTGAACCCAGTCCATCTGACCCATAGGGACTGCATTCCTTTTCAACTGAATCAAATACCTCAGACTTTTTCTGAGCTCCATTACTAGGCTCAGTACCACGTGCATCCACATCTTGGACACACTCAAACGGGACATCTGCCTCTTCCAGGCTTTCAATAACCGTACCCTTTTCAAATTCTAAATTCCCCTGATCCTCCCAGTTCCTCTCTGGGCAACTCCCTTCCAGAGTAAACTCAACCCCACGGGCTGAAACAACCTCGTCTGCCAACCCAGCAGACCTCTCCAAGGTAAGGGCATCCTTTTCATCTAGGACTGCCTTCATCTCATTATCGGGAACACCTTGATAACTCTCAACTTCTTCAAACAGGGCTGCCACCCCCGACACATCATCCATGTCCAACTCTGGACCTTTTAACAGCTTTTTCCATTTCTCATCTTTATTTCCTACCTCTAGGACCTTTCTCTTCGCTAAGGGCAGATCTAGCTCCTCTCCCTTAACCCCTTTCACTTTACTACTCTTCGGTTTACCACCCTCAGAACCCTCATGGTACAGGGTCGGTAGGACCGTCTCGGCCAAATCAATACTGGCCAGATTTAAACTGCTCGCTTTCTCAGCTGCCTTTCTCGACAGGCTGCGAATGCTCGCGCCTGTAGTACAGACTGGAGATGCGAGGGGCGGGGCTGCAATCCTCACAGGCTGTTTGGGCCGTGTCCAAACATGCCCCCCGGCTAAATCATTTCCGCGGAGGACGTCCGCGTCAGTTCTCGGGAATTCTGATGGCACCCCTATTTCGACTGGTCCAGATACCAGCTCACAATCCATAATTACATGATGTAGGGGCACCATTTCTATTCTTGTACCTATCCCCTTCACGGCGACCATTCCCCTTCTCAGACCGAAATCTAGTATCTCACGGTGGATCAACGACAGCTCCGCCCCGGTGTCTCGACAGATTCAAACGGGAATGGGTGGGTCTCCCCCCCTTCACGGACACGGTTCCGGGTGACAGCCAAGTCTCTGACCCCTCTCGTACTCTGTCTACCCGGGGCTCTCTCGTTGATTTACTGATTACCACGGCACACCCGATAGGGACCGCTGCTTTCCCTTTTTCTGGCTCCTTTCTCAGAGCAAAGCACCTAGAGGCAATATGTCCTCCCTTCCCACAATTAAAACAGGTCAAGCCTGGAAATCTCGGGCTGCCTGGCCTTTCCCCCTCAACCTTACCACTAGCTCCCGGCGGGACCTCTGCCTCAGCCGGCGGACTTCCTCGGTCGTTCCCACGGTCTCTCGGGTAACCTTTTGGCGAGGAAAACTTTGTCCTGTGGGTTAGGGCATATTCATCTGCGAACCTAGCAATTTCCGAGATGGACTTATTTGGCTTCTCATTCAAATACATCCGGATCTCCTCCGGAACACACCCTTTTAATTCCTCAATCAAAAATAACTCCCTGATACGCCCATAATCCCCTTCCACCTGTTCTGCGGTGCACCAACGGTCCAAGAGCACACCCTTTTCATAGGCTAGCTCGGTAAACGTTTGATTCCACCCTTCTTGTAATTTTCTGAACCTTTGTCTATAAGCTTCAGTTACTAGCTCGTAACTCCGGAGAATGGCCTCCTTTACTTTGGCATAATTCTCCGCTTCCCCTTCCTCAACGGCCAAGGCCGCATATGCTCGTTGTGCCTTCCCCTTTAACACACTTTGTAACAACGCCACCCACTGCTCTTTGGGCCACTTTTGATTTACTGCCACCTTTTCAAAAAGCAAGAAATAACTATCAACATCCGACTCTTCGAATGGAGGTACTACCCTCAACTCCTGACTAACATTAAACCTCTCCTCTCGATCTAACCCTAGATCTCTTCGCTCTTTCTTTAACTTCTCCATCTCCAAGTCATGTTCCCTCTGTTTCTGTTTCTCCTCATACTCTCTTTGCTTTTCAGCTTGTTCCCTCTCGTTCTCGGCTACTTCTAGCTCTTTTAGCTGAATTTCATGCTGTCTTTGCTTTTCAGCTTGGTCCTGCTCTTTTTGCACCTCTAACCCCTTTAGTTGGAGCTCCTGGTCCCGTTTCACCTCTAACTCCTTTATGTGGAACGCCTGCTCCCTTTCTTTCTCAGCCCTTTCTTTCTCTCTCTCAGCCCGTTCTTTCTCCTTCTCAGCTGCTTCCAGCTGCTTTATTTTAAATTCATGTTCCAACCTTAATTTCTCCAACTCTAGCTGATCCATCCCACGAGCTGGTACTTTTTCAGGGATATTTTCCAATACTTCAGCTTCGAACACATTCTTCCCAATGTAATACTGAGTTATGGCCCCTCGCACCTCCCACTTTTTCATGGATGACCTCACTTCTGTGAGGTCCAATCCCTTCGCCAAATTTAACAAGTCTGATTTGGTGGCCGCCTCTAGTGCCTCCACAGTTGGGTTTTTCATAAATTCACCCACGTCCATCTTTGTTGGTTTCCCATCTGGCTACCTGCGCAACCAGATCCAAGTTTGGACTTACAAGCCCGATTCACTGGCCTCCCAATTTTGTCAAATCCCGAGACGAGAATCCCAAGTTGTTACGTATCCCGTAACTGGATCACTTACCAGCAAAGATAGAGAGGTCCACTGAAGTCTGATGGTACCATTTTTAAACGTTTTTATTTATAAAGGGGCACAAAAGTAAGGTTAATACAAACATTCAGATAACATACGTCTTCAATACTCAATCTAATGCACAGGTATAGTAATAATCAGTAAGAAATAAGCTCTATCGTTGTCTAGGGGTAAGGTATATATTGTTAGCTGTATATCTAAAAGTCTCTTGCGTTCACTGCAGTTCCACCAGCTGCCGTCTTTTGGGGTGTCGCGGTGGTGCACTTTTGTTAGAGAGAGAGAGATAGAGATTGAATGAAACAGTTACCCGCCGGGTTTTTTCCAACCTTTAGGAGTTCGATCCGTCGGAGTCTCGTTGGGGGGTGGCCATTCACTTGTGGCCTCTCCTGTAGCTAAAGCCGTTCTTTCATGGTGAGGTCGCCAATCCCAGGCAAGGAAAAGATGCACACGAACCCCCCCACCAGTTGTCGCTATTAAACACTGTCACAGGATTTCTAGCGTGTCTTCTGGTGCGTCTCGGGGGGCCGTCTTTACAACCCCTCTTTTATCTGAACTCATGGGGTCTCAGATGTCAATCAGGTTGGGATGATGCAATCTCTCTCCATCTCTCCACCCACGTTGCCCTGAGGGTATACATGTAGTACAGTTCCCAATTCACAAAGGTGTCTCCACGAGACAATGACCACAGTCGCCAGCTTTTGCCTCGCCGTGAAACGAGGGACACCGCACGTATCTCTCTCTTCTCTTGGATCATTGACCCCCCCTTCACTAGGGCTCTGACGATTCTGACAAAGGAGGGGGCTGGGATCATAACAGTACATATACATCATATAATCATATATATCACAAATCTCCACAAAGTATTTATCTGAGGTATACACTTATAGAAAAGAGAGGAAAGAAAAACAAGCAAAAGGAAAGAACTATGTACAAGTAGGGAGTGATCTTTTTATACAACAGGTTCATTGATTTATGAGAATAAAATCAGGCCTATGAGGCATTATGTAGTTAAACCATTTTTCCCAGTATGAATCAAATTGTTCCAGCTTATGATTAACAGATGCTGTTATCTTCTCCATTTTGTAAATGTCCATTGTAATTTCCATCCATGTATTTAAAGTTGGGCTCTCCTGTGATAACCATTTCCTAGTAAGAGTCTTTTTACCAGCCACCAAAAGTATATTCATTAAATATTTATCTCTTTTCAACCATTCTTGAGGTATATATCCAAAATATATGGTCTTACTCTCCAAGGGTATTTCACATTTAAAGATGTCTTGTAGGGCATTGTGTATCCCCCTCCAATAGTTTTTGATAACAGGATAGTGCCAAAAAATATGATAATGATTTGCATTTTGATTTCCACAATTTCTCCAGCAAACAAGGAGGTTACCATCATAATGGGATTTCTGAGAGGGTGTAATAAAATATCTTATCAAGTTTTTCCATCCAAGCTCCCTCCATTTCTGTGAATTGGTACACTTCCACTGATATCTCCATATTGTTGTCCATTCTTCCTCAGATATAATTATCCCTCCTTCCTTCTCCCATTTTGTTTTAATGTATGAAGTCGAATGTGTTTTAAGATTTGACAACCCCTTATACATGCTTGAGATGATTCTACTACCATTATCTGAATTATATGCTTTTCTAAAGAGCTCTATTAAGCATGTATTTGCCTTGGTTACATTTTTAAGCATCTTATTAACATATTGTCACATCTGTAAATACCGATAAAAATCTTGTTTTTCTAATAAGTGTTTCTCTTTAAGCATTTCAAAACTGAACAGTGTTCCTTCTTTCATTATGTTGCAAAGAACTGTTATTCCTTTAGCTGTCCAGTCCTTAAATCTAGCATCCAATTTATTTGGTGTAAGATCAGAGTCATATGCACACCATTTAAGAATTGCAATATCTCCCTCTAGATTATATTCTTTTATAGTGGTTTTCCATATTTTAAGAGTCAATTTCACCCATGGGTTATCAATAGTATTTATGTACCTTTGCAGGTTGTTATCAGCCAAAATTGCTTGTATGGGGATGGGAAGTACCTGCTCCTCAATGTTTTTCCACTGAGCATCATATGATGGGTTGCACCAACATATCCCAGTTCTCAACTGTGCTGCAAAATAATAATCTCTAAGAGAAGGCAATCCCCATCCCCCCTTTTCCTTTGCTAATTGCAAAGTTTTGAGATTAACTCTAGGCCTTTTACCCTGCCAAATATACCTTAAGAGCATCTTGTTCCATTCATTGAATTGATTTTGATTAATCTCTATTGGTAGGGTCTGAAAGAGATATAACAGTCTGGGCAGTATATTCATTTTAATAGACTCAATCCTTGAACTGAGACTGAAAAAAGGAATCAGGCTCCATCTTGCCACATCTTCCTTAATTTTTTTATATAGAGGCTGATAATTACATTCTGGTAATTTTGCCAAATCTTTTGGCATAATGTTGCCCAAATATTTGAAAGACTCTGTGTGCCATGCCCAGGGGTATCAACTTTCAATTTCTCTTGGTGGGCTATAGTAATATGAAAGTAATTGGGTTTCATCTATGTTGATTTTGTATCCTGATAATTGACCATATTGTTCAAAGGATTGCATCAAATTAGGTAAAGAGTATGTTGGTTGCCCTAGATAGATTAAAATGTCATCCCCATAACAAGCCAATTTATGCTCTGTCCTTTTAATAGTAATTCCCAATATCTTCATTTTGTCTGATGTATTGAGCTAATGGTTCCAGATATAGCACGAAGAGTAGTGGTGACCATGCACAATCCTGTCTCGTGCCCCTTTCTAGGGTAAGACTATTTGATAAATATCCATTGATTTTAATCCTAGCAGTAGGATTGTCATATAGTGTCTGTATAGTTTTAATAATTATGTCTTGGAAATCAAATCTATATAAAACTCTGTAAAGACAATTCCAATTAACTGAATCAAATGCTTTTTCAGCGTCCATGCTTATCACTATTGCTTCGATTTTATGTTTTTGTATATGATCCATAATGTGAAGTTTCCTTCATATATTGTCTTGAGTCTGGCGTTGTCGTATAAAACCTGTCTGATCATTATGTATCAGTAAGGGTAGAAACTCCTCAAATCGTTTGGCCATGATGGAGGTAAGTAACCTATAATCTACATTAAGAACGGATATTGGTCTAAATGACACGCATTCCATTTTATCCTTGCCTTCTTTCGGTATAGCTGAGATTATCGCTTCCTTCCAACTGGGTGGCCTTTGTGCCTTTTTTAGAGCCCAGTTCAGTGTGGGGAGTAAAACAGGAATTAACTCATTTTTAAATTCTTTGTACCATTCTGCCATATACCCATCTGATCCTAGTGACTTGCTTAATTTAAGCCTACTAATTGCAGCTTTTAATTCAACTTCAGTTATGTCAGTAGTCATCCTTCTATTTTGTTCTTCGCTTAAAGTGGGTAACTCGAGAGAATTCAAGAAGGTGTCAATTTGGGTTATGCTTCCCCCGGAACTTTGGAAAATAGCATTTTGTAAAACACTTCAAAAGCTTCTTGAATTTCACTTAGCTTATTTTTTTTTATCATTTTCATTCTTAGGTCCCTAATTCTATGAATTGTATTTTCTGCTATCTTTTTTTCAGTTTCCATGCCAGTATTTTCATAGATTTCGATCCATTTTCATAATGTCTCTGTTTCAGAAACATTGTTTTTCCTGATTTCTTGTGTAGCCAAATTATTTATTTCATTCCTAATTCTTTTAATTTCCCCTAACGTATCCTATGCCAAATTCAATTTGTGTTTTTTCTCTAGCTCCTTCAGCCTATTTTGTAATTCCTCTAATGTTTTATTCCTTATTTTTATCTTATATGAAAATATCGCTATAATTTTCCCTCTTAAGACCACCTTCAGAGTATCCCATAAAATGGGAGGTGAAACCTCTCCATTATCATTAAATTCTAAGTAGAGACCAATTTCTTTTTTAATTTGTTCCTTAAAGTACAGATCATTGAGTAGACTTGAATTTAGTTACCAAATAGTATTCTTTGGTTGTAGGTCAAAATCAACAGATAAATATATAGGTGCATGGTCACTTACATCTATTGTCCCAATCCCACAGGTGTTTATTTTGTCTTTGTCTTTTCCAAATGTTATGAAATAGTCTATTCTTGTATATACAGAATGAGGAGCAGAATAATGAGTGTAATCCCTTCTGTCAGGGAAAAGGTCCCTCCATATGTCAATTAAACCAACATCCTCAAAAAGTGTATTAACTTTCTTATGTAAAGATTTTGTTTCATAGGTTTTTCTATTGGAAGAGTCTAAGTTTGGTTGTAATTGTAAATTTAAGTCTCCCCCACATATCAGGAGACCTTCTGTTTCCGTTACCATAATATCAGTAATTTTCTGAAAGAAACCAATATCACTTCCCCGGGGGTGCGTATATATTCAATAGAGTAACTGAATTGTTGTCTATATTCCCCCTTACCAGAATATATCTGCCTTCTTTATCTCCCGTTTTGAATACTTTTTCAAAATTTAGCTTACTTGAGATAAGAATAGCAACTCCTCTCCTATGTCCTGATTTATATGAGGAGAAAAACAGATTAGTGAAGCCCATTCTCTTTAGTTTTTTATGCTCATTATCACTTAAATGAGTTTCCTGTAAATATACTACATGGGCTTGTTCTTTTTTCATTTTGGATAAAATTCTCACGCTTGATTGGATTTAATAGCCCATTTACATTAAAAGAAATGAATTTTACCTTGTCCTTAGCCATCTGTATTTATCTGTCAATGTATCATTGAAATTAGAATAAAACTTAATCGATCTACTCACTGAACAAATAAGAACCAAGAAACTCAAATAATAACAAAAATGGCAACGAACGTGTGATTCCAAGGCTGAGGTCTCTAGTAAATGACCCTCCGTTGAGCTAGAGGAAATGTCTAGCTGTGGGGGATAACCCCTCCTATTTGTGAGTTGAGGGCCCCCATTGCAGTATTCATAAAAGTCAGTGAACAAATCCATTACACAGAAAAGATTTCCCTGTGTACTCCTCCCACATATACATACATATATATACACACACACACACAAATATATATACATGCATACACAAAAATACACACATATATACATATACATACATATGCGCACACACACACATACATATATATACATACACACACATTACACACATACACATATATGCACACATATACATATATATATTCTCATTTTGGTGGGGTAAAAGGAGTAAGTGAGCGAATAAAGAATAACAACTAAGTAATATAAAATCCACATTATAGTAAGTATTTCTTGAGATAGGTATATCACCGTGTACTTTTGCTTCTGTTTAGCTTCTCAGCATTTTTAAAGTTAGCCAAACCTTATGGCTCTTCTGAAAGGGGTGAGGACTGTCTTTGGGAAACTCCCGGTCTCTTCCTGATATGTTTCTCTCAGCTTCCTCCCATCTCCTGCCTTCTCGATTCTCACACTATTTCCCAAGCCGAGCGAGACAATTCCTCAGCCAGGCTTTCTTTCATTTTGGTCATGCTGACGGACAACCCTCTGGTCCTCTGCGTCCCGTTGTCATAAAACATTCGAAGTTTAGCAGGGTACAGAGTTTGAAATCTAATCTTATTTTGCTTTAGTACTCGCTTTGCCTCGGAGTATTCTTTGCGTTTCTGGAGGACCACGGGGGGGGGGGGGCTGGGTAATCTTGGTCGAATATATATTAATTTATTCTCTAAAAACACTCTCTTCTTACCCCAGGCCCTTTGTAGAATCTCTGCCTTGGTGCTGTACCGAAGGAATTTAATTATAATTGAGCGTGGCTTTCTATCCTGGATAGATTTTGGAACGAGCGCGCGTTGCGCTCTTTCGACTTCCAGCTTCATAGCCGGGGGAAGCTGCAGCGTGTCCCGAAGTAACTTTCCAACAAACTCTGTCATAGACGGGCCCTCCGCTCCTTCGGGAACGTTGTAGATTCTGATATTTTTCCGCCGTGATCTTCCCTCCAGATCAAGCAGTTTACCTTCTTGGTGATGTATGATTTTTATTGTCTCGCTCAGTATCCATTCCACGTTTTGAACGCGATCTTCCACCTTCTCAATGCGAGTCTCTGCCACCGCTATTTTTTGATTAACGCTGGCGAGCTCTGCCTTAATATCACGGAGCTGCTGCTTTATATCTTTCTGGACCTCCATTATTTCTTTCAGGATTTTTAACATATTCGCCGCTTCATCTGAACGACCACCTCGCTAGCACGCAGTCGGGTCGGAGAGCCACTCGCTGCACTCCTCTCGGACGCAGGCTCCGCAGTGTCGCTTTTTTAATTTCCATTCTTTTTCCCCATTCTTGCTCCTCTTTTCAGTTCAAATATTTTTTGAAAATATTATATTTGACGGGTTAATGGAGCTTAATACGCGTTTTTCTGGAGGAGCTAGTGACTTAAGCTGCCATTCTCGACGATGATGTCACCGAAAAACCTTATATCTTATTGTCATGTGGATTTAAAGCTGAAGAAGTATTCTGAAGGGAAGATGAAGCAACTGTGGCTAACAAGGGAGAAGTTAAAGACAGCATAAAAGCAAAAGAGAGCAAAATACAGCAAAAATTATAATATGGCAAAATTAGTGGGAACAAAGGATTAGGAAGCTTTTAAAAACCAGCTTATTTGAAGCTTATATGAAGTTAAGCTTATATGAGGTTAAGGTAACCAAAAATATAAAAGAGGATACCAAAATTATTTTTTTTTCAGAAATATAAAGAGAGATGAATGTGGATATCAAACTGCTAGAAAATGACGCTGGATAGGTAAAAATAGGTAACAAAGAAATGGCAGATGAACTTAATAAGTATTTTAAGTCAGTCATCACTGTGGGAGATGCTAGCAGAATGCCAGAAATGTGAGAAATGTCAGGGGCAGAAATAAGTGTAGTTGCTATTACCAAGGAGAAGGTGCTTGGGAAGTTGTAAACCCTAAAGCTAGATAAGTCACCTGGACAAATGGACTACACCACAAGTTTTGGAAAGAGGTAGCTGATTAGATTGTGGAGGCATTAATAATGAATTTTCAAGAATCACTAGATTCTGGAATCATTCTGAAGACTGGACAATTACAAATGTCACTCCATTCTTTAAGAAGGGAGGGTGGCTGAAGAAAGGAAATTATAGGCCAGTTAACCTGACTTAAGTGGTTGGAAAGATGTTGGAGACTATTATTCAAGATGACGTTTTGAGGTATTTGAAGACGTGATAAAATAGGCCAAAATTAGCATGTCTTCCTTAAGGGGAAATCTTGCCTGATAAATCTGTTGGAATTCTTTCAGGAAATAACAGGCTGGATAGACAAAGGAGAGTCATTGGATGTTGTTTACTTGAATTTTCCAAAGGTCTTAGACAAGTTGCTGCTCATGATGCTGCTTAACAAGAGCCTGTGGTATTACAGGAAAGATAGAAGATGAGCTGACTTGTAGGAGGCTAAGTGTGGGAGTAAAGGAGGCCTTTTCTGCTTGACTGCCAGTGATTAGTGGTGTTCCACAGGGGTCAGTATTGGAACCAAATTTTTTCATGTTATATGTCAAGGATTTAAATGAAGGAATTGATGGCTTTGCAGCCAAATTTGCAGACGATACAAAGGTGGAGGGGCAAATAGTGCTGAGGAAGCAGGATGTCGATAGAAGGGCTTAGAATGAGCAAACGATTGGCAGATGAAATATGGTCTAGGGAAGTGCATGGTCTTGCACTTTGGTAGAAGGAATAAAGGCATAGGCTACATTCTAAATGGGGAGAAAATTCAAAACTCAGAGGTGCAAAGGGTCTTGGGATTCCTTGTACAGGATTCTCTGAAGATTCATTTGCAGGTTGTGTTGGTGTTAAAGAAATCAAGTGTAATATTAGCATTCATTTTGAGAGAGTAAAATACTAAAACAAGGTTGTAATGCTGAGGTTCTATAAGGCATTGTTAGACTGCACTTGGAGTACTGTGAGCAGTTCTGGGCCCCTTATGTAAGAAAAGATGTGCTGGCATTGGAGAGGGTCCAGACGAGATTCATGCTAATCTTAGGAATAAAAGGGTTAATTTATTAGAATCATTTGATGGCTCTGGGCCTGTACTCATTGGAGTCTAGAAGTGTGGGGTGGAATTTCACTGAAATCTAACAAAATTGAAAGAGATAGAATGGATGTGGAGAGGATGTTTCCTATAATTTGGGAGTCCACGACCATAGGGCACAGTCTCTAGATTCTAAATGCACATCCACTTAGTACAGAGATGAAGAAAAAAATTCATTGCCACAGATTGCCATGGTCACTGGGTATATTTAAAGTGGAGGTTGATAGGTTCTTGATTCATCAGAGCATCGAAGGTTATGGGAGAAGGTGGGAGAATGGGTTGAGAGTGATAATGTATCAGCCAAGATGGAATGGCAGAGTAGATTCCATGCACCGTGACCTCATTATGCTCCTTTATCTTATGGTCTTATAGATTGTTGTCTTTGTGACTGGAGCCCTGTGTCTTGGTGTGCTAACAGGATTGATGCTGGGTCCACTATTGTTTGTTATCTGTATCAGTTATCTTGATAATAATGTGGTAAACAAAATCTGCAAATCTGTAGGTGACAGCAAGATTTGGGTCATAGTGGACATTGAGGAAGGCTAACAAAACTTGCAGTGGGATCAGTACCATTTGGAAAAATGGGCTGAATAAAAAGGCAAATGAAAATTAATGCTGCACTTTGGGAGGACAAACCAGGTGAAGACTTACAAGTCAATGGTAGGGCACAGAGGAGTACAGTAGAATTAAGGAATTTGAGAATACAGATCCATAATACCTTCAAAGTGGCATCACAAGTAGACAGGGTCACAAAGAGAACTTTTGACACATTGTAGTCAGACCTAATTTGGAGTATTGTATGCAGTTCTGGTCACTTACAAGAAATGTCAGGAAGATTGAAAGAGAAAATTACTGGGACATGGGGACCTGCATTACAGAGAAATGCTGAATAGGTAATGAGTGTATGCCTTAGAGATATGATATGGGGATATCAAATTATGATGAGAATAGATTGAGTAAATGGAAGTAAGTTTTTTCCACTAAGGTTGGGTGAGACTAGAACTAGAGGTCATGGGTTTAGGGTGAAGAGTGGAATGTTTAAGAGGAACATAAGGGATAACTTCTTCACTCAGAGGGTGGTGAGAGCATGGAACGTGCTGCCAGCAGAGGTGATGGATGAAGGTTCAATTTCAACATTTAATAGAAATTTGGATAGGTGTATGGATGGAAGGCTTCAATAGCAACATAATACTTTGGCACAGACTAGATAGGCAGAAGGGACTGTTTCCGTGCTGTAGTGTTCTGACTTTTATGTATTTGACAATAAATTCGACTGACTTTGAGCATGAAAGCAAAATGCGGCAAGATTAGGGAACTATGAATGACAAAAAGATATAGGAATCATATGGAAAACATGCAGTCCTGATGAAGGGTGGGTCTCAGTCTGAAACATCGACTTGTAGCGATGTGCTACACACAGCGCTGAAATAACGACACAAATAGCAGTCGGTAAGTTGTTTCGAGACTAGTTTATTCAAACTTTGCAGCGCTGGCATTTAATCCATAGCGTCCGCCCTCTCCAGGCGGAAATGACGTCAGAGGTACATTACCAAAGTCTCCCCCCACACACTGGCTATTTGTGAGCTGGTTCACCTGCGCAGAAAGTGGGTCGCCACATAACACCCCCCCCAGAACCAGCGATACACCCCCCAATGTCCACAGTCTGGGTCAGCCTCTGTTTGGGAGGTCTGCCTCTGCGCCGCGGTGCCTGAACCTCGACCGGCTGCGCCAAGTCCACATAGGCTGGTTTGAGTTTGTCCACCGTGAAAACCTCCTCTTTCCCCCCAATGTCCAGAATGTATGTGGACCCGTTGTTGTTGATCACCTTGAACGGCCCCTTGTATGGCCGCTGTAGCGGTGCCTGGTGTCCGCCCCTTCGTACAAACACAAACTTACAGTTCTGCTGGTCTTTGGGTACATGGGTCGGGGTCCGTCCGTGCTGTGAAGTCGGTGCGGGGGCCAGGTTGCCGAGCCTTTCGCATAGCCTGTCCAGGACTGCTGCGGGTTCTTCCTCTTGCCCCCTTGGGGCTGGTATGAACTCTCCTGGGAAGGCCAGGGGTGCGCTGTACACCAACTTGGCCAACGAGGCGTGCAGATCCTCTTTGGGCGCTGTGCGAATTTCAAGCAGGACCCAGGGAAGCTCGTCCACCCAGTTAGGTCCTCTCAGGCGGGCCATGAGAGCCGACTTCAAGTGATGGTGGAAACGTTCCACTAGTCCGTTCGACTGTGGGTGGTAGGCAGTAGTGTGGTGTAGCTGCGTTCCCAACAGGTTGGCCACAGCCGACCACAGGCTGGAGGTGAACTGGGTGCCTCTGTTGGAGGTAATGTGGGCCGGTACCCCGAAGCATGCTACCCAGGTTGCAATCAGTGCTCGGGCGCAGGATTCAGCAGATGTGTCGATGAGCGGGACCGCTTCTGGCCACCTCGTGAACCGGTCTACCATAGTTAGGAGGTACCACGCTCCTCGGGACACTGGTAGGGGGCCCACGATATCCACATGAATGTGGTTGAACCTCTGGTGGGTGGGTTCGAACTGCTGCGGCGGGGCTTTAGTATGCCGCTGCACCTTGGCTGTTTGGCACTGTGTGCACGTTCTGGCCCATTCACTGACCTACTTGCAAAGTCTGTGCCACGCGAACTTGCTGGAGACCAGCCGGACGGTTGTCCTGATAGATGGGTGCGCCAAACTGTGTATGGAGTCGAAAACTTGCAGCCTCCAGACAGCTGGGACAATGGGGCGAGGTTGGCCGGTAGCCACGTCGCACAGGAGGGTCCTCTCACCTGGGCCTACGAGAAAGTCCTGCAGCTGGAAACCTGAGACTGCAGTCCTGTAGCTGGGCATCTCATCGTCTGCCTGCTGCGCCTCCGCCAGTGCTGCATAGTCCACTCCCAGGGACAGGGCCTGGACAGCTGGTCTGGAGAGTGCGTTCGCCACGATGTTGTCCTTTCCTGAGACATGCTGGATGTCCGTCGTGTACTCGGAGATGTAGGACAGATGTCGCTGCTGGCGAGCTGACCAGGGATCGGACACCTTCTTGAACGCGAAGGTCAACGGTTTGTGGTCCATGAACGCAGTGAACACCTTCTCAGAAGTACCTGAAATGCTGGATTGCCAGATACAGTGCCAACAGCTCCCAGTTGAAAGCACTGTACTTGAGTTCGGGTGGTCGTAGGTGCTTGCTGAAGAACACCAAGGGTTGCCAGCGCCCCTCGATGAGCTGCTCCAGCACCCCACCGACTGCTGTGTTGGATGCGTCCACCGTGAGTGCGGTCGGAACGTCCGTTCTGGGGTGCACCAGCATCGCGGCATCTGCCAAGGCTTCCTTGGCTTTAACGAAAGCGGCCGCGGCCTCCTCGTCCCAAGTAATGTCCTTGCCTTTACCCGGCATCAGGGTGTACAAAAGGTGCTTGATACGGGCTGCTGAGGGGAGGAAACAGTGGTAGAAGTTCACCATACCAACGGACTCCTGTAGGCCTTTGACTGTGTTGGGCCGGGCAAAGTGGCGGATCGCGTCTACCTTGGCAGCAGAGCTGTTGCCCCATCTTTGGTAATCCTGTGGCCCAGGAAGTCGATGGTATCGAGACCGAACTGGCATTTGGCCGGGTTGATCGTGAGGCCGAAATCACTCAGGCGGGAGTAGAGCTGGTGGAGGTGGGACAGATGCTCCTGGCGACTACTGCTGGCTATAAGGATGTCGTCCAAATAGATGAACTCAAAGTCGAGGTCGCGTCCCACTGCATCCATTAGCCGCTGGAACGTCTGTGCGGCATTCTTCAGGCCGAACGGCATTCGAAGGAACTCGAACAGGCCGAACGGGGTGATAAGTGCCGTTTTGGGGATGTCTTCAGGGTGCACCGGGATTTGATGGCATCCCCGGATGAGGTCTACTTTGGAAAATATTCTTGCCCCGTGCAGGTTTGCTGCAAAGTCCTGTATGTGCGGCATGGGGTAGTGGTTTGGAGTTGTAGCCTCGTTCAGTCTGCAGTAGTCGCCGCATGGTCTCCAACCCCCAGCTGCTTTGGGCACCATGTGCAGGGGGGAGGCCCATGAGCTGTTGGACCTCCGTATGATCCCCAATTCCTCCATCCTCTTGAACTCCTCCTTCGCCAGGCGGAGCTTTCCTGGGGGGGGGGGGGGGGGGGAGCCTTCATGCGCGGGCGTGGAGGGGTGGTCCCTTGGTCGGGATGTGGTGCTGAACTCCACGTCTGGGCATGGCTGCCGTGAACTGCAGTGCCAGAATCGATGGAAAGTCCGCCAGGATTCTGGTGAATTCATTGTCCAACATCGTGATGGAGTCCAGGTGTGGGGCCGGCAACTTGGCTTCACCCAGGGAGAATGTCTGGAAAGTCTTGGCATGTACCAGTCTTTTCCCTTGCAAGTCGACCAGCAGGCTGTGAGCTCGCAAGAAGTCCGCCCCCAGGAGTGGTTGGGCCACAGCGGCCAGTGTGAAGTCCCACGTGAACCGGCTGGCGTCGAACCTCAGCTGCACTGTGCGAGTGCTGTAGGTCCATATCGTGCTGCTGTTTGCGGCCCTCAGGGTGGGTCCTGGCTTCCTGTTGCGGGTGTCGTACCCTTTCGGGGGCAAGACGCTGATTTCCGCTCCGGTGTCGACCAAGAAGCAACTGTTTGTCCCAGACGTACAAGAGGCTGTCCTGGTGGCCAGCCGCCATAGTCATTAGCGGCAGCTGGCCCTGGCCTTGGCCCTTGCAGGGCGGGCGACAACGACAGGCTTTTGTGCCCCACCGCTGGTGGTAGAAACACCACTGTTCACTGGCCTCCTCACTCCTGCCTCTGTGTTGTGTGTTCCCCCCTGCCGGGCCTGGTCTGGTCCGCTGTTGGGCGCGTGGCCTGGTAATCTGACCGACGGATGCCATGCTCTCCCTCTTGGCTTTCCACAGCACTTCTGCCCAGGCCGCCACCTTCTGGGGGTCGCTGAAATCTGCGTCGGCCAGCAGCAGATGTATGTCCTCGGGCAGTTGCTCTAGGAATGCTTGCTCGAACATGAGGCAGGGCTTGTGTCCGTCAGCCAGGGCCAGCATCTCGTTTATCAATGCTGACGGCAGTCTGTCTCCCAGACTGTCCAGGTGAAGCAGGCGGGCACCCCGCTCATGCCGTGAGAGGCCAAAGGTCCCAATGAGCAGCGCTTTGAATGCTTCATATTTGCCTTCTTCCGGGGCGACTGTATGAATTCCGCAACCTGGGCGGCCGTCTCCTGGTCAAGGGCGCTCACCACGTGATAGTAACACGTGGAATTAGAAGATTTGTGCCGAATCTGTAACTGGGGTTCTGCTTGGCTAAATCACATGCATTTTAGCGAAACTGCGTGAACAGATGAAGAGTCGGTCATCTTTGGTCCAAATCTCGTTTGGACCGTCGGGGTCACCAATGTAGCGATGTACTACATACAGAGCTAGAGACGACACACAGTCAGTAAGTCGTTTCGAGACTAGTTTATTCAAACTTCATGGCGCTGGCATTTAATCCCTAGCGCCCGCCCTCTCCGGGTGGAAATGACCTCAGAGGTGCATTACCAAAGTCACCCACCGTGCGTTGGTTATTTGTGAGCCGGTTCGCCTGCGCAGGAAGTGGGTCGCCACAGACTCTTTATTCCTTTCCATAGATGCAAACTGACCTGAGTTCCTCAAGCTTTTGCATGCTTTATTCTCTCCCCCACCCCCCCCACTTTGCTTGGGGGAGGGGGCAACCTTGCCATTTCTGTGGTGTTTGGCTGTTTTACGAGGTTGAGTTGCAAGCTTGACACTTAACCCAGCACAAGTGCAAGGAGCCAGCTAGATTCGAACCCTGTACTGACGTCTGGTGCGGATGCATTTTGTGTGTGTACCTCTGGATTTCCAGCAGAATCTTCAGAATCCCTTATGTTTATGATCTGCATGTGGAACTGATTTTCCCAGCTCTTACAAGAGTTGCAACGTTTTGTGCAGAATATTTATATTTGCAACAGTTGGAATTACAGAATCATGCTCATCGTGCTCATTCTGCTGAATTTACATTCTTAAAACTAAAGACTTTATCCATTTAATTAGTAAGTTTGTATTTGTCTTAATGATAAAAACTTACAGATCATATTGCCAATGAGAAATAATAGCCAACATATTATTTTGCATTATTGAAAATTATTACAAAATTAAAACTATAATTTAGAAAAAACTGAATTGTAAAACAATGTTATTCAATCATATACAGATTTATTTCAAATGTTCTTTTATAAAGTACAGGAACTCAATTAACATATTTATAAGTGGTATCAATTGCAACAATTGTAGATTCTTTTCCCTGAGGCCAACTTGTTCAAAAAGGTCAAGCATTCATGAGTGCATTAGGTTATTTGATTTGACTTTCTTTGTATCAGTCTGATCTCCACTCTCTTTTAGCAAGACATTAACTTGAGGATAAAGAATGGTACATTCTCTCATTCTCTTTCAGTTAGTTGATCCTCTCATCTGCAGTGTTAATTTTCATCTGTAAAAAGGTGAACCATTCATAAAGGCTTCTTTTCTGTCTCTTTGAACTTTCAGCATTTCATCTATGTCACTGCTTAGGTTTGGGTTATCATCTCTGAATTTTTGTGCTGCCAACACCATGTCTTCAGTTTTCACAGTGGGCACAGGGACAGTGGGGATGCCAGCTATCATCATGGCAAGAGCAAGGATACATGTTCTGGGAGTTTCACTTTGCTTTGCAGGTTCTGCTGCAGCTCCATAAGCAGGCAACCCTTGGTGTGATGTGACAATTACTTGGTGGCCACAGGATGTGATACTTTCAACAGGACATCCTGCTCTTTGTAATTGGTTGCTTTGTTGATAATGTTCAAGCTGGTGGTGTAGAATTACATGAGGTGAAGATCCCTCATGACTTAGTTCAAAATTCTGTGAGCTCCTGTTCAATGACATTGTAGAATGGTCGGAATAATTCTGATGGTGAAAATAATCTGCATGATTATTGAGAAAAATGTTTAATGAATATGTTTCATAAAAGCCTTGAAGATAAATTTCAGGATAATCATCTCCCTGTTGCTTCCATTGTTGTTTTGGATATTCCATATTGCCTTGAAGAGAAAGATGATTCATCAAACTGCAAATCTGTCAGCGTAGATAAATAAAGGATGCACTGCAGCTAAATCACTGTTGCGTTCTATTTTTATGTGTCCTGTCACTCGTTCTCTGTGTTGTTTTGTGCACAACCATACAATGAGGGGACAAGTTTTACGATTTGGACCCAGAGGTAGTTCTGAATTAGTGTCAATGTGAACGATCACCTATAAAGAAATATGTTTCACAAACACATGAGGACAGATTTACTGAGTTTTATATTCAAGTTTTAAATATGTATTCCTAAAATCATGTCGATGTGATAAGATAAGACCACACTTACAAATTTCCCTAGTTGATAACAAACCTTTACTGTCATTTGAAGGGGGCATAAGACTGTTATCTCCAGTACAGTTCCAATGAGGACCAATGACAGTTTGAGGAACAGCACTTCATCCTCACCTGGACACACTGTGACATTAAATTGACATTAAATGTCAAATTTAATCATTTCAGGTTTTTTTTAAACTCTTTGTTTCAGAACTAGCAAGCTTTGCTCTGAGTTTATCCTTCTATAACATTGATTCGGTTCTCCTCATTTCACAGCCACTCTGATTTGCTGGGCATTTCCAGACCACACTAATTTAATTTCTCTGTAGCTCTTCTGACTTGCTACCAAGTTTCAAACTTCAATTATTCCTGTGGTTTCACTCTCCCCCACTCTCTTACTCTCTTTCCAACTGCATATGTTAGTCTATCAACCAGAAAGCTTTGTAAACATTACCTATACAACCTTCCTGGCCTTACAATATCAGACTATCCTATCAATTCCTCCCTTTCCTCTTTGCACCTTGAAATTAACTCCGCCAGTTCTAACAAAGGGTCTTTAACAGGAAATGTTAACTCTATTCTACAGCACTACTTGACTGCATTTTTATGTCTTTTTCCTCTTTTTCCATTACCATTGCTGATTTAGTAAGGAGATTTGTGTGTGTGTGAGACAGAGAGAGAGAGAGAGAGAGAGAGAGAGAGAGAGAGAGAGAGAGAGAGAGAGAGAGAGAGAGAGAACTGTATATGGTGATGAGCAATCTAGAACTGGGGTCCGATCTGTGTGAATTTTACACATTATTTCTGTGATCTGTAGACTTGCCCTGGATGCTCCACTTTCTTCTTAAGTCCCAAAGGTTCAGTAAGTTAACTGACTGCTGGAAATTGTCCCATATCCAGAGATATGTGCTACAATGAAAATTAGTGGAAGAATGGGATTGCTGTGGTCTTTACATAGTATCAATTTACCCCTTTCATATCATAAACATAATGCCTATAATGTCTATTCCAACCATCCCACTTACCAGCATTTTATCTCAGAAAGTCAGGCAGCATCTGTGAAGGCAGAGGGGAGGTTAGTGTTTCAGATTTTGGACTCTGAAGCAGAAGCCTGATACAGTGTCTTGACCTGACTGCTGATCATCTCTTTGTTTTCATAGATGTTTCTTTAACTTATACCAGAACCACCCTGAACTGATGCAAGGAACAGTCAAGGCAGTTTGGCCATAATGTTAAGCCGACCTGCTCAGAGAATAATCTAACCCTTCTCTTCCACATAGCCCTCCAGTTTTTTTTCATCCATTGCCTGTCTATTTTAAATGACCCTAATGTACCTACTTCTATCAGCACCCCAGCAGTGCATTCCACACACAAACTCTCTGCAATAACCTGACTCTGACTTTTCCCCTTCAATCACCTTAAAATAATGCCCTCTCATACTAGCCAACTCCACCCGGGACAAAAGCACTGGCTGGCCACTCTATTTGAAATGTTCCCTTTCTGACTTATTTTATGTCTTTTGAGCAGTTATCTAATAAATATAATTTGCCTAGATTTCATTTTTTTAGATATTTGCAGATTAGGAATTTTTTAAATACTGTACTTCCTACTTTTCCAAACTTTGTGTCTTCAGGCATTTTGGAGAATTTGTTTGAATTAAACCCCTTTCAGAAAGGACTTATATCAAAACTTTATAATATAATTATGAAGATACGTTCAGAGCCCCTTTATAAGACAAAAATGATTGGGAAAGAGAGCTCAACATTATTATTCCTATTGAAAATTGGGATAAAATTCTTCAATTAGTTAATACATCATCTATATGTGCTAAACATTCATTAATACAGTTTAAGGTTGTACACAGGGCTCATATGTCCAAGGATAAATTGGCTCATTTTTATTCCTATATAAATCCTATTTGTGATAGATGTCAATCTGAAATAGCGTCTCTAACTCATATGTTCTGGTCGTGTCCGCTTTTGAAAAAATATTGGAAAGATATTTTTGATATTACCTCTGCGGTATTGAACATTGATTTACAACCCCATCCTATTACCGCAATTTTTGGTTTACCAATGATGGACTCACTTCATTTATCTTCTTCCGCTTGTCGAATGATTGCATTTCTTACACTAATGGCTAGAAGATCTATTTTGTTGAATTCGAAGGAAATTAATCCTCCTACTGTATTTCATTGGCTTTCTCAAACTATGTTATGTTTAAATTTAGAAAAAATTAGGTGTATTTGACACTTCTACTAAATTTGAAAAGATATGGAGACCATTTATTCAATATTTTCATATGATGTAATAGGACCCTGTTCCAGGCCTATTTGATTTTCCAGTTTTGATTGCATATATGTCAAGAGGATCGGAGTAGACGACACTGATGATTTTGTATTTTTGTGAGATATTATAAACAGCCCTTTTTTTCCCTCTTTTCTATTTTTTCTTTTTCTCTTTTTTGTTGTTTTCTCTTCTATTATTAGAGTTTTAGATTAGTTTTTTGCATAATAATTTTTTTTATTTTTTTATTTTTCTTTTTTCATTTTATATTATGATACACTTAGGTTTGCCTTGTCTATTTGTATATTGTATCACTTACAATGTGGGAATACTCATTTATACTGTAGTCATTGCTCTTGTAATCTTTTATAGTTAGTTGAAATATGTATACGTGTAATCTCATTATCTATGTATCAATTTTATTTTGTTGTTATTAACAATGATAATAAAAAGATGGAAAAAGAAAGAATGAAATGTTCCCTCACACAAGATGAGGTGTTGTTCCTCAAGCTCACTTTGAGCCTCTTTCAAACAGTTCATGAGACCACAGAGAGGCATCAGAATAGTAGAGTTATAGGGGTAAAGGATTCTACCCATACCCACAGTAATAGGATTTTATCTTATCAGCTGTGATAATTTTAGTATTAAAGACTGGACGCACGAAGGTGATAGTGGTTAGTTTTTGTGATTTCAAGTCAGTGGTATTGGGCAGGTGACAGAAGTGTGTGAAGGGAACACTTTGGATTTAGATAGATAGATACGTCATTGATCACAAAGGAAATTAGTGTCACAATAGCATTACATGTGCACAGATATCAATATTAGAAGAGAAGTAAAAAGAATAAAAAATAAGTTACCTCAAACAGTCTAACAGGAGGGGGTCATCACTTCCCTGGCTATAGGTTGACTTATTATAGAGCATAATAGCTGAGGGTAAAAATAACCTCTTTGGAGCAGTGCAGTTGTCTTAGTCTATCACTAAAAGTGCTTCTCTGTTCAGTTAAGGTGGAATGCAGAGGATAAGAAACATTGTCCAGAATTGTCAGGATTTTCCGTGGCGACCTTTGTTCTACTACAGTCTCCAGTGTGTCCAGTTTGACTCCTGTAACAGACCCAGACTTTCTAATCAGTTTATTGAGTCTGTTGGTATCACCTGTGTTGATGCCATTGACTTGCACACATAGAGGATTGTGACAACAGACTGGTAGAAGATGTGAGGAAGAGGCCTGCATACTCCAAAGGACTTCAGTCTCCTCTGGAAGTAGAGGTGACCCTTCTTGTACACAGCTTCTGTGTTGGTGCTCCACTCAAGTCTGTCATCCAGATGCACTCTCAAGTACTTGTAGGTCCTCAGTACTTCCATATCCTCACCATCAACAGTAAAAGGGAGCAATGCAGGCTTAGACTTCCTAAAGTCTATCACCATCCCCTTTGTCTTACTGATGTTGTGCTGCAGAGGATTCAGCTTGGACCATTTGACAAATGCTCCACCAGGACCCTGTATTCATCCTCCTGTCCTCCCTTTATACACCCAACTATTGCTGAGTCATCAGAGAATATCTGCAGATGTCATGACTCAGTGTGGTATCTAAAGTCTGAGGTGTACAAAGTAAACAGGAAGGGAGCCAATACAATCCCCTGCGGGATTGTCTGACACACATCTCTGAATCTCATGGTCAAATTTCCATTAGTTTCAAGATAATTATGGACAAGGATAGTTCTAGTCCTTGAACTGAGATCTTTATAGGCATCTGTTAGACTCGAGAGACCATGGATTTGCGCCTTGGTATGGGAGACCGGCAGTTGCCCATGCTGCAAGTCTCCCCTCTCCCAGGGAAGGACAAGGGCCAATACAGCTTGGCACTGGTGTCATTGCAGAGCAATGTGTGGTTAAATGCCTTACTCAAGGACACAACATGCTGCCTTAGCTGAGGCTCAAACTAGTGACCTTCAGATCACCAATGCCTTAACCACTTGGCCACGCGCTGACACAATTGAGATTGTAAATTAGAGAAAAGCCAATTTTGCTGGTATCAGAATGGATTTAGCAATTGTGGATTGGGCAGGTTGTTTTCTGGCAAAGCCATGCTTGGTAAGTCAACAAGTTTAGGGAACCTTCCTTCTTTGAGGGATAATGTGGCTCTATTTAAGAAGGAGAAGGATGTGCATAGCAGGTATAAGCAGCAAGGAGAAAATGATGTACTTAAATACGAGAAAGATAAGAGAATACATAAAAGGAAATCAAAAGGCCTAAAAAATGGTATGAAGTTGTTCTCGCAGGCAAGGTGTAGGAAAAATCCAAAGGTTTTTAAAAATATACTAAGAGCAAAAGGGTAGCAAGGAAGAAAATTGGTCCTCTTGAAGATCAGCATGGCTATCTATGCATGGAACTGAAAGGGATGGGACAGATCTTAAATTTTTTTTTGCATATATATTTATTTGAGCGATGATCCCAAAGTCTATTGAATGCAAGCAAAACAGTGATGTTATGAACTGTATACAGATTACAAAGGAGGAGGTGCTTGCTTTCTTGAGGCAAATTAGGGTACATAAATCCCAGAGCCTGACAATGTGCCTCTCAGACCTTGTAGAAAGCTGGTGCAGAAATTGCAGGGACCTTAGCAGAGGGATTTAAAGCATTCTTAGCACAAATAAGAGAAAATCTGCAGGTGCTGGAAATCTAAACAACACACACAAAATGCTGGAGGAACTCAGGAGGCTAGGCAACATCTATGGAAAAGAGTAAACAGTTGACGTCTTGGTCTGAAACTCTTCATCAGCACTGGAGGAAAAGATGAGAAGTCAGAGTAACAAGGTACAGGGCTGGAGAATGATGAATCTGAGGACGGAAGACTGTGAAAGAAAGAAAAGGGGGAGAAGCACCAGAGAGAGGTGATAGGCAGGTAAGAAGATAAGGTGAGAGTAGGAAATGGGAACAGGAAATGGTGAAGGAAAGGGGTTTACCGGAAGTTTGAGAAATTGATGTTCATGCCATCAGGTTGGATGCTATCCAGACGGAATAGAAGGTGTTGTTCTTTTAACCTGAGTGTGGCCACATCGCGATGGTAGGGGAAGCTATGGTCTGACATGTCAGAATGGGAATGGGAAGTAAAATTAAAATGGGTAGCCATTGGGAGATCCTACTTTTTTCTGGCTTGGTGAAGCGGTCTCCCAACCTATGTCAGGTCTCACTAATCCACAGGAGACCATGCTGGGAGCACCAGATACAGTAAAAGACTCACCATCAATGCTGCCCTCATCTGCATCTCTTCCATTTCTCATATCTGCCCTCACCCCATCCTCTCACCACCCCACCAGGGATGGAGTTACTCTTGAACTCACCTACCACCCCACTAGCCTCCATGTCCAACACATAATGTTCCATAACTTCTGCTTCTCCAACTGGATCCCATCATCAAGCACATCTTTCGCACCACTTTCTGTTTTCCATATCATTTGTGACTCCCTTGTCCATTCATCCCTCCCTACTGATCTCCCTCCTGGCATTTATCCTTGCAAGCAAAATAAATGCTACACCTGCCCCTACACCTCCTCTCTCACTACCACTCAGGACCCCAAACAGTCCTTCCAGGTGAGGTGACACTGCTACTGTATCTGGTGCTCCCAGTGTGGCCTCCTTTATACTGGTGACACCCAATGTAGATTGGGAGACCACTTCACTGAGCATCTACACTCTGTCCGCCAGAGAAAGTGGGATCTCCAACTGGCTATCCTTTTTAATTCTACTTACCATTCCCATTCCGACGCGTTCGTCCATGGCCTCCTCTAGTGCCGCAATGAGGCCACACTCAGGTTGGAGGAGCAACACATTATATTCTGTCTGGTTCCGTCTGGATTGCATGGATATTAGTTTCTTGAACATCTGGTAATTTCCCCCCCCTCACCTCACCTTCATCATTACCCATTCCCATTTCCCTTTCTCAACTTATCTCCTAACCTCCCACGACCTCCCTCTGGTGCTCCTCCCCCTTCCCTTTCTTCCATGGCCTTCTGTCCTCTTCTATTGGATTCCCCCTTCTTCAGCCTTTCATCTCCTTCAGCAACTGACTTCACAGCTCTTTAGTTCAGAACCCCCCCCCTCCCAGGTTTAATCTGTCACCTACTACCTTGTATTTCTTCCTCTCCTCCCCCACCTTCTTACTCCACCTTCTTACTCTACCTTCTCACCTTTTTTCTCCAGTCCTGTTGAAGGGTCATGGCCCAACACCAACCTGTTTATTCTCCTCCATAGATGCTGCCTGGTCTGCTGAGATCCCGCAGCATTTTGTGTGTGTTGCTCAAAGCATTCTCAGCCAAAGGTAAGGTGCCAGATGATTGGAGGATAGCTAATGTTGATCAGTTAATAAAGAAATGCTCTAAGAATGAGTCAGGAAATTATAAACCAGTGAACTTATACCCAGTAGTGGGTAACATTGGAAGGTATTCTAAGGAACTGGATATATAAGTAGTTGGATAAACAGGTACAGGTTAGAGATAATTAACATGACTCTATGCCATCGTAGGTCTTGTCCAACCAACTTTACAGTGTTTTTAAAAGGAGTTACTAGGTACGTTGATGAATGAGAAGCAATGGGTGTTGTCTACATGAACTTTAGCTAGGCCTTGGGTTTTATAAAACGCCTTCTGAAATTACAAGTAATAGTCAAAATCAGCATGGTTTCAGTAAATAGAAATTTTGCCTGACATATCTGTTAAAGTTCTTCAAGGAAGTAACAAGCAGGGTGGACAGAGAGACAGTGGATGTCATTTTCTTGGATTTTCATAAGGTGCCAACCATGACACTGCTTAGCAAGATAAAATCCAATGGTGTCCACAGAAAAGATTATGGTATGGATAGAGGAATGGGTGATAGGCAAAAGGCAGCAATTGGTAATGAAGGGGGTCTTTTCCAGTTGGCTGCCAGTGACTAGTGGTCTTCAGAGATCAGTATTAGGACTACTACTTTTCAGATTGTTTGTCAGTGATTTGGATAATGGAATTGATGGCTTTGTGGCATAATTTGCAGATGATACAAAGGCAGGTGGAGGGGTAGGTAGTGCTGAGGAAGCAATGCGATTACAGCAGGATATAGAAAAAATGGAAGAATGATCAAAAAAGTGGCAGTTGGAATAAAGAGTTGGGAAATGTATGACAATGTATTTCGGTAAAAGGAACTATTATCTGAATATCTAAATATGTGGACTATTATCTAAATATCAGTGGTGCAGAGGGACTAAGGAGTCCTTGTGGAAGACTCCCAGAAGGTTAATTTACATTTGGATCTGTGATAAAGAAAGCAGATGCAATGTTGGCATTTATTTCAAGGGAATTGAATCTAAAAGCAAGGAGGTAATGTTGAGCTTTTATAAGACACTAGTCAGGCCACACTGGAGGATTGTCAACAGTTTTGAGCCCTGTATCTCAGAAAGGATACATTGTCATTTGATAGTGTCCAGAGGAGGTTCATGAGGATGACTGTGGAATGAAGGGGTTAACTTACGAGGAGCATTTGGTAGCTTTGGGCCTGTACTCACTGGAATTTAGTAGAACGTGGGGGATCTCACTGAAACCTACTGAATGCTGAAGAACTAGATAGGGTGGATGTGGTAGGATGTTTTCTATGGTGGGGGTATTCAGAACCAGAGGGCACAGCCTCAAAATTGAGGGGTGACCTTTTAGAACAGAGGTAAGGAAGAATTCTTTTAGTCAGAGAGTAGTGAATCTGTGGAATGCTCTGCCACGGGCTGCAGTGGAGGCCAAGTCTGTGGGTATATTTAAGGCAGAAGTTGATTGAATCCTGATCAGTCAGGGCATCAAAGGATATGGCGAAAAGGCAGGTGTATGGGGCTGAGTTGCATCGGGGATCAGCTATGATGAAATGGCAGAGCAGACTCAATGGGCTGAATGGCCTAACTCTGCTCCTGTATCTTCTATGGGTTATTATGGGTTATTTAACCACATCCAATCTAAGGAAGCCTTTCCCTGATTATGTTCAAGCATACGCTGTTCTAAAAATCAATTCATCCTATAAGCTTTCACAAATTCCTTTTCTTGCGATGCAACACTAACCTGATTTTCTCCTTCAATATTGGAGTTCCCCCATTGCAATTGTGGCATTACCCTTATTACATGCCTTTTCCAGCTCCCTTTGCAATCTCAACCCCACATCTTGGCTACTATTTGGAGGCCTGTGGTTCCCATAATAGTGTTTTCACTCTTGCAGTTTCTTAATTCCACCCACAAAGATTCAACATTCTCTGACCCTCTGCCACCTCTTTCTAAAGATGTAATTCCATCTCTTACCAACAGAGACACACAACTGCCTATGCCTTCCTGTCTGTTATTTCAATACAAGGTATATTCTTTGATGTTAAGCTCCTAACTATGGCCTTTTTTTCAGCCACAACTCAGTGATGCCCACAACATCATACTGACCAATCTCTGATTGCCCCACGAGTTCATCCACCTTATTCCGAATGCTATGCATATTTAAGTACAGCACCTTCAGTCCTGCATTCTTCACCCTTTTGAATTTTGCCTCAGTGGTACAATCTAACTCATTGTTCTGTCTGCATTCGTGCCCAACATTTAGCTTGTCCTTCCTTACATTCATGTTACACCCATCATCTACTTGTAAACCTGCTGGCTCATCCTCAGCTCTATCATACTGGTTCCCATACCCCTGACATATTAGTTTAAACCACTCCCAACAGCTCTAGTACACCTGTCCACAAGTATACTGCATTCAAGTGCAATCCACCCCTTTTGTACAGGTCATACCTGCCCCAGATGAGGTCCCAATTATCCAGAAATCTGAATCCCTGCCCCATGCTCCAATTCTTCAGCCATGCATTTATCTGCCACCTCATTCTATTCCTATCCTCACTGTCATGTGGCACGGGCAGCAATCCTGGGATTACTACCCTTGAAGTCCTGCTTCTCAACTTCCTTCCTAACTCCCTGTATCTGCTTTCAGGACTTCCTCCCTTTTCCTACCTAAGTCATTGGTACCAATATGTACCACAACCTCCCTTTTCAGGATATTGTGGACACATCTTGGACCTTGGCACCTGGGAGGTGACTATCATCATTGTTTCTTTTTCACCACCACAGAATCGCCTATCTCTTACCCTAACTATAGTCCCTTATTAGTACTGCCATCCTCTTCAGTTCCCCACCATTCTGAGCTGCAGGGCCAGACCCAGCTCGAGAGGCACGGCCGCTGTTGCTTCCCCCAACAGTACTCAAAATGGAGATACTTATTGTTGAGGAGGATAGACACAGGGGTGCTCTCCACTATCTGACATTCTTCATTCCTTCCCTCTCCTGACAGTCACTGTAGCCTTAGAATGACTATTTCCCTGTAGCTCCTGTCTATCACCTCTTCACTTACCCTAACAAGCTGAAGTTCATCAAGCTGCAGCTCCAGTTCCCTAACATGGTTTTTAAAGGTGGGTTCAATGGGTAAACAAGGACTGCAGATGAGAGCTGTGTTTAAATAGGCAGCAGGTAATTCATGTTAGCTGGTTGGAGACTGGGAGGTGCCTGGCTGTGCAGGCCTGATAGAATACAGGAGTTTGAATATTATATTGATATTAAACAAGTTGTTGCTGAGATGGAATTTAGAATATTGTGTGCAGTTTCATTCTCCTAATTAGATGACAGTTATCAATAAGATGAAAATGTAAAAAGAAAATTTACAAGGATGTTGCAAGGTCTTGAAGACTTCAATTATTGAAGAAGGTTGAATAGATTAAGATATTATTCCCTGGAGCATAGGAGAATGAGAGGAGTTTTGATAGAGGTATACAAAATTATAAGGTAAATTCAAGAAGGCTTTTTTCACTGAGGTTGAGTGAATCTAGAACTAGAGATCATGGGTTAGGGGTGAAAGATGAAATGTTTAAGGGAAACATGAAAGGAAAACCTCTTCACTCAGTGGTAGGTGAGAGTGTGACATGAGCTGCCAGCAGAAATAGTGATTGAGGTTTCGATTTCAACATCTGCCATTTCACCACAATATCTGCAACAGATCTATATCCCAATATATCATTTGGCAGTTGTCCACATTATCCACAACAGCACCAATCCTTGTGTCACCTGAAAACTTACTAATCCAATGTCATCTACAGTATATACTGTATCACAAACAGTAGAGGTCCCATTATATATCCCTGTGGAATAACACTAATTAGGGACCTCCAACTGCCATCGTGTTCGTAATTCTGATTAGTTAAATCAGGTCAGAACTAGTTGGGCTGTAGAACTTTAGGAGAACAGAGATATATTGGGAATTGCCACCAGCCCTTAATTGTTAATCATAAATGGAAATATGCTCTCAAAGGAGAAACACATGAATAGCCTGAAAGATAAACTTATCATCTTTAACTCAGGTGACTCAACGTATTAAAGTATTCGGTATACCTTACTTGACCTGAATCACTCTTCAAATTTACTTCTCATATACGAAATAATTCCCTTTATTACCCTCGCATAAGTCAACAGCAGTCATACTGATGACACAATAATAGTTTGTCAATTCTGCATTGTGATCTGGTAATCTTATGCAACTTACTTGTAATTATCAAAAATGTTCTACATTATTCAGCCAGGAAACCCTGAGTCAGCAACACCCAACCCAACAAGGCTGCCATCTTTTGTCCATGCTGTCAAAAAATTGGCCTCTCCAGCCATCTGTGTACCACCTGACCAATCCACCCCCTACAAATCCTGGACAATTAGAGTGGTTCTTATTGTTGTATGTGGGACAAACAAACAGACATCATTTAGTAAACTGAACACAAGTAATTTTGTAAACTCACTAATATTCCTCCATGCACTTATCCCTGCAAGCAAGTTTAGGAAGCAAGGATCAGATGGGGCTATTGAGGAATATAGGGTAGCAAGAAAGGAGTTTAAGAAGGGGCTGAGGAGAGCAAGAAGGGGGCATAAGAAAGCCTTGGCGAGTAGGGTAAAGGAAAACAAGGCATTCTTTAATTATGTGAAGAACAAAAGGATGTCAGGAGTGAAGGTAGGACCGATTAGAGATAAAGGTGGGAAGATGTGTTTGGAGGCTGTGGAACTGAGCGAGGTCCTGAATGAATACTTCTTTTCTGTATTCACCAATGAGAGGGAACTTGATGACAGTGCAGACGATATGAGTGAGGTTAAAGTTCTGGAGCATGTTGATATTAAGGGAGAGGAGGTGTTGGAGTTGTTAAAATACATTAGGATGGATAAGTCCCCAGGGCCTGACAGAATATTCACAGGAGGCAAGGGAAGAGATTGCTGGGCCTCTGGAGCATCTTTATGTCCTCATTGTCCATGGGAATGGTACCGGAGGATTGGAGGGAGGCGAATGTTGTTCCCTTGTTCAAAAAAGGTAGTAGGGATAGTCTGGGTAATTATAGACCAGTGAGCCTTATGTCTGTGGTGGGAAAGCTATTTGAAAATATTCTTAAAGATTGGATCTATGGGCATTTAGAGAATCATGGTCTGATCAAGGACAGTCAGCATGGCTTTGTGAAGGGCAGACCGTATCTAACAAGCCTGTTAGGGTTCGTTGAAGACGTGACCAGGCATATAGATGATGGTAGTGCACTGGATATGATCTACATGGATTTTAGTAAGACATTTGATAAGGTTCCACATGGTAGGCATATTCAGAATGTCAGAAGGCATGGGATCCAGGGAAGTTTGGCCAAGTGGATTTAGAATTGGCTTGCCTGCAGAAAGCAGAGGGTCATGGTGGAGGGAGTACATTTGGATTGGAGGGTTGTGACTAGTGGTGTCCCACAAGGATCTGTTCTGGGACCCCTATTTTTCGTGATTTTTATTAACGACTTGGATGTGGGTGTAGAGGGGTGGGTTGTCAAGTTTGCAGATGACACAAAGGTTGGTAGTATTGTGGATAGTGTTGAGGATTGTCAAAGATTGCAGAGAGACATTGATAGGATGCAGAAGTGGGTTGAGAAGCGGCAGAAGGAGTTCAACCCCGAGAAGTGTGAGGTGGTACACTTTAGAAGGACAAACTCCAAGGCCAAGTACAAAGTAAATGGCAGGATAGTTGGTAGTGTGGAGGAGCAGAGGGATCTGGGGGTACATGTCTACAGATCTCTGAAAGTTGCCTCACAGGTAGATAGGGTAGTTAAGAAAGCTTATGGGGTGTTAGCTTTCATAAGTTGAGGGATAGAGTTTAAGAGTTGCAAGGTAATGATGCAGCTCTATAAAACTCTGGTTAGGCCACACTTGGAGTACTGTGTCCAGTTCTGGTCGCCTCACTATAGGAAGGTTGTAGAAGCATTAGAAAGAGTACAGAGGAGATTTACCAGGATGCTGCCTGGTTTAGAGGGTATGGATTATGATCAGAGATTAAGGGAGCTAGGGCTTTACTCTTCTGAGAGATGGAGGATGAGAGGAGACATGATAGAGGTATACAAGATATTAAAAGGAATAGATAGAGTGGACAGTCAGCGCCTCTTCCCCAGGACACCACTGCTCAATACAAGAGGATATGGCTTTAAGGTAAGGGGTGGGAAGTTCAAGGTGAATATTAGAGGAAGATTTTTTTACTCAGAGAGTGGTTGGTATGTGGAATGCACTGCCTGAGTCTGTGGTGGAGGCAGATACACCACAGTAAAATTTAAGAGACTACTAGACAGGTATATGGAGGAATTTAAGGTGGAGGGTTATATGGGAGGCAGGGTTTAAGGGTCAGCACAACATTGTAGTCTGAAGGGCCTGTACTGTGCTGTATTGTTCTATGTTCTATGACATCAGAGATATCCTCCTTCTCTAAAGAATGGGGTTTTCCTCCCAGTTCTATTGATTCTGCCCTCACACACATCTCCTCCATTACCTGTACATCGTATTCACCCTGTCTTCTAGCTGCCATAATAGTGACAGTTCCTCTTGTCCTTACCTGCCACCCCATCAGCCTCCACATCCAACAGATTATCCTCCACACCGTCTGTCATCTCCAAGGGGACCCTACCACTAAAATATCTTTACCACCACTTTTCTGCTGCCTCTGCCATTCCCTTATCTATTTGTTCCTCCCCTCTAATCTCACTCTAAACACTTATTGGTACAATCAGCCTAAGTTCTGCAGCTGCCCATACACCTCCTTCCTCCTCTCCATTCAGTCTTTCCAGGTGAGGAAAACTTCACCTGTGAATCTGCTTGGGTCATCTATTGTGTCCAGTCCTCTTCTACATTGTTGAGACTCATCATAAATTGGGGGACAACTTTGTCGAGCATTTCTGCACCATCCGCCACAAGCAGGACTTCCCAGAACCCTAACATTTTAATTCCCATTCCCAATTCCATTCTGATGTGTTGATCCATTCCATTCTTGTGTGAAGATGAGGCCACCCTCAGGATGCAGGAGCAACACCCTATATTCTGTCTGGGTACTTTCCAACCTGATGGTTTGAATGTCAATTTCTCCTGGTGAACAAGTTCTGTCCCCCTGCCATTCCCCAATCTGGGTTTTTGCTTATTCTCACCTGCCTATTACTTCCTCCCAGTCCCTTTCTCCTTCCCTTTCTTCTGTTGTCAACTCTCCTCTCCTATCAGATCTTTTCTTCTCCAGTTCTTGAGCTTTCCCATCCACCTGGTCTAACAAATCACCTTCCTGCTTGCCTCTTTCACCTTTTTATTCAGGCATCTCCCTCTCTTCCTTCTCAGTCCTCAATGGTCTCAGCCCACAACATCCACATTTTTCCAGCCAGACGTTATGAGTTCCTCTATCACTTTTTTTCTGAACATTAGAACATTAGGAAGTTTTTGACAAGAACAGGCCATTCAGCCCAACAAAGCTTACCAAATTCCTCTTCACGTAGTGTGTTGAGATAACTATTGAGTTTAGATTTGAAAGTCTCTAAGGTACTACTGTTAACTGCACAACTAGGTAGTTTGTTCCATGTGTCCACTACTTGCTGTGTAAAGAAAAGCTTCCTGATATTAGTCTGAAATATCTCCTTAACCAATCTCCACCAATGGCCACATGTCCTTGATGGATTAATTTTGAATTAGCAGCAGGCACTGACTTTACTTATACCCTTAATGATTTTGAACACTTCTATCATGTCTCCTCTCTCTCTACGTCTACTTAGGTAAAAAAGATTTAATCTTTCTTCATACCTCATACCCCTGCAGACCTGGAATGAGTCTAGTCACCCTTCTCTGGACTCTTTCCAGTGCTTCACATCCCTCACAGAATATAGAGACCGAAATTGTACACAGTATTCAAGGTGTGGCTTCACACATGCATTTATACAGTTTAAGGATAATGTCTCTTGACTTGAACTCCACTGAATGCATTATACAACCCGACATGCTATTGGCCTTCCTAACAACTTCTGTGCATTGCCTAAATGTTGGATAGTGATGTGTCTACCAGGGCACCCAAATCCTTCACACAATATGCTTTCTAACTCAAGGCCCCCATTGAATATTTATATTTAATATTTCTATTTCCCATATTTAATACTTTACATTTACTTACATTAAATTTCATCTGCCATTTTTTTGCTCACAGCTGGATTTTGTTTAGATCAAATTGTATTAATTCTGCAGCCTGCGTGCTCTCAGCCCGTTTCCCCTAATGTTGTGTCATTGGAAAACTTCACTAGTTTATTTGTTATTTGTTTATCCATAGAACCATAGAACATTACAGCACAGAAACAGGCCTTTTGGCCTTTCTTGGCTGTGCCAAACCATTTTTCTGCCTAGTCCCACTGACCTGCACCTGGACCATATCCCTCCATACACCTCTCATCCATGTACCTGTCCAAGTTTTTCTTAACAGATAGACCTCAGTATGTGCGGTTGGGAGACTGTAGGTCTGACACGGTGGTCAGCAGCACAGGAGCGCCGCAGGGGACCGTGCTCTCTCCGGTCCTGTTCACCCTGTACACATCAGACTTCCAATATAACTCGGAGTCCTGCCATGTGCAGAAGTTCGCTGATGACACGGCCATAGTGGGGTGTGTCAGGAATGGACAGGAGGAAGAGTATAGGAAACTGATACAGGACTTTGTGATATGGTGCAACTCAAACTACCTGCGTCTCAATATCACCAAGACCAAGGAGATGGTGGTGGACTTTAGGAGATCTAGGCCTCATATGGAGCCAGTGATCATTAATGGAGAATGTGTGGAGCAGGTTAAGACCTACAAGTATCTGGGAGAACAGTTAGTCGAGAAGCTAGACTGGACTGCCAACACAGATGCCTTGTGCAGGAAGGCACAGAGTCGACTGTACTTCCTTAGAAGGTTGGCGTCATTCAATGTTTGTAGTGAGAGGCTGAAGATGTTCTGTAGGTCAGTTGTGGAGAGCGCCCTCTTCTTTGTGGTGGCGTGTTGGGGAGGCAGCATTAAGAAGAGGGACGCCTCACGTCTTAATAAGCTGGTAAGGAAGGCGGGCTCTGTCGTGGGCAAAGTACTGGAGAGTATAACATCGGTAGCAGAGTGAAGGGCGCTGAGTAGGCTACGGTCAATTATGGAAAATCCTGAACATCCTCTACATAGCACCATCCAGAGACAGAGAAGCAGTTTCAGTGACAGGTTGCTATCGATGCAATGCTCCTCAGACAGGATGAAGAGATCAATACTCCCCAATGCCATTCGGCTTTACAATTCAACCGCCAGGAGTAAGATATGTTAAAGTGCTGGGGTTAGGACTCAATGTATTTAAGTAAACTACTTAAGAACTTTTTAAAAGCTATTATTAATGCTTTTTGAGAGGGTGATTTTAGATGCATATCATATTTTTACTGAGTTAAGTATTGTATGTAATTAGTTTTGCTACAATAAGTGTATGGGACATTGGAAAAAAAATGTTGAATTTCCCCATGGGGATGAATAAAGTATCTATCTATCTATCTAAATGTTAAAAGTGAGCCCACTTTTACCACTTCATCTAACAGCTCATTCCACACTCCCACCACTCTCTGTGCGAAGAATCCCCCATAATGCTCCCTTTAAACTTTTCCCCTTCACGATTAACCATGTCCTCTGGGTTTTTTTCTCCCCCTAGCCTCAGTGGAAAAAGTCTGCTTGCATTCACTTTATCTATATCCATCATAATTTTATATACCTCTATCAAATCATTAATGCAAATTAAAAACAGCAGCAGCCTCAGAACTGATCCCTGCAGAACCCCATTTTAACATATTCTAGCTGTGAAAATGATCCTCCCTCCATAACACTCTGTTTTCTATTTTTGAGCCAATTTTGTGCCCATTCACACATTTTGCCTTGAATCCCTACCTCCTGTAATTTGATTATTAACCTCATGGGGTATCTTGTCAAAAGCCTTCTGAGAGTCCAAGTAAATGATATCAACCACTCTATTGTCATCAGAAATTTTAGTTGCCTCTTCATAGAACTCCAGCATAATTTCCCCTTTCTGAATCCGTGCAGGCTTTCTGCTAATATATCTTTTTATCATCTGCTTTTCTATCTCATTCTTTAATATTGTTTCCATCATCTTGCCTCTGATACATGTTAACCTTACTGGTCTATAGTTATCAGGGTCAGGACAGGCACCCTTCTTATATACTGGGTCGATGTATGCCCATTTCCAGTCCTTGGGGATCTCACCAGAATTCAATGACTTTTGAAATATATTATCACAGAGCTCAGCCGAGGCCAGCTCAGGGCCACCCATGTTCGAACGGCTGTGGACAAGATGCCAGATGAAGATTGATCCAAACCCGGCTCCTGAATGGGTAGACTCACGTCTACCCCTTCCAGGCCACAGTTTATCGTGAATCAAGCCATCTTTGACAAAAACAATTAGACGTGTGAAGAGAACAACACCTGCCATCCAAAACAATAACATTTTTCTCTACATTTACTGACATATTGCTAACATCTTCACTAAATATGAGTTAAGAGTATCTGCTATGTCCTTCTCTGCATAATTTAACACCCTACTATTATTCCTAATACACTTAACTTCCTCCTTGATATATCTTTTACTACTAAAGTATTGAAAAAAATCTTCTTGGGTTCAATCTCAACATTATCAACAATATCCTTCTCAACCTGCCTTTTAGCAAACTGAATTTCCCCCTTGACTATAGCTCTCATATAGCTGCCCTACCATTAATATCATTACTATTTTTCTGTTTTTTTATATGGCTGCCCTTTCTTCAATAATATATATATAATCTATATTTCTTCACCCATGCAGTTGATCTATTGTTTTTATTGCTGCTCATGACCCTGAACCTGAACATTCCCTGCACTAAATTTACATAAATTTTAATTGACCCCAGTGTTCCTCAGCTGACTCAATGTCAAGCAGTTCCTTCCAGTTTAACTTCTGAAGTCTTTGCTGTATCTGCACAAATTTGGCCTTTCTGAAATTCAATTTAATGGCTTTAGTTTTTACTGATATACTCTCCCAAAAAACTTCGAGATTAACGATATTATTATCTCTTGTTCCTAAAGACTCAACAACCTCTGTACTCAAAATTTCATCCTGATTATTACAGACTGTCAAATAGAGACAGTCCTCCCCTCTTGTTGGTGCACTTACATACTGGGTCAAAAAACAATTATTCAACAACTCAGTGAATTCACTTTCCTGTAATCCATAAATCACTGTGTTGTCCCACTCAATATTTGGGAAATTAAAGTCACCCATAATTATAACATCTCCTTCAGAATTTGCTTTTTTAACTATTACAAACAAGTTGTTTAATAAAATCTCTATCAGCATTAGGGGTTCTATAACATCCACCCATTCCTTTATCCTTATAGCTTTCAGTATTCATCCAGATATCTTCTCTCAGTTTCGCTTCATCTCTTCCCATAAGCAGCTTCATGTTTGTGTGTTGCTTTCAATTTGCAGTATCTGCAGCTTTTCTCATGTTTGTTAATCCATAGTTGCCTTAATCGCCTTCAAACGTCCATTACATGTTCCATTAGCTTGTGTGAAATGCCAGTTGCTTGGTATTGCTCACATTATACCACCTGCCCTAATTCCTCATTGTATGAAGGTAGGTAAAATGATGTAAATTGGCTCCAATGGTGCGACATCACCAGGTAGAGTCCAATTATTTTTTTAATTAATTTTTTAATGCATTTCTACAATTACTACAACAAAAACCCAACTACAAAATAAAGATTAATACAGTGCAAGATAAACATACAATAATATGGTTCAAAATAATGATGAAAAACACCCAAAATAAAGTCATATAAAGTTAATATCCTCCCCCCCCACAGAAAAAGAACTCCAGACCAACCACTGCAAGATGTAGGAAATATAAATTGGAGCATTCAAACCCCCAAAACTGTAAATGAAAATAAGAACAAAAGACAATAATGCCTACTACCAAAGAAAGAAAAAAAAGCTGAAAGTAAGGGACTGAAAAAAAGGCTTAATCTAAAGAGGAGTTATGAAAATATTCAAGAAAATTATGAAATGATTATGAAACTTTATGTCCGAATTGAGAAGTGAGTAGTGAATTTTTTCAAGATCTAAACAGGACATAATATCATTAAGCCATTGAGCATGAGTGGGTGGGGCAACATCTCTCCACCTAAGAAGAATTAAACATCTAGCCAAAAGAGAAGCAAAAGATAATGTTTGACGTTTAGTTGGACTCAGATGTATATCCACCTCACCCAAGGTACCAAAAAGAGCAATCAGAGGGTTAGGTTCTAAGTGGTGATTAAGAATATGGGATAAGGTTAAGAAAACTTCTGTCCAAAATTTCTCTAGATTAGGACAGGCCCAGTACATATGAATAAGAGAAGCCTCGCCACTTTTACACTTATCACAAGCAGGACTAATGTTAGGGTAAAATTGGGACAATTTAGATTTGGACATGTGAGCCCTATGTACAATTTTAAACTGTAAAAGACAGTGGTGAGCACAAAGAGAGGTTGAATTAACTGACTTGAGAATTGAGTCACAAACTGCATCAGATAAAGACACATTTAAGTCATGCTCCCAAGCCATTCTAATTTTATCAAAGGGGGCACACCGTAGGGGAACTAATTTATCATGAATAAAAGATATTAAGCCTTTACCCAGTGGATTAATAGAAAGAAACAGGTCCACAATGTTTTTCTCAGGCATCGCAGGAAAGTTGGGTAATAAAGGATTAATGAAATGTCTCATTTGAAGGTACCTAAAGAAATGGGTAGATTGAACTTAGCAGAAAGTTGTTGAAAAGTTGCAAAATGATTATCAATGAAAAGATCTTCAAAATGCCTAATACCCTTTCTATACCAATCATGAAATGTTGAATCATGCATAAAAGGTAAAAAAAGATGATTTTTCAAGATAGTACTAGAAAGGGGGAAACCATGAAGACCATTAAATTTTCTAAACTGGACCCATATTCTCAGAGTATGTCTAATAAGAGGATTAACAGTTACTCTAGGCAAGCAACTAGGGAGTGCAGATCCAAGAAGTGCAGAAATAGAGAGATCCTTAGTGGAGTTCAACTCCATTGCCACCCATTTAGGACAATCAGACTGGCTATGAAAAAAAGACCAGAAAGTAAGACAGCTAATATTAGCTGCCCAGTAGTATAGCCAGAAGTTAGGTAAAGCCATGCCACCTTCATTTTTAGATTTTTGGAGGTAGGCTTTATTAAGTCTAGAGCACTTACCCTTCCATAGATAGGACAAAATAATAGAGTCTAAGGAATCGAAAAAGGTTTTAGAAATAAAAATTGGAATAGATTGAAATAAGTATAAAAACTTAGGAAGGATATACATTTTAATAACATTAACACGACCTACCAGAGACATAGATAAGGGTGATCATTGGGACAAACTCTGTTTTGTAGAGTTCAAAAGATTGGCAAAATTTTCACAAAAAAGATCCTTGAAATTCTTTGGAACTGTAATACCAAGATAAGTAAATTGATTATTAACTACTTTAAAAGGGAGGTTGCGAAATGCTAATGCTTGTGCTTCTTTATTAATTGGAAAAAGTTCACTCTTGTGAAAACTGGCTGAACTGATCAAGAAGTAAAAACATTGGGGGTAAGGATAGATTTGATAGAAAAATTAATAAATTGTCAACATAAAGAGAAACTTTATGCTCAACAACCCCCCCCCCTCCAGATCCCCGTCAGTTCAGGACAGCTTCGAAATGCAATCGCCAGTGACTCTATAGCCAAATCAAAAAGGAAGGGACTTAAAGGGCATCCTTGATGGGTGCCACGTTTAAGGCTAAATGACTGGGATTGCTGAGAGTTAGTCAGAACAGAAGCAGTAGGACATAGGTATAACAATTTGATCCAAGAAATAAAACATTGACCGAGATCAAATTTTCCTAAAACCGCAAAAAGGTAATTCCACTCCACACGATCAAACACTTTCTCCACATCAAGAGAAATAACGCATTCAGGAGTCCCAATTGAAGGTGAGTATAAAATGTTGAATAAATGCTGTATATTAAAAAAGGGAAGACGATTTTTAATAAAACCGGTTTGGTCATCAGAAATAACAGAAGGTATATTTTCTAATCTGTGGGCCAAAACTTTGGCCAAAATTTTAACATCAACATTTAACAAAGAAATCGACCTATAAGAGAAACACTCTGTTGGATTTTTAGCTTTTTTGGGTGGAAGGATAATACATGCCTCATTAAATGATGGTGGCAATTTACCATGTTTAAACAAATCAGGTAGAACAGAAAATAACTGAGATGAAAAAAGTGAGGAAAATGATTTATAAAGTTCTGCAGAAAACCCATCAGGTCCAGGAGATTTGCCCGACAACAGTGCAGAAATGGCAAACGATACTTCTTCTAGTGATATTGGCTTATTAGGTTTTGCTTTAAAGTCAGATGAGAGTGAAGGAATATTCAAACTATTTTAAAAAAGGTCAACAGAAATATTATCATTCAAAGATTTCGAGGAGTAACACCGAGAATAAAAATCCTTGAATGAGTCATTAATATCAGAATGATTCAATGTAATATCCCCATTCTCCTTTCGAATCTTTATAATATGTTGCTTAGCTTTAGAGCATCTCAACTGATTAACTAGAAATGTACCAGATTTATCACCATGAATATAAAAGTGGCTCTTACTTTCAAGAAGTTGACGTTCAACTGGTTGAGTGGAGAGAAGGTCAAATTTAATTTGGAGTTCTACTCGCTTCTTGTACAATTCAGGGTTTTTAGTCTGAGCATATAGTTGATCTACACTGTATATGAAATTATTTGACCCCTCAGATATGCTTTCATAGCATCCCAGACAATCTGGGATGAAATTTCAGATGATGTATTGGTGTTTAGGAAAAAAGTTATCTGATCCTTCATAAATTTTACAAAATCATCATCTGATAGCAAAGTCGCATTAAAACGCCAATGTTTATTAATTTGAGGGAGACCAGGAAGATTTAAAGACAAAGTAACTGGAGCATGATCCGAGATCAATATACTCTGATAATCACACAAGAGTGAACAAATGAAATAAGTTGATTATCAATTAAAAAATAATCAATTCTAGTGAAAGTATGATGGACATGTGAAAAAAAGGAATAATCTCTCTCAGTAGGATGAAAAAAATGGCATACATTGGAGATACCATAGTTAGAAAGAAAAGAATGAATAGCTAAAGCAGATTTAATAGGTAATCTAGGAACAGAGGACGATCGATCCAAAGCTGGATCTAACCAACAGTTAAAGCCACCGCCCAGTATAAGAGAATATAGATTCAGATCCGGTAATGAGGAAAATAAACGTTCAAAAAAGTTCACATCATCTGAATTGGGAGCATACAAATTAGCTAATACTACCCTAGTGTTATATAATTTGCCAGAAACAATAACAAAATGGCCATTTGTATCAGATATCTTACTGTGGAGTTCAAAAGGAACATTTGGATTGATAAGGCTAGAAACCCTCCTGGGTTTGGCCGGGAAGGAGGAATGATAATGCTGACCCACCCACCTTGACATAAGATGAGAATTATTGAAACTACGAATATGAGTTTCTTGCAGGAAAGCAATGTCAGCTTTAAGTTGCTTAAGATGGGAGAAAACCTTCCTTCTTTTAACAGGATGATTCAATCCCTTTACATTCCAGCTTATAAATTTCAATAGACTAGCCATTATCAATTGTTAAAAAATAAAAGGTAGTAGGCATAGATAGGGTCAAACATTCAAATAACAGTTTTGGAGCAAAAATATAAATCAATAAAATCAGGACAAAAAAAGTCCTGAATAACAAGGAAAAGCAAAAAAAGCATTAAGTAGTGTTGGCACTGGAGAACCCACCCCACCCTCAAATCCCAAAACTATGTGGCTACTCAAAAAAGCAGCTAGCTCTACAAGAAAAAAGACACCCCAAAAACCGACTTCATTTCGTAACATTAACATAGGCTCCGTTTAAATAATATAGCAAAAACTAGCTAACTTATGCACTGCAAATCAAGATTACAGATAAAAAGAAACAATACCATCAAAAAATATATAAAACTTAATACGGAATAATAATCGAGAAATAATCTACCCGTGAGAAACTATGAAAAAATGAAAGAAAAAAGAAGTAAATTTGAAAAAAAAACAAAGGGAAATAAACAGAGAAGAAAAATTTTATATATAAGAAAAAGTACTTATCAGCCGTTTTAAAAACGCAAATCTGATGCAATAAATTGGCAGGGAGACCTTCAATAAAACTCTAAGCCTCCCAAACCAACTGAAACCATTTGTGGTTCTCAGTAGTTAAAGATATTTGAAAGTGGACTAGTTTATGCAAATAAAATCTGAGTCCGCAAAAAGGCTTTTTTTTGGAAAGTACTTCTCAGCCATTTTGGAAAGTCAAACTGAGTCCGAAGAAGTCGAAATGGCTGGGAGACCTTCAATAAACTTCTGAGCCTCCTTGACCGACTTGAACCATTTGTAGTCCCCAACAGAAAGAGTAATTCAGAGATCAGCGAGATTACAGAGGGAAGGTTTGAGTCCACGATTAAAGAACTCTTTCATAACACCTTTGAACTCAGCGCACATCTTCAAAACCTGAGGGGCATAGTCTTCAACGATACGAATGGTGTTACCTCGGTAATCCAACTTACCTCTCCAGTGTGCCTCCATGATCAGAACGTTGTTCACCTGATATCGATGAAAACAGAATTATTGGACGTGGCCTAGAACCCAGGACAACTCGAGGAATGAATATCCTAGGGGCTCTCTCTAACTCAGGTGACGTCGAAAGAATTTCTTTCCCAAAAATCTCACAAAGTAAAGAAGAGAAAAATTCAACGGGAGATCCCCTTTCAATGGCCTCTGGCAAACTGAAAATTTGTAGATTATAATGTCTGCTCCGATTTTCAAGATCTGTCATTTTGAAAGTAAGTTTGCTGTTTTGCTCCATCAAATTGGAGCAGACAGCTTCCAGCCGCTGAAGTTTTAAATCTTTGGAAGTTAAGTCGATGTGAGATAAACGTTCGGCATGTTCATTCACTCTAGCGTTAATCTGATCCAATTTTGACTCTAACGAACTGATAGAAGACCTAAATTCAGACTTGATATCAGTTAGAATGTCTTGTCAATTCTGTTCCAGGACAGAGAGAATCTCGGCAGACAGAGACGTAGAGGCTTCTTTTTTCCCAGATTTAGGAATCTTTGTAGCCATTGTGAGATAAGCAGGCAGATGAGAAAGACAAAAAAATTAACAAACTGAAATTAAAAAAAAGGGAGATACATAGTGCGAAGGTAAGAAATGTAACGGAGCGAAAGTTTTAAGCGACTAAACTCTTGAGTATTCCATAGTTCCAACTAGTATTCAGGAAGTTTCTATATAGTTGCACATCAAGCTTAATAGCTACGTACACATACATAACACAAAATGCTCAGAATACAAAGTAATGCATTCAGCTGAAAAGAGTGTACTGTTCAATTTTGCTCAAGAGTACTGTGTGCTAACTTGAAGTAAACCTTTTAATTTTACTTATCATCTGATTTAGAGTTGTCTGCAACCAATTCTTTGAGAGTGCTACTGAAGATAGAGAACTTACCTTAAGTATTATCACCATTTGACATAATAGACCAGCATTTTCAAGGAAAAAGAAAGCTAATAGCAGTTCCAATGTAAATGCTATGTGGTAGGTTCCTGAATTCAGCTTTATCTTGAGTAGTCCATGGTTCTGACTAGTATTCTTGCCATTTCTATATAGTTACACCCCAAGCTCAATATTTTGCTCAAGCTCAATTTTGCTCAAATACAATGAGGGTTAAGTTAATGTAACACATTTTATTATACTTACCATATGCTTTAGAAATGTCTGCAACCAGTTTTATGGGTGTACAACTAAAGTTTGAGAAGTTACCTTAAGTAATATTACCATCTGCACATAATAGACCAGCTTTTTCAAAGAGAGAGTAAGCTAATGGCAGTTCCAATGTAAATGCTAGGTAATTGGTTCCTGTATTCATCTTGATCTTGAGTATTCCATAGTTCTGAATAGTATTCAGGAAGTTTCTATATAGTTGCCCTCAAGCTTAATATCTACGTACACACACATAACACAAAATGCTCAGAATACAAAGTAATGCATTCAGCTGAAAAGAGTGTACTGTTCAATTTTGCTCAAGAGTACTGTGTGCTAACTTGATGTAAACCTTTTAATTTTACTTATCATCTTATTTAGAGTTGTCTGTAACCAATTCTTTGAGAGTGCTACTAAAGATAGAGGTCTTACCTTAAGTCATATCACCATTTGACATAATAGACCAGCATTTTCAAGGAAAAAGAAAGCTAATGGCAGTTCCAATGTAAATGCTATGTGGTAGGTTCCTGAATTCAGCTTTATCTTGAGTAGTCCGTGGTTCTGGCTAGTATTCTTGCCGTTTCAATACTGTTACAACAAAAGCTCAATAGTAATGTACACATACATAACACAAAATGCTCAGAATAGAAAGTAATGTATTCAGCTCAAAAGAGTTTACTCTTCAATTTTGCTGAAAAGTAATGAGTGTTAAGTTGATGTAAAGCATTTAACTTTACTTACCCTATGACTTAGAGTTGTCTACAACCAATGTTATGAGAGTTCTACTAAATTTAGAGAAGTTACCTTAATTAATATCACCTTTTGACATAATAGACTTTAGCACTTTCAAAGAAAATGAAAGCTAATGGCAGGTCCAATATAAAACCTATGTGGTAGGTTCCTGAATTCAGCTTTATCTAGAGTAGTCCATGGTTCTGACTAGTATTCATGCTGTCACTATACAGTTACACATCAATCTGAGTAGTTATGTACACATTCATAACACAAATGCTCAGAATAGAAAGTAATGTATTCAGCTCAGAAGAGTATAACTGTTCAATTTTGCTCAAATGTATGAGTGTTAAGTTGATGTAAAGCATTTTATTTTACTTACCGTATGAATTAGAGTTGTCTGCAACCAATTCTTTGAGAGGGCTACTAAGGTTAGAAAAGTTACCTTAAGTAATATCATCTTTTGACATAATAGACTTTAGCACTTTCAAAGAAACTGAAAGCTAATGGCAGGTCCAATATAAATGTTATGCGGTAGGTTCCTGAATTCAGCTTTATCTTCACTAGTCCATAGTTCTGATTAGTATTCTTGCCATTTCTATATAGTTACACCTCAAGCTCAATAGTTTGCTCAAGCTCAATTTTGCTCAAATACAATCAGGGTTAAGTTAATGTAACACATTTTATTATACCTACTATATGCTTTAGAAGAGCTCAGAAGAGTATAACTATTCAATTTTGCTCAAGTGTATGAGTGTTGTTACGGATTCAGCAAGAATAAATATATGAGTGAGGCAGGGGATTTTATAACAAATAGAACATTTATTAAACACTGAAAAACAAACCCCCAAAAGTAAACAAACCACTCACGTAACCGGAAATCAGCTGCTGTGTGACAGCTTAAACAGTACTTAAAACAATGAAGCTTAAACAGTTCTTAAAGCAATGTTGCAAAAACAGTTCTTCAAAGTAGTATTGCTAAAGTTCAAAATGCTTATTGTCCATTTAAGGGAGAGACTTTTTAAGACGATTTAAATTCTCTTTCACGTCGTCTTGTTGCGATTCCCAGTCGAATTACTTTTCCCACGAAGAATTTATGAAGATGAAAAATGAAACGGCTTAAAGGCACTGACTTTTCCTTTAAAACACTGTACTCAATCCTTTCTGCTATTTCACAGGGATTAACATGAGCACAGTCAACGAATTCCTTCCGAATGAGGATCAAACAAGGTTGAACCTGTTTCACCATCGAAATCGACTTTCTTCGATCTTTCAACTCCCGAACTCCGATCTTCACTCTGCACTGAATTTTAACTAGCAGTATTATAAAGAAACTGCTGGCAATGACCTATTAAACTCCATCTTTCAACTAAACTGCATCATAACATTAAATCACTCAGTGGCATGAAGTCAACATGGCAAATCCAGCCACGAACTGCCCCTCCTCACAGGGAGGGGTCCTCCTTTTATACCCTGTAAAAAAAACCTGTCACATGACTTCTACTGGCGGGAAAATGATGTCACTCCACTATCACAAGACCTTTACCTCAAGTCCAGTATAGCTTCAACACCTGTCATGTGACAAGTACACCACTGTCACGTGTCACGGGTACGTAACAGTGTTAAGTTGATGTAAAGCATTTTGTTTTACTTACAATCTGAATTAGAGTTGTCTGCAACCTATTCTTTGAGAGGGCTACTAAAGTTAGTGAAGTTACCTTAAGTAATATCACCTTTTGACATAATAGACTTCAGCACCTTCAAAGAAAAAGAAAGCTGATGGCAGTTCCAATGTAAATGCTATTTGGTAGGTTCCAGAATTCAACTTTATCTTGAGTAGTCCGTGGTTCTGACTAGTATTCTTGCCATTTCTATACTGTTACACCTCAAGCTCAATAGTTATGTACACACACATAACACAAAATGCTCAGATTAGAAAGTAATGCATTTAGCTGAAAAGAGTTTACTGTTCAATTTTGCTCAAATGTAATGAGTGTTAAGTTGATGTAAAGCATTAAACTTTACTTACCGTATGACTTAGAGTTGTCTACAACCAATGTTATGAGAGTGCTACTAAATTTAAAGAAGTTACCTTAAGTAACTTTTTGACATAACAGACTTTAACACTTTCATAGAAAATGAAAGCTAATGACAGGTCCAATGTAAATGCTACTTGGTAGGCTCCTGAATTCAGCTTTATCTTGAGTAGCCCGTGGTTCTGACTAGTATTCTTGCCATTTCTATATAGTTACACCTCAAGCTCAATAGTTTGCTCAAGCTCAATTTTACTCAAATACAATCAGGGTTAAGTTAATGTAACGCATTTTATTATACTTACCATATGCTTTAGAAATGTCTGCAACCAGTTTTATGGGTGTACAACTAAAGTTTGAGAAGTTACCTTAAGTATTATCACCATTTGCACATAATAGACCTCAGCTTTTTCAAAGAGAGAGTAAGCCAATGGCAGTTCCAATGTAAATGCTAGGTGGTTGTTTCCTGAATTCATCTTGATCTTGAGTATTCCATAGTTCTGACTAGTATTAAGGAAGTTTCAATATAGTTGCGCCTCAAGCTTAATAGCTATGCACACACACATAACACAAAATGCTCAGAATACAAAGTAATGCATTCAGCTGAAAAGAATGTACTGTTCAACTTTGCTCAAGAGTACTGTGTGCTAACTTGAAGTAAACCTTTTAATTTCACTTATCATCTGATTTAGAGTTTGTCTGCAACCAATTCTTTGAGACTGTTACTAAAGATAGAGAACTTACCTTAAGTAATATCACTATTTGACATAATAGACTTCAGCATTTTCAAGGAAAAAGAAAGCAGTTATAATGTAAATGTATGTGGTAAGTTCCAGCAATCAGCTTGATCTTGAAAAGTCCGTTGTTCTGACTAGTATTCATTCTGTCTCTATACAGTTACACATCAATCTGAGTAGTTATGTACACATTCATAACACAAATACTCAGAATAGAAAGGAATGTATTCAGCTCAGAAGAGTATAAATAAAGCTGATGGCAGTTCCAATGTAAATACTATGTGGTAGGTTCCAGAATTCAGCTTTATCTTGAGTAGTCCATGGTTCTGACTACTATTCTTGCCGTATATATACTGTAACACCTCAAGCTCAATAGTTAAGTACAAATACATAACACAAAATGCTCAGAATAGAAATTAATGTATTCAGCTCAAAAGAGTTTACTGTTCAATTTTGCTCTAATGTAATGACTGTTAACTTGATGTAAAGCATTTACCTTTACTTACGTATGACTTAGAGTTGTCTACAACCAATGTTATGAGAGTGCTAACAAATTTAGAGAAGTTACCTTAAGTAATATATCCATTTCCACATAATAGACTTCAGCTTTTTCGAAGAGATATTGCAGACTACTCTAAGTAATATGGTAAGTAAAATAATAATGTTTACATCAAGTTACCACAGAGTAGTACTCAGCAAAATTCAAATCTACACTCTTTTGAGCTGAATGCATTACTTTCTATTCTATGAATTCTCAGTTAAGGATGTGTACATAACTACTCAGGGTGAGTTGGAACTGTATAGATATTGTATGTATACTACTCAGAGCCTTGGAATACTCAATTGCAAGCTGAATTTTGGAACTTACCACATTGCAGTTAGAGTGGAACAGCCAATTTCTTTGTTTAACTTTGGAAGTGCTAATATTCTATTATGAACGAAAGGTGATACGACTGAAAGTAACTTCTCTCACGTTAGTAGCATACTCATAAAATTGGTTGCAGCCATCTCTAAATGATATGCTAATTATCATTAAATGGTTTACAACATGTTCGCACACAGCAGTTATCAGCAAAACGCAAATGTACACTCTATTGAGCTGAATGCATTACTTTCTATTATATGAATTCAGAGTTAAGGATGTGTACATAACTACTGATGGTTACTTGGAACTGTATAGATATTCAATGTATACTACTCAGATCCATGGAATGCTCAAATGCAAGCTGAATTCAGGAACCTACCTCATAACATTTAGAGTGGAACAACCAATGACTTGGTTTAGTTCTGTAAACGCTGATGTTCCATTGTGTACAAAAGGTGAACTTACTGAAAGTAAATTCTCGCACTTTGGTAGCACACTCATAAAATTGGTTGCAGACTGCTCTAAGTCATATGGTAAGTAAAATAATAAAGTTTAAATCAAGTTAGCACATAGTAGTTTTCAGCAAAATTCAAATCTACACTCTTTTGAGTAGAATGCATTACTTTCTATTCTATGCATTTTGAGTTAAGCATGTGTACATAACTACTCAACGTAAGTTGGAACTGTATAGATATTGCATGTAAACTACTCAGAGCCATGGAATACTCAAATGCAAGCTGAATTCTGGAACGTACCACATTGCAGTTCGATGGAACAGCCAATATCTTTGTTTAGTAGTGCTAATATTCTATTATGTTCGAAAGGTGATACTACTGAAAGTAACTTCTCTCATTTTATCAGCACACTCATAAAATTGGTTGCAGACATTTCTAAATCATATGGTAAGTATAATTAAGTGGTTTACAACAAGTTAGCACATAGCAGTTTTCAGCAAAATTCAAATCAGCACTCTTTTGAGCTGAATGCATTACTTCCTATTCTATGAATTCTGAGTTAAATATGTGTACATAACTACTCAGGGTGAATTGGAACAGTATAGATATTGCACGAATACTACACAGAGCCATGGAATACTCAAATGCAAGCTGAATTTGGGAACCTACATCATAACATTTAGAGTGGAATAGCCAATATCTTTGTTTTGTTCTGTAAACGCTAATGTTCCATCGTATACAAAAGGGTGATGTTACTGAAAGTAACATCTCGAAGTTTGGTAGTACTCTCATAAAATTGGTTGCAGACTACTATAAGTCATATGGTAAGTAAAATAATAAGGTTTACATCAAGTTAGCACATAGTAGTTTTCAGCAAAATTCAACTCTACACTCTATTGAGCTGAATGCATTACTTTCTATTCTATGGATGCTGAGTTAAGGATGTGTACATAACTACTCAGGGTGAGTTGTAACTGTGTAGATATTGCACGTATACTACTCAGAGCCATGGAATACTCAAATGCAAGCTGAACTCAGGAACCTACCTCATAACATTTAGAGTGGAACAGCCAATATCTTTGTTTTGTTCTGTAAACGCTAATGTTCCATTGTATACAAAAGGGTGATGTTACTGAAAGTAACATCTCGAAGTTTGGTAGTACTCTCATAAAATTGGTTGCAGACTACTATAAGTCATATGGTAAGTAAAATAATAAGGTTTACATCAAGTTAGCACATAGTAGTTTTCAGCAAAATTCAACTCTACACTCTATTGAGCTGAATGCATTACTTTCTATTCTATGGATGCTGAGTTAAGGATGTGTACATAACTACTCAGGGTGAGTTGTAACTGTGTAGATATTGCACGTATACTACTCAGAGCCATGGAATACTCAAATGCAAGCTGAACTCAGGAACCTACCTCATAACATTTAGAGTGGAACAGCCAATATCTTTGTTTTGTTCTGTAAACGCTAATGTTCCATTGTATAAAAATGGGTGATGTTACTGAAAGTAACATCTCGAAGTTTGGTAGTACTCTCATAAAATTGGTTGCAGACTACTATAAGTCATATGGTAAGTAAAATAATAAGGTTTACATCAAGTTAGCACATAGTAGTTTTCAGCAAAATTCAATTCTACACTCCATTCAGCTGAATGCATTACTTTGTATTCTAAGGATTTTGAGTGAAGGATGTGTACATAACTACTCAGGGTGAGTTGGAACTGTATAGATATTGCACGAATACTACTCAGAGCCATGGAATACTCAAAGGCAATCGGAATTCGGGGACCTACCTTATAACATTTAGAGTGTAACAGCCAATATCTTCGTTTAGTTCTGTAAACGCTAATTTTCCTTTGTATAAAAAAGGGTGATGTTACTGAAAGTAACTTCTCCGACTTTGGTAGCACACTCAAAAAATTGGTTGCAGACATTTCTAAATCATATGATAAGTATAATTAAATGGTTTACAACAAGTTCGCACACAGCAGTTTTCAGCAAAATTCAAATCTACACTCTTTTGAGCTGAATGCATTACTTTCTATTCTATGAATTCTGAGTTAAGGATGTGTACATAACTACTCAGGCTTAGTTGGAACTGTATAGATATTGCATGTAAACTACTCAGAGACATGGAATACTCAGATGCAAGCTGAATTCTGGAACTTACCACATTGCAGTTCGATGGAACAGCCAATATCTTTGTTTAGCTTTGGAAGTGCTAATATTCTATTATGTACTAAAGGTGATACTACTGAAAGTAACTTCTCGGACTTTGTTAGCACACTCAAAAAATTGGTTGCAGACATTTCTAAATCATATGCTAAGTATAATTAAATGGTTTACAACAAGTTCGCACACAGCAGTTTTCAGCAAAATTCAAATCTATACTCTTTTGAATAGAATGCATTACTTTCTATTCTATGCATTTTGAGTTAAGCATGTGTACATAACTACTCAGCGTAAGTTGGAACTGTATAGATATTGCATGTAAACTACTCAGAGCCATGGAATACTCAAATGCAAGCTGAATTCTGGAACGTACCACATTGCAGTTCGATGGAACAGCCAATATCTTTGTTTAGTAGTGCTAATATTCTATTATGTTCGAAAGGTGATACTACTGAAAGTAACTTCTCTCATTTTATTAGCACACTCATAAAATTGGTTGCAGACATTTCTAAACCATATGGTAAGTATAATTAAATGGTTTACAACAGGTTAGCACATAGCAGTTTTCAGCAAAATTCAAATCAGCACTCTTTTGAGCTGAATGCATTACTTTCTATTCTATGGATGCTGAGTTAAGGATGTGTACATAACTACTCAGGGTGAGTTGTAACTGTGTAGATATTGCACGTATACTACTCAGAGCCATGAAATACTCAAATGCAAGCTGAATTTGGGAACCTACATCAGAACATTTAGAGTTGAACAGCCAATAACTTTGTTTAGTTCTGTAAACGCTAATTTCCATTGTATACAAAAGGGTGATGTTACTGAAAGTAACATCTCGAAGGTTGGTAGTACTCTCATAAAATTGGTTGCAGACTACTATAAGTCATATGGTAAGTAAAATAATAAGGTTTACATCAAGTTAGCACATAGTCGTTTTCAGCAAAATTCAACTCTACACTCTATTGAGCTGAATGCATTACTTTCTATTCTATGGATGCTGAGTTAAGGATGTGTACATAACTACTCAGGCTTAGTTGGAACTGTATAGATATTGCATGTAAACTACTCAGAGACATGGAATACTCAGATGCAAGCTGAATTCTGGAACTTACCACATTGCAGTTCGATGGAACAGCCAATATCTTTGTTTAGCTTTGGAAGTGCTAATATTCTATTATGTACTAAAGGTGATACTACTGAAAGTAACTTCTCGGACTTTGTTAGCACGCTCAAAAAATTGGTTGGAGACATTTCTAAATCATATGATAAATTTAATTAAATGGTTTACAACAAGTTCGCACACAGCAGTTTTCAGCAAAATTCAAATCAGCACTCTTTTGAGCTGAATGCATTACTTTCTATTCTATGAATTCTGAGTTAAATATGTGTACATAACTACTCAGGGAGAATTGGAACAGTATAGATATTGCACGAATACTACACAGAGCCATGGAATACTCAAATGCAAGCTGAATTTGGGAACCTACATCATAACATTTAGAGTTGAACAGCCAGTGACTTTGTTTAGTTCTGTAAGCGCTAATGTTCCATTGTATACAAAAGGGTGATGTTACTGAAAGTAACATCTCGAAGGTTGGTAGTACACTCATAAAATTGGTTGCAGACTGCTCTAAGTCATATGGTAAGTAAAATAATAAGGTTTACATCAAGTTAGCACATAGTAGTTTTCAGCAAAATTCAACTCTACACTCTATTGAGCTGAATGCATTACTTTCTATTCTATGAATTCTGAGTTAAATATGTGTACATAACTACTCAGGGTTAGTTGGAATTGTATAGATATTGCATGTATACTACTCAGAGCCATGGAATACTCAAATGCAAGCTGAACTCAGGAACCTACCTCATAACATTTAGAGTGGAACAGCCAATATCTTTGTTTTGTTCTGTAAACGCTAATGTTCCATTGTATAAAAATGGGTGATGTTACTGAAAGTAACATCTCGAAGTTTGGTAGTACTCTCATAAAATTGGTTGCAGACTACTATAAGTCATATGGTAAGTAAAATAATAAGGTTTACATCAAGTTAGCACATAGTAGTTTTCAGCAAAATTCAATTCTACACTCAATTCAGCTGAATGCATTACTTTGTATTCTAAGGATTTTGAGTGAAGGATGTGTACATAACTACTCAGGGTGAGTTGGAACTGTATAGATATTGCACAAATACTACTCAGAGCCATGGAATACTCAAAGGCAATCGGAATTCGGGGACCTACCTTATAACATTTAGAGTGTAACAGCCAATATCTTCGTTTAGTTCTGTAAACGCTAATTTTCCTTTGTATAAAAAAGGGTGATGTTACTGAAAGTAACTTCTCCGACTTTGGTAGCACACTCAAAAAATTGGTTGCAGACATTTCTAAATCATATGATAAGTATAATTAAATGGTTTACAACAAGTTCGCACACAGCAGTTTTCAGCAAAATTCAAATCTACACTCTTTTGAGTTGAATGCATTACTTTCTATTCTATGCATTTTGAGTTAAGCATGTGTACATAACTACTCAGCGTAAGTTGGAACTGTATAGATATTGCATGTAAACTACTCAGAGACATGGAATACTCAGATGCAAGCTGAATTCTGGAACTTACCACATTGCAGTTCGATGGAACAGCCAATATCTTTGTTTAGCTTTGGAAGTGCTAATATTCTATTATGTACTAAAGGTGATACTACTGAAAGTAACTTCTCGGACTTTGTAGGCACACTCAAAAAATTGGTTGCAGACATTTCTAAATCATATGCTAAGTATAATTAAATGGTTTACAACAAGTTCGCACACAGCAGTTTTCAGCAAAATTCAAATCTATACTCTTTTGAGTAGAATGCATTACCTTCTATTCTATGCATTTTGAGTTAAGCATGTGTACATAACTACTCAGCGTAAGTTGGAACTGTATAGATATTGCATGTAAACTACTCAGAGCCATGGAATACTCAAATGCAAGCTGAATTCTGGAACGTACCACATTGCAGTTCGATGGAACAGCCAATATCTTTGTTTAGTAGTGCTAATATTCTATTATGTTCGAAAGGTGATACTAGTGAAAGTAACTTCTCTCATTTTATTAGCACACTCATAAAATTGGTTGCAGACATTTCTAAACCATATGGTAAGTATAATTAAATGGTTTACAACAAGTTAGCACATAGCAGATTTCAGCAAAATTCAAATCAGCACTCTTTTGAGCTGAATGCATTACTTTCTATTCTATGGATGCTGAGTTAAGGATGTGTACATAACTACTCAGGGTGAGTTGTAACTGTGTAGATATTGCACGTATACTACTCAGAGCCATGAAATACTCAAATGCAAGCTGAATTTGGGAACCTACATCAGAACATTTAGAGTTGAACAGCCAATAACTTTGTTTAGTTCTGTAAGCGCTAATTTCCATTGTATACAAAAGGGTGATGTTACTGAAAGTAACATCTCGAAGGTTGGTAGTACACTCATAAAATTGGTTGCAGACTACTCTAAGTCATATGGTAAGTATAATTAAATGGTTTACAACAAGTTAGCACATAGCAGTTTTCAGCAAAATTCAAATATACACTATTGAGCTGAATGCATTACTTTCTATTCTATGAATTCTGAGTTAAATATGTGTACATAACTACTCAGGGTTAGTTGGAATTGTATAGATATTGCATGTATACTACTCAGAGCCATGGAATACTCAAATGCAAGCTGAACTCAGGAACCTACCTCATAACATTTAGAGTGGAATAGCCAATATCTTTGTTTTGTTCTGTAAACGCTAATGTTCCATTGTATAAAAATGGGTGATGTTACTGAAAGTAACATCTCGAAGTTTGGTAGTACTCTCATAAAATTGGTTGCAGACTACTATAAGTCATATGGTAAGTAAAATAATAACGTTTACATCAAGTTAGCACATAGTAGTTTTCAGCAAAATTCAACTCTACACTCTATTGAGCTGAATGCATTACTTTCTATTCTATGGATGCTGAGTTAAGGATGTGTACATAACTACTCAGGGTGTGTTGGAACTGTATAGATATTGCACGAATACTTCTCAGAGCCATGGAATACTCAAAGGCAATCGGAATTCGGGGACCTACCTTATAACATTTAGAGTGTAACAGCCAATATCTTCGTTTAGTTCTGTAAACGCTAATTTTCCTTTGTATAAAAAAGGGTGATGTTACTGAAAGTAACTTCTCCGACTTTGATAGCACACTCAAAAAATTGGTTGCAGACATTTCTAAATCATATGATAAGTATAATTAAATGGTTTACAACAAGTTCGCACACAGCAGTTTTCAGCAAAATTCAAATCTACACTCTTTTGAGTAGAATGCATTACTTTCTATTCTATGCATTTTGAGTTAAGCATGTGTACATAACTACTCAGCGTAAGTTGGAACTGTATAGATATTGCATGTAAACTACTCAGAGCCATGGAATACTCAAATGCAAGCTGAATTCTGGAACGTACCACATTGCAGTTCGATGGAACAGCCAATATCTTTGTTTAGTAGTGCTAATATTCTATTATGTTCGAAAGGTGATACTACTGAAAGTAACTTCTCTCATTTTATTAGCACACTCATAAAATTGGTTGCAGACATTTCTAAATCATATGGTAAGTATAATTAAATGGTTTACAACAAGTTAGCACATAGGAGTTTTCAGCAAAATTCAAATCAGCACTCTTTTGAGCTGAATGCATTACTTTCTATTCTATGAATTCTGAGTTAAATATGTGTACATAACTACTCAGGGTGAATTGGAACAGTTTAGATATTGCACGAATACTGCTCAGAGCCATGGAATACTCAAATGCAAGCTGAATTTGGGAACCTACATCATAACATTTAGAGTTGAACAGCCAATAACTTTGTTTAGTTCTGTAAGCGCTAATCTTCCATTGTATACAAAAGGGTGATGATACTGAAAGTAACATCTCGAAGGTTGGTAGTACACTCATAAAATAGGTTGCAGACTACTCTAAGCCATATGGTAAGTATAATTAAATGGTTTACAACAAGTTAGCACATAGCAGTTTTCAGCAAAATTCAAATATACACTCTTGAGCTGAATGCATTACTTTCTATTCTATGAATTCTGAGTTAAATATGTGTACATAACTACTCAGGGTTAGTTGGAATTGTATAGATATTGCATGTATACTACTCAGAGCCATGGAATACTCAAATGCAAGCTGAACTCAGGAACCTACCTCATAACATTTAGAGTGGAATAGCCAATATCTTTGTTTTGTTCTGTAAACACTAATGTTCCATTGTATAAAAATGGGTGATGTTACTGAAAGTAACATCTCGAAGTTTGGTAGTACTCTCATAAAATTGGTTGCAGACTACTATAAGTCATATGGTAAGTAAAATAATAAAGTTTAAATCAAGTTAGCATGTAGTAGTTTTCAGCAACATTCAACTCTACACTCTATTGAGCTATATGCATTACTTTCTGTTCTATGCATGCTGAGTTAAGGATGTGTACATAACTACTCCGGGTGAGTTGCAACTGTGTAGATATTGCACGTATACTACTCAGAGCCATGGAATACTCAAATGCAAGCTGAATTTGGAACCTACATCATAACATTTAGAGTTGAACAGCCAATAACTTTGTTTAGTTCTGTAAGCGCTAATCTTCCATTGTATACAAAAGGGTGATGTTACTGAAAGTATCATCTCGAAGGTTGGTAGTACACTCATAAAATTGGTTGCAGACTGCTCTAAGTCATATGGTAAGAAAAATAATAAAGTTTAAATCAAGTTAGCACGTAGTAGTTTTCAGCAAAATTCAACTCTACACTCTATTGAGCTGAATGCATTACTTTCTATTCTATGCATGCTGAGTTAAGCATGAGTACATAACTACTCAGGGTGAGTTGGAACTGTATAGATATTGCACGAATACTACTCAGAGCGATGGAATACTCAAAGGCAATCGGAATTCGGGGACCTATCTTATAACATTTAGAGTGCAACAGCCAATATCTTTGTTTAGCTTTGGAAGTGCTAATATTCTATTATGTACTAAAGGTGATACTACTGAAAGTAACTTCTCGGACTTTGTTAGCACACTAAAAAAATTGGTTGCAGACATTTCTAAATCATATGCTAAGTATAATTAAATGGTTTACAACAAGTTCGCACACAGCAGTTTTCAGCAAAATTCAAATCTATACTCTTGAGTAGAATGCATTACTTTCTATTCTATGCATTTTGAGTTAAGCATGTGTACATAACTACTCAGCGTAAGTTGGAACTGTATAGATATTGCATGTAAACTACTCAGAGCCATGGAATACTCAAATGCAAGCTGAATTCTGGAACGTACCACATTGCAGTTCGATGGAACAGCCAATATCTTTGTTTAGTAGTGCTAATATTCTATTATGTACGACAGTTGCTACTACTGAAAGTAACTTCTCTCATTTTATTAGCACACTCATAAAATTGGTTGCAGACATTTCTAAACCATATGGTAAGTATAATTAAATGGTTTAAAACAAGTTAGCACATAGCAGTTTTCAGCAAAATTCAAATCAGCACTCTTTTGAGCTGAATGCATTTCTTTCTATTCTATGAATTCTGAGTTAAATATGTGTACATAACTACTCAGGGTGAGTTGTAACTGTGTAGATATTGCGCGTATACTACTCCGAGCCATGGAATACTCAAATGCAAGCTGAATTTGGGAACCTACATCATAACATTTAGAGTTGAACAGCCAATAACTTTGTTTAGTTCTGGATGCGCTAATCTTCCATTGTATACAAAAGGGTGTTGTTACTGAAAGTAACATCTCGAAGGTTGGTAGTACACTCATAAAATTGGTTGCGGACTACTCTAAGTCACATGGTAAGTAAAATAATAAGGTTTACATCAAGTTAGTACATAGTAGTTTTCAGCAAAATTCAATTCTACACTCCATTCAGCTGCATGCATTACTTTGTATTCTATGCATTTTGAGTGAAGGATGTGTACATAACTACTAAGGGTGAGTTGGAACTGTATAGATATTGCACGAATACTACTCAGAGCCATGGAGTACTCAAAGGCAATCGGAATTCGGGGACCTACCTTATAACATTTAGAGTGTTACAGCCAATATCTTCGTTTAGTTCTGTAAACGCTAATTTTCCTTTGTATAAAAAAGGGTGATGTTACTGAAAGTAACTTCTCCGACTTTGGTAGCACACTCAAAAAATTGGTTGCAGACATTTCTAAATCATATGATAAGTATAATTAAATGGTTTACAGCAAGTTCGCACACAGCAGTTTTCAGCAAAATTCAAATCTACACTCTTTTGAGCTGAATGCATTACTTTCTATTCTATGAATTCTGAGTTAAGGATGTGTACATAACCACTCAGGCTTAGTTGGAACTGTATAGATATTGCATGTAAACTACTCAGAGACATGGAATACTCAGATGCAAGCTGAATTCTGGAACTTACCACATTGCAGTTCGATGGAACAGCCAATATCTTTGTTTAGCTTTGGAAGTGCAAATATTCTATTATGTACTAAAGGTGATACTACTGAAAGTAACTTCTCGGACTTTGTTAGCACATTCAAAAAATTGGTTGCAGACATTTCTAAATCATATGCTAAGTATAATTAAATGGTTTACAACAAGTTCGCACACAGCAGTTTTCAGCAAAATTCAAATCTATACTCTTTTGAGTAGAATGCATTACTTTCTATTCTATGCATTTTGAGTTAAGCATGTGTACATAACTACTCAGCGTAAGTTGGAACTGTATAGATATTGCATGTAAACTACTCAGAACCATGGAATACTCAAACGCAAGCTGAATTCTGGAACGTACCACATTGCAGTTCGATGGAACAGCCAATATCTTTGTTTAGTAGTGCTAATATTCTATTATGTTCGAAAGGTGATACTACTGAAAGTAACTTCTCTCATTTTATTAGCACACTCATAAAATTGGTTGCAGACATTTCTAAACCATATGGTAAGTATAATTAAATGGTTTAAAACAAGTTAGCACATAGCAGTTTTCAGCAAAATTCAAATCAGCACTCTTTTGAGCTGAATGCATTTCTTTCTATTCTATGAATTCTGAGTTAAATATGTGTACATAACTACTCAGGGTGAGTTGTAACTGTGTAGATATTGCGCGTATACTACTCCGAGCCATGGAATACTCAAATGCAAGCTGAATTTGGGAACCTACATCATAACATTTAGAGTTGAACAGCCAATAACTTTGTTTAGTTCTGGATGCGCTAATCTTCCATTGTATACAAAAGGGTGTTGTTACTGAAAGTAACATCTCGAAGGTTGGTAGTACACTCATAAAATTGGTTGCGGACTACTCTAAGTCACATGGTAAGTAAAATAATAAGGTTTACATCAAGTTAGTACATAGTAGTTTTCAGCAAAATTCAATTCTACACTCCATTCAGCTGCATGCATTACTTTGTATTCTATGCATTTTGAGTGAAGGATGTGTACATAACTACTAAGGGTGAGTTGGAACTGTATAGATATTGCACGAATACTACTCAGAGCCATGGAGTACTCAAAGGCAATCGGAATTCGGGGACCTACCTTATAACATTTAGAGTGTAACAGCCAATATCTTCGTTTAGTTCTGTAAACGCTAATTTTCCTTTGTATAAAAAAGGGTGATGTTACTGAAAGTAACTTCTCCGACTTTGGTAGCACACTCAAAAAATTGGTTGCAGACATTTCTAAATCATATGATAAGTATAATTAAATGGTTTACAGCAAGTTCGCACACAGCAGTTTTCAGCAAAATTCAAATCTACACTCTTTTGAGCTGAATGCATTACTTTCTATTCTATGGATTCTGAGTTAAGGATGTGTACATAACCACTCAGGCTTAGTTGGAACTGTATAGATATTGCATGTAAACTACTCAGAGACATGGAATACTCAGATGCAAGCTGAATTCTGGAACTTACCACATTGCAGTTCGATGGAACAGCCAATATCTTTGTTTAGCTTTGGAAGTGCAAATATTCTATTATGTACTAAAGGTGATACTACTGAAAGTAACTTCTCGGACTTTGTTAGCACATTCAAAAAATTGGTTGCAGACATTTCTAAATCATATGCTAAGTATAATTAAATGGTTTACAACAAGTTCGCACACAGCTTTTTTCAGCAAAATTCAAATCTATACTCTTTTGAGTAGAATGCATTACTTTCTATTCTATGCATTTTGAGTTAAGCATGTGTACATAACTACTCAGCGTAAGTTGGAACTGTATAGATATTGCATGTAAACTACTCAGAACCATGGAATACTCAAACGCAAGCTGAATTCTGGAACGTACCACATTGCAGTTCGATGGAACAGCCAATATCTTTGTTTAGTAGTGCTAATATTCTATTATGTTCGAAAGGTGATACTACTGAAAGTAACTTCTCTCATTTTATTAGCACACTCATAAAATTGGTTGCAGACATTTCTAAACCATATGGTAAGTATAATTAAATGGTTTAAAACAAGTTAGCACATAGCAGTTTTCAGCAAAATTCAAATCAGCACTCTTTTGAGCTGAATGCATTTCTTTCTATTCTATGAATTCTGAGTTAAATATGTGTACATAACTACTCAGGGTGAGTTGTAACTGTGTAGATATTGCGCGTATACTACGCAGAGCCATGGAATACTCAAATGCAAGCTGAATTTGGGAACCTACATCATAACATTTAGAGTTGAACAGCCAATAACTTTGTTTAGTTCTGGAAGCGCTAATCTTCCATTGTATACAAAAGGGTGATGTTACTGAAAGTAACATCTCGAAGGTTGGTAGTACACTCATAAAATTGGTTGCAGACTACTCTAGGTCACATGGTAAGTAAAATAAGAAGGTTTACATCAAGTTAGAACATAGTAGTTTTCAGCAAAATTCAATTCTACACTCCATTCAGCTGAATGCATTACTTTCTGTTCTATGCATGTTGAGTTAAGGATGTGTACATAACTACTCAGGGTGAGTTGTAACTGTGTAGATATTGCACGTATACTACTCAGAGCCATGGAATACTCAAATGCAAGCTGAATTTGGGAACCTACATCATAACATTTAGAGTTCAACAGCCAATAACTTTTTTTAGTTCTGTAAGCGCTAATCTTCCATTGTATACAAAAGGGTGATGTTACTGAAAGTAACATCTCAGAGGTTGGTAGTACACTTATAAAATTGGTTGCAGACTGCTCTACGTCATATGGTAAGTAAAATAATAAATCTGAAATCAAGTTAGCACATAGTAGTTTTCAGCAAATTTCAACTCTACACACTATTGAGCTGAATGCATTACTTTCTATTCTATGGATGCTGAGTTAAGGATGAGTACATAACTACTCAGGGTGAGTTGTAACTGTGTAGATATTGCACGAATACTGCTCAGAGCCATGGAATACTCAAATGCAAGCTGAATTTGGGAACCTACATCATAACATTTAGAGTTGAACAGCCAATAACTTTGTTTAGTTCTGTAAGCGCTAATCTTCCATTGTATACAAAAGGGTGATGTTACTGAAAGTAACATCTCGAAGGTTGGTAGTACACTCATAAAATTGGTTGCAGACTACTCTAAGCCATATGGTAAGTATAATTAAATGGTTTACAACAAGTTAGCACATAGCAGTTTTCAGCAAAATTCAAATATACACTCTTGAGCTGAATGCATTACTTTCTATTCTATGAATTCTGAGTTAAATATGTGTACATAACTACTCAGGGTTAGTTGGAATTGTATAGATATTGCATGTATACTACTCAGAGCCATGGAATACTCAAATGCAAGCTGAACTCAGGAACCTACCTCATAACATTTAGAGTGTAATAGCCAATATCTTTGTTTTGTTCTGTAAACGCTAATGTTCCATTGTATAAAAATGGGTGATGTTACTGAAAGTAACATCTCGAAGTTTGGTAGTACTCTCATAAAATTGGTTGCAGACTACTATAAGTCATATGGTATGTAAAATAATAAAGTTTAAATCAAGTTAGCATGTAGTAGTTTTCAGCAACATTCAACTCTACACTCTATTGAGCTATATGCATTACTTTCTGTTCTATGCATGCTGAGTTAAGGATGTGTACATAACTACTCAGGGTGAGTTGCAACTGTGTAGATATTGCACGTATACTACTCCGAGCCATGGAATACTCAAATGCAAGCTGAATTTGGGAACCTACATCATAACATTTAGAGTTGAACAGCCAATAACTTTGTTTAGTTCTGGAAGCGCTAATATTCCATTGTATACAAAAGGGTGATGTTACTGAAAGTAACATCTCGAAGGTTGGTAGTACACTCATAAAATTGGTTGCAGACTACTCTACGTCACATGGTAAGTAAAATAATAAGGTTTACATCAAGTTAGTACATAGTAGTTTTCAGCAAAATTCAATTCTACACTCCATTCAGCTGAATGCATTACTTTGTATTCTATGCATTTTGAGTGAAGGATGTGTACATAACTACTCAGGGTGAGTTGGAACTGTATAGATATTGCACGAATACTACTCAGAGCGATGGAATACTCAAAGGCAATCGGAATTCGGGGACCTATCTTATAACATTTAGAGTGCAACAGCCAATATCTTTGTTTAGCTTTGGAAGTGCTAATATTCTATTATGTACTAAAGGTGATACTACTGAAAGTAACTTCTCGGACTTTGTTAGCACACTAAAAAAATTGGTTGCAGACATTTCTAAATCATATGCTAAGTATAATTAAATGGTTTACAACAAGTTCGCACACAGCAGTTTTCAGCAAAATTCAAATCTATACTCTTGAGTAGAATGCATTACTTTCTATTCTATGCATTTTGAGTTAAGCATGTGTACATAACTACTCAGCGTAAGTTGGAACTGTATAGATATTGCAAGTAAACTACTCAGAGCCATGGAATACTCAAATGCAAGCTGAATTCTGGAACGTACCACATTGCAGTTCGATGGAACAGCCAATATCTTTGTTTAGTAGTGCTAATATTCTATTATGTACGACAGTTGCTACTACTGAAAGTAACTTCTCTCATTTTATTAGCACACTCATAAAATTGGTTGCAGACATTTCTAAACCATATGGTAAGTATAATTAAATGGTTTGCAACAAGTTAGCACATAGGAGTTTTCAGCAAAATTCAAATCAGCACTCTTTTGAGCTGAATGCATTTCTTTCTATTCTATGAATTCTGAGTTAAATATGTGTACATAACTACTCAGGGTGAGTTGTAACTGTGTAGATATTGCGCGTATACTACTCCGAGCCATGGAATACTCAAATGCAAGCTGAATTTGGGAACCTACATCATAACATTTAGAGTTGAACAGCCAATAACTTTGTTTAGTTCTGGAAGCGCTAATGTTCCATTGTATACAAAAGGGTGATGTTACTGAAAGTAACATCTCGAAGGTTGGTAGTACACTCATAAAATTGGTTGCAGACTACTCTAAGTCATATGGTAAGTATAATTAAATGGTTTACAACAAGTTAGCACAGAGCAGTTTTCAGCAAATTTCAAATCTACACTCTTTTGAGCTGAATGCATTACTTTCTATTCTATGAATTCTGAGTTAAATATGTGTACATAACTACTCAGGGTTAGTTGGAATTGTATAGATATTGCACGTATACAACTCAGAGCCATGGAATACTCAAATTCAAGCTGAAGTCAGGAACCTACCTCATAACATTTAGAGTGGAATAGCCAATATCTTTGTTTTGTTCTGTAAACGCTAATGTTCCATTGTATAAAAATGGGTGATGTTACTGAAAGTAACATCTCGAAGTTTGGTAGTACTCTCATAAAATTGGTTGTAGACTACTATAAGTCATATGGTAAGTAAAATAATAAGGTTTGCATCAAGTTAGCACATAGTAGTTTTCAGCAAAATTCAAATCGACACTCTTTTGAGCTGAATGCATTACTTTCTATTCTATGAATTCTGAGTTAAATATGTGTACATAACTACGCAGGGTTAGTTGGAATTGTATAGATATTGCATGTATACTACTCAGAGCCATGGAATACTCAAATGCAAGCTGAACTCAGGAACCTACCTCATAACATTTAGAGTGGAACAGCCAATATCTTCGTTTTGTTCTGTAAACGCTAATGTTCCATTGTATAAAAATGGGTGATGTTACTGAAAGTAACATCTCGAAGTTTGGTAGTACTCTCATAAAATTGGTTGTAGACTACTATAAGTCATATGGTAAGTAAAATAATAAGGTTTGCATCAAGTTAGCACATAGTAGTTTTCAGCAAATTTCAAATCTACACTCTTTTGAGCTGAATGCATTACTTTCTATTCTATGAATTCTGAGTTAAATATGTGTACATAACTACGCAGGGTTAGTTGGAATTGTATAGATATTGCATGTATACTACTCAGAGCCATGGAATACTCAAATGCAAGCTGAACTCAGGAACCTACCTCATAACATTTAGAGTGGAACAGCCAATATCTTCGTTTTGTTCTGTAAACGCTAATGTTCCATTGTATAAAAATGGGTGATGTTACTGAAAGTAACATCTCGAAGTTTGGTAGTACTCTCATAAAATTGGTTGCAGACTACTATAAGTCATATGGTAAGTAAAGTAATAAGGTTTACATCAAGTTAGCACATAGTAGTTTTCAGCAAAATTCAAATCTACACTTTATTGAGCTGAATGCATTACTTTCTATTCTATGGATGCCGAGTTAAGGATGTGTATATAACTACTCAGGGTGAGTTGTAACTGTGTAGATATTGCACGTATACTACTCCGAGCCATGGAATAGTCAAATGCAAGCTGAATTTGGAACCTACATCATAACATTTAGAGTTGAACAGCCAATAACTTTGTTTAGTTCTGTAAGCGCTAATCTTCCATTGTATACAAAAGGGTGATGTTACTGAAAGTAACATCTCGAAGGTTGGTAGTATACTCATAAAATTGGTTGCAGACTACTCTAAGTCACATGGTAAGTGAAATAATAAGGTTTACATCAAGTTAGCATTTAGTAGTTTTCAGCAATATTCAATTCTACACTATTTTGAGCTGAATGCATTACTTTCTATTCTATGAATTCAGACTTAAATATGTCTACATAACTACTCAGGGTTAGTTGGAACTGTATAGATATTGAACGTACACCACTCAGAGCCATGGAATACTCAAATGCAAGCTGAATTTGGGAACCTACATCATAACATTTAGAGTTGAACAGCCAATAACTTTGTTTAGTTCTGGATGCGCTAATCTTCCATTGTATACAAAAGGGTGTTGTTACTGAAAGTAACATCTCGAAGGTTGGTAGTACACTCATAAAATTGGTTGCGGACTACTCTAAGTCACATGGTAAGTAAAATAATAAGGTTTACATCAAGTTAGTACATAGTAGTTTTCAGCAAAATTCAATTCTACACTCCATTCAGCTGCATGCATTACTTTGTATTCTATGCATTTTGAGTGAAGGATGTGTACATAACTACTAAGGGTGAGTTGGAACTGTATAGATATTGCACGAATACTACTCAGAGCCATGGAGTACTCAAAGGCAATCGGAATTCGGGGACCTACCTTATAACATTTAGAGTGTAACAGCCAATATCTTCGTTTAGTTCTGTAAACGCTAATTTTCCTTTGTATAAAAAAGGGTGATGTTACTGAAAGTAACTTCTCCGACTTTGGTAGCACACTCAAAAAATTGGTTGCAGACATTTCTAAATCATATGATAAGTATAATTAAATGGTTTACAGCAAGTTCGCACACAGCAGTTTTCAGCAAAATTCAAATCTACACTCTTTTGAGCTGAATGCATTACTTTCTATTCTATGAATTCTGAGTTAAGGATGTGTACATAACCACTCAGGCTTAGTTGGAACTGTATAGATATTGCATGTAAACTACTCAGAGACATGGAATACTCAGATGCAAGCTGAATTCTGGAACTTACCACATTGCAGTTCGATGGAACAGCCAATATCTTTGTTTAGCTTTGGAAGTGCAAATATTCTATTATGTACTAAAGGTGATACTACTGAAAGTAACTTCTCGGACTTTGTTAGCACATTCAAAAAATTGGTTGCAGACATTTCTAAATCATATGCTAAGTATAATTAAATGGTTTACAACAAGTTAGCACATAGGAGTTTTCAGCAAAATTCAAATCAGCACTCTTTTGAGCTGAATGCATTACTTTCTATTCTATGAATTCTGAGTTAAATATGTGTACATAACTACTCAGGGTGAATTGGAACAGTATAGATATTGCACGAATACTACGCAGAGCCATGGAATACTCAAATGCAAGCTGAATTTGGGAAGCTACATCATAACATTTAGAGTTGAACAGCCAATAACTTTGTTTAGTTCTGTAAGCGCTAATCTTCCATTGTATACAAAAGGGTGATGTTACTGAAAGTATCATCTCGAAGGTTGGTAGTACACTCATAAAATTGGTTGCAGACTGCTCTAAGTCATATGGTAAGAAAAATAATAAAGTTTAAATCAAGTTAGCACGTAGTAGATTTCAGCAAAATTCAACTCTGCACTCTATTGAGCTGAATGCATTACTTTCTATTCTATGCATGCTGAGTTAAGCATGAGTACATAACTACTCAGGGTGAGTTGTAACTGTGTAGATATTGCACGTATACTACTCCGAGCCATGGAATACTCAAATGCAAGCTGAATTTGGGAACCTACATCATAACATTTAGAGTTGAACAGCCAATAACTTTGTTTAGTTCTGGAAGCGCTAATCTTCCATTGTATACAAAAGGGTGATGTTACTGAAAGTAACATCTCGAAGGTTGGGAGTACACTCTTAAAATTGGTTGCAGACTGCGCTACGTCATATGGTAAGTATAATCAAATGGTTTACAACAACTTAGCACATAGCAGTTTTCAGCAAAATTCAAATCTACACTCTTTTGAGCTGAATGCATTACTTTCTATTCTATGAATTCTGAGTTAAATATGTGTACATAACTACTCAGGGTTAGTTGGAACTGTATAGATATTGCATGTATACTACTCAGAGCCATGGAATACTCAAATGGAAGTTGAACACAGGAACCTACCTCATAACATTTAGAGTGGAACAGCCAATAACTTTGTTTTGTTCTGTAAACGCTAATGTTCCATTGTATAAAAATGGTTGATGTTACTGAAAGTAACATCTCGAAGTTTGGTAGTACTCTCATAAAATTGGTTGCAGGCTACTATAAGTCATATGGTAAGTAAAATAATAAGGTTTACATCAAGTTAGCACATAGTAGTTTTCAGCAAAATTCAACTCTACACTCTATTGAGCCGAATGCATTACTTTCTATTCTATGAAGTCTGAGTTAAATATGTGTACTTAACTACTCAGTGTTAGTTGGAACTGCATAGATATTGCACGTATACTACTCAGAGCCATGGAATACTCAAATGCAAGCTGAATTTGGGAACCTACATCATAACATTTAGAGTGGAACAGCCAATAACTTTGTGTTATTCTGTAAGCGCTAATCTTCCATTGTATACAAAAGGGTGATGTTACTGAAAGTAACATCTCGAAGGTTGGTAGTACACTCATAAAATTGTTTGCAGACTACTCTAAGTCACATGGTAAGTAAAATAATAAGGTTTACATCAAGTTAGCACATAGTATTTTTCAGCAAAATTCAATTCTACACTCTATTGAGCTGAATGCATTACTTTCTATTCTATGAATTCTGAGTTGAATATGTGTACATAACTACTTAGGGTTAGTTGGAACTGTATAGATATTGCACGTATACTACTCAGAGCCATGGAATACTCAAATGCAAGCTGAATTTGGGAACCTACATCATAACATTTAGAGTTGAACAGCCAATAACTTTGTTTAGTTCTGTAAGCGCTAATCTTCCATTGTATACAAAAGGGTGATGTTACTGAAAGTAACATCTCGAAGGTTGGGAGTACACTCTTAAAATTGGTTGCAGACTGCGCTACGTCATATGGTAAGTATAATTAAATGGTTTACAACAACTTAGCACATAGCAGTTTTCAGCAAAATTCAAATCTACACTCTTTTGAGCTGAATGCATTACTTTCTATTCTATGAATTCTGAGTTAAATATGTGTACATAACTACTCAGGGTTAGTTGGAACTGTATAGATATTGCATGTATACTACTCAGAGCCATGGAATACTCAAATGGAAGTTGAACACAGGAACCTACCTCATAACATTTAGAGTGGAACAGCCAATAACTTTTTTTAGTTCTGTAAGCGCTAATCTTCCATTGTATACAAAAGGGTGATGTTACTGAAAGTAACATCTCGGAGGTTGGTAGTACACTTATAAAATTGGTTGCAGACTGCTCTACGTCATATGGTAAGTAAAATAATAAAGCTGAAATCAAGTTAGCACATAGTAGTTTTCAGCAAAATTCAACTCTACACACTATTGAGCTGAATGCATTACTTTCTATTCTATGGATGCTGAGTTAAGGATGAGTACATAACTACTCAGGGTGAGTTGTAACTGTGTAGATATTGCACGTATACTACTCAGAGCCATGGAATACTCAAATGGAAGTTGAACTCAGTAACCTACCTCATAACATTTAGAGTGGAACAGCCAATATCTTTGTTTTGTTCTGTAAACGCTAATGTTCCATTGTATACAAATGGATGATGTTACTGAAAGTAACAACTCGAAGTTTGATAGTACTCTCATAAAACTGGTTGCAGACTACTATACGTCATATGGGAAGTAAAATAATAAGGTTTACATCAAGTTAGCACATAGTAGTTTTCAGCAAAATTCAACTCTACACTCTATTTTGCCGAATGCATTACTTACTATTCTATGAAGTCTGAGTTAAATATGTGTACTTAACTACTCAGTGTTAGTTGGAACTGTATAGATATTGCACGTATACTACTCAGAGCCATGGAATACTCAAATGCAAGCTGAATTTGGGTACCTACATCATAACATTTAGAGTGGAACAGCCAATAACTTTGTGTTGTTCTGTAAGCGCTAATCTTCCATTGTATACAAAAGGGTGATGTTACTGAAAGTAACATCTCGAAGGTTGATAGTGCACTCATAAAATTGGTTGCACTGCTCTAAGTCATATGGTAAGTAAAATAATAAGGTTTACTTCAAGTTAGGACATAGTAGTTTTCAGCAAAATTCAACTCTACACTCTATTGTGCTGAATGCATTACTTTCTATTCTATGGATGCTGAGTTAAGAATGTGTACATAACTACTCAGGGTGAGTTGTAACTGTGTAGATATTGCACGTATACTACTCAGAGCCATGGAATACTCAAATGCAAGCTGAATTTGGGAACCTACATCATTACATTTAGAGTTGAACAGCCAATAACTTTTTTTAGTTCTGTAAGCGCTAATCTTCCATTGTATACAAAAGGGTGATGTTACTGAAAGTAACATCTCCGAGGTTGGTAGTACACTTATAAAATTGGTTGCAGACTGCTCTACGTCATATGGTAAGTAAAATAATAAAGCTGAAATCAAGTTAGCACATAGTAGTTTTCAGCAAAATTCAACTCTACACACTATTGAGCTGAATGCATTACTTTCTATTCTATGGATGCTGTGTTAAGGATGAGTACATAACTACTCAAGGTGAGTTGTAACTGTGTAGATATTGCACGTATACTACTCAGAGCCATGGAATACTCAAATGCAAGCTGAATTTGGGAACCTACATCATAACATTTAGAGTTGAACAGCCAATAACTTTGTTTAGTTCTGTAAGCGCTAATCTTCCATTGTATACAAAAGGGTGATGTTACTGAAAGTAACATCTCGAAGGTTGGGAGTACACTCTTAAAATTGGTTGCAGACTGCGCTACGTCATATGGTAAGTATAATTAAATGGTTTACAACAACTTAGCACATAGCAGATTTTAGCAAAATTCAAATCTACACTCTTTTGAGCTGAATGCATTACTTTCTATTCAATGAATTCTGAGTTAAATATGTGTACATCACTACTCAGGGTTAGTTGGAACTGTATATATATTGCATGTATACTACTCAGAGCCATGGAATACTCAAATGGAAGTTGAACACAGGAACCTACCTCATAACATTTAGAGTGGAACAGCCAATAACTTTGTTTTGTTCTGTAAACGCTAATGTTCCATTGTATAAAAATGGTTGATGTTACTGAAAGTAACATCTCGAACGTTGGTAGTACACTCATAAAGTTGGTTGCAGACTGCTCTAAGTCATATGGTAAGTAAAATAATAAGGTTTACATCAAGTTAGCACATAGTAGTTTTCAGCAAAATTCAACTCTACACTCTATTGAGCTGAATGCATTACTTTCTATTCTATGGATGCTGAGTTAAGCATGAGTACATAACTACTCAGGGTGAGTTGTAACTGTGTAGATATTGCACGTATACTACTCAGAGCCATGGAATACTCAAATGGAAGTTGAACTCAGTAACCTACCTCATAACATTTAGAGTGGAACAGCCAATATCTTTGTTTTGTTCTGTAAACGCTAATGTTCCATTGTATACAAATGGGTGATGTTACTAAAAGTAACAACTCGAAGTTTGGTAGTACTCTCATAAAATTGGTTGCAGACTACTATAAGTCATATGGTAAGTAAAATAATAAGGTTTACATCAAGTTAGCACATAGTAGTTTTCAGCAAAATTCAACTCTACACTCTATTGAGCCGAATGCATTACTTTCTATTCTATGAAGTCTGAGTTAAATATGTGTACTTAACTACTCAGTGTTAGTTGGAACTGTATAGATATTGCACGTATACTACTCAGAGCCATGGAATACTCAAATGCAAGCTGAATTTGGGTACCTACATCATAACATTTAGAGTGGAACAGCCAATAACTTTGTGTTGTTCTGTAAGCGCTAATCTTCCATTGTATACAAAAGGGTGATGTTACTGAAAGTAACATCTCGAAGGTTGGTAGTACACTCATAAAATTGTTTGCAGACTACTCTAAGTCACATGGTAAGTAAAATAATAAGGTTTACATCAAGTTAGCACATAGTAGTTTTCAGCAAAATTCAATTCTACACTCTATTGAGCTGAATGCATTACTTTCTATTCTATGAATTCTGAGTTAAATATGTGTACATAACTACTCAGGGTTAGTTGGAACTGTATATATATTGCACGTATACTACTCAGAGCCATGGAATACTCAAATGCAAGCTCAATTTGGGAAACTACATCATAACATTTGGGGTTGAACAGCCAATAACTTTGTTTAGTTCTGTAAGCGCTAATCTTCCATTGTATACAAAAGGGTGATGTTACTGAAAATAACATCTCGAAGGTTGGTAGTACACTCATAAAATTGGTTGCAGACTACTCTAAGTCACATGGTAAGTAAAATAATAAGGTTTACATCAAGTTAGCACATAGTAGTTTTTAGCAAAATTCAATTCTACACTCTTTTAAGCTGAATGCATTACTTTCTATTCTATGAATTCTGAGTTAAATATGTGTACATAACTACTCAGGGTTAGTTGGAACTGTATAGATATTGCACGTATACTACATAGAGCCATGGAATACTCAAATGCAAGCTGAATCTGGGAACCTACATCATAACATTTAGAGTTGAACAGCCAATAACTTTGTTTAGTTCTGTAAGCGCTAATCTTCCATTGTATACAAAAGGGTGATGTTACTGAAAGTAACATCTCTAAGATTGGTAGTACACTCTTAAAATTGGTTGCAGACTACTCTAAGTCATATGGTAAGTATAATTAAATGGTTTACAAGTTAGCACATAGCAGTTTTCAGCAAAATTCAAATCTACACTCTTTTGAGCTGAATGCATTACTTTCTATTCTATGAATTCTGAGTTAAGGATGTGTACATAACTACTCAGGCTTAGTTGGAACTGTGTAGATATTGCACGTATACTACTCAGAGCCATGGAATACTCAAATGCAAGCTGAATTTGGGAACCTACATCATAACATTTAGAGTTGAACAGCCAATAACTTTGTTTAGTTCTGTAAGCGCTAATCTTCCATTGTATACAAAAGTGTGATGTTACTGAAAGTAACATCTCGAAGGTTGGTAGTACACTCATAAAATTGGTTGCAGACTGCACTACGTCATATGGTAAGTAAAATAATAAAGTTGAAATTAAGTTAGCACATAGTAGTTTTCAGCAAAATTCAACTCTACACTCTATTGAGCTGAATGCATTAATTTCTATTCTATGGATGCTGAGTTAAGGATGTGTACATAACTACTCAGGGTGAGTTGTAACTGTGTAGATATTGCACGTATACTACTCAAAGCCATGGAATACTCAAATGCAAGCTGAATTTGAGAACCTACCTGATAACATTTAGAGTGGAACAGCAAATATATTTGTTTTGTTCTGTAAGCGCTAATCTTCCATTGTATACAAAAGGGTGATGTTACTGAAAGTAGCATCTCGATGGTTGGTTGTACACTCATAAAATTGGTTGCAGACTTCTCTACGTCATATGGTAAGCATAATTAAATGGTTTACAAAATGTTCGAACACAGCAGTTTTCAGCAAAATTCAAATCTACACTCTTTTGAGCTGAATGCATTACTTTCTCTTCTATGCATTCTGAGTTAAGGATGTGTACATAACTACTCAGGCTTAGTTGGAACTGTATTGATATTGCATGTAAACTACTCAGGGACATGGAATACTCAGATGCAAGCTGAATTCTGGAACTTACCACATTGCAGTTCGGTGGAACAGCCAATATATTTGTTTAGCTTTGGTAGTGCGAATATTCTATTATGTACGAAAGGTGATACCACTGAAAGTAACTTCTGTCACTTTAGTAGCACTCTCATAAAATTGTTTGCAGACATTTCTAAATCATATGCTAAGTATAATTAAATGGTTTACAACAAGTTAGCACATAGCAGTTTTCAGCAAAATTCAAATCTACACTCTTTTGAGCTGAATGCATTACTTTCTATTCTATGAATTGTGAGTTAAATATGTGTACAAAACAACTCAGGGTTAGTTGGAACTGTATAGATATTGCATGTATACTACTCAGAGCCATGGAATACACAAAGGCAATCTGAATTTGGGAACCTACTTCATAACATTTGGAGTTGAACAGCCAATAACTTTGTTTAGTTCTGTAAGCGCTATTCTTCCATTCTATACAAAAGGGTGATGTTACTGAAAGTAACATCTCGAAGGTTGGTAGTACACTCATAAAATTGGTTGCAGACTGCTCTACGTCATATGGTAAGTGTAATTAAATGGTTTACAACAAGTTAGCACATAGCAGGTTTCAGCAAAATTCAAATCTACACTCTTTTGAGCTGAATGCTTTACTTTCTATTCTATGAATTCTGAGTTAAATATGTGTACATAACTACTCAGGGTTAGTTGGAACCGTATTGATATTGCATGTATACTACTCAGAGCCATGGAATTCTCAAATGCAAGCTGAACTCAGTAACCTACCTCATAACATTTAGAGTGGAACAGCCAATATCTTCGTTTAGTTCTATAAACTCTAATTTTCCATTGTATAAAAATGGGTGATGTTACTGAATGTAACTTCTCCGACTTTGTTAGCACACTCAAAAAATTGGTTGCAGACATTTCTAAATCATATGCTAAGTATAATTAAATGGTTTACAGCAAGTTCGCACACAGCAGTTTTCAGCAAAATTCAAATCTACACTCTTTTGAGCAGAATGCATTACTTTGTATTCTATGCATTTTGAGTTATGGTTGTGTACATAACTACTCAGGGTGAGGTGGAACGGTATAAATATTGCATGTATCCTACTCAGAGCAATGAAATACTCAAATGCAAGCTGAATTCTGGAACTTACCACATTGCAGTTCGATGGAACAGCCAATATCGTTGTTTAGTAGTGCTAATATCCTAGTATGTACGAAAGGCGATACTTCTGAAAGTAACTTCTCTCATTTTATTAGCACACTCATAAAATTGGCTGCAGACATTTCTAAATCATATGGTAAGTATAATTAAGTGGTTTACAACAACTTAGCACATAGCAGTTTTCAGCAAAATTCAAATCAGCACTCTTTTGGGCTGAATGCATTACTTTCTATTCTATGAATTCTGAGTTAAATATGTGTACATAACTACTCGGGGTTAGTTGGAACTGTATAGATAATGCATGTATACTACTCAGAGCCATGGAATACTCAAATGCAAGCTGAACTCAGGAACCTACCTCATAACATTTAGAGTGGAACAGCCAATATATTTGTTTTGTTCTGTAAACGCTAATGTTCCATTCTATGCAAAAGGGTGATGTTACTGAAAGTAGCATCTCGATGGTTGGTAGTACACTCATAAAATTGGTTGCAGACTGCTCTACGTCATATGGTAAGTGTAATTAAATGGTTTACAACAAGTTAGCACATAGCAGTTTTCAGCAAAATTCAAATCTACACTCTTTTGAGCTGAATGCATTACTTTCTATTCTATGAATTCTGAGTTAAATACGTGTACTTAACTACTCAGGGTTAGTTGGAACCGTATAGATATTGTATGTATACTACTCAGAGCTATGGAATACTCAAATGCAATCTGAACTCAGGAACCTACCTCATAACATTTAGCGTGGAGCAGCCAATATCTTTGTTTCGTTCTGTAAACGCTAATGTTCCATTGTATACAAAAGGGTGATGTTACTGAAAGTAACATCTCGAAGGTTGGTAGTACACTCATAAAATTGGTTGCAGACTGCTCTACGTCATATGGTAAGTGTAATTAAATGGTTTACAACAAGTTAGCACATAGCAGGTTTCAGCAAAACTCAGATCTACTCTCTTTTGAGCTGAATGCTTTACTTTGTATTCTATGAATTCTGAGTTAAATATGTGTACATAACTACTCAGGGTTAGTTGGAACCGTATATATATTGCATGTATACTACTCAGAGCCATGGAATTCTCAAATGCAAGCTGAACTCAGGAACCTACCTCATAACCTTTAGAGTGGAACAGCGAATATCTTCGTTTAGTTCTATAAACTCTAATTTTCCATTGTATAAAAATGGGTGATGTTACTGAATGTAACTTCTCCGACTTTGTTAGCACACTCAAAAAATTGGTTGCAGACATTTCTAAATCATATGCTAAGTATAATTAAATGGTTTACAGCAAGTTCGCACACAGCAGTTTTCAGCAAAATTCAAATCTACACTCTTTTGAGCAGAATGCATTACTTTGTATTCTATGCATTCTGAGTTAAGCATGTGCACATAACTACTCAGGGTAAGTTGGAACTGTATAGATATTGCATGTAAACTACTCAGAGCAATGGAATACTCAAATGCAAGCTGAATTCTGGAACTTACCACATTGCAGTTCGATGGAACAGCCAATATCGTTGTTTAGTAGTGCTAATATTCTATTATGTACGAAAGGTGATACTACTGAAAGTAACTTCTCTCATTTTATTAGCACACTCATAAAATTGGCTGCAGACATTTCTAAATCATATGGTAAGTATAATTAAGTGGTTTACAACAAGTTAGCACATAGCAGTTTTCAGCAAAATTCAAATCAGCACTCTTTTGAGCTGAATGCATTACTTTCTATTCTATGAATTCTGAGTTAAATATGTGTACATAACAACTCAGGGTTAGTTGGAACTGTATAGATATTGCATGTATACTACTCTGAACCATGGGATACTCAAATGCAAGCTGAACTCAGGAACCAACCTCATAACATTTAGAGTGGAACAGCCAATATCTTTGTTTTGTTCTGTAAACGCTAATGTTCCATTGTATACAAATGGGTGATGTTACTGAAAGTAACATCTCGAAGTTTGGTAGTACTCTCATAAAATTTGTTGCAGACTAGTATAAGTCATACGGTAAGTAAAATAATAAGGTTTGCATCAAGTTAGCACATAGTAGTTTTCAGCAAAATTCAACTCTACACTCTATTGAGCTGAATTCATTACTTTCTATTCTATGGATGCTGAGTTAAGGATGTGTACATAACTACTCAGGGTGAGTTGTAACTGTGTAGATATAGCACGTATACTACTCAGAGCCATGGAATACTCAAATACAAGCTGAATTCTGGAACTTACCACATTGCAGTTCGATGGAACAGCCAATATCTTTGTTTAGTTGTACTAATATCCTAGTATGTACGAAAGGCGATACTACTGAAAGTAACTTCTCTCATTTTATTAGCACACTCATAAAATTGGCTGCAGACATTTCTAAATCATATGGTAAATATAATTAAGTGGTTTACAACAAGTTAGCACATAGCAGTTTTCAGCAAAATTCAAATCAGCACTCTTTTGAGCTGAATGCATTACTTTCTATTCTATGAATTCTGAGTTAAATATGTGTACATAGCTACTCGGGGTTAGTTGGAACTGTATAGATATTGCATGTATACTACTCAGAGCCATGGAATACTCAAATGCAAGCTGAACTCAGGAACCTACCTCATAACATTTAGAGTGGAACAGCCAATATATTTGTTTTGTTCTGTAAACGCTAATGTTCCATTCTATGCAAAAGGGTGATGTTACAGAAAGTAGCATCTCGGTGGTTGGTAGTACACTCATAAAATTGATTGCAGACTACTCTACGTCATATGGTAAGTGTAATTAAATGGTTTACAACAAGTTAGCACATAGCAGTTTTCAGCAAAATTCAAATCTACACTCTTTTGAGCTGAATGCATTACTTTCTATTCTATGAATTCTGAGTTAAATACGTGTACTTAACTACTCAGGGTTAGTTGGAACCGTATAGATATTGTATGTATACTACTCAGAGCTATGGAATACTCAAATGCAATCTGAACTCAGGAACCTACCTCATAACATTTAGAGTGGAGCAGCCAATATCTTTGTTTCGTTCTGTAAACGCTAATGTTCCATTGTATACAAAAGGGTGATGTTACTGAAAGTAACATCTCCAAGGTTGGTAGTACACTCATAAAATTGGTTGCAGACTGCTCTACGTCATATGGTAAGTGTAATTAAATGGTTTACAACAAGTTAGCACATAGCAGGTTTCAGCAAAATTCAGATCTACTCTCTTTTGAGCTGAATGCATTACTTTCTATTCTATGGATTTTGAGTTAAGAGTGGGTACATAACTACTCAGGGTGAGTGGGAATTGTATAGATATTGCATGTTTAGTACTCAGAGCCTTGGAATACTCAAATGCAAGCTGAATTCTGGAACTTACCACATTGCAGTTAGGTGGAAGAGCCAATATATTTGTTTAGCTTTGGTAATGCTAATATTCTATTATGTACGAAAGGCGATACCACTGAAAGTAACTTCTCTCACTTTAGTAGCACTCTCATAAAATTGGTTGCAGACATTTCTAAATCATATGCTAAGTATAATTAAATGGTTAACAACAAGTTAGCACATAGCAGTTTTCAGCAAAATTCAAATCTACACTCTTTTGAGCTGAATGCATTACTTTCTATTCTATGCATTCTGAGTTAAGCATCTGTACATAACTACTCAGGGTAAGTTGGAACTGTATAGATATTGCATGTAAACTACTCAGAGCCATGGAATTCTCAAATGCAAGCTGAATTCTGGAACTTACCACATTGCAGTTCGATGGAACAGCCAATATCGTTGTTTTGTAGTGTTAATATTCTATTATGTACGAAAGGTGATACTACTGAAAGTAACTTCTCTCATTTTATTAGCACACTCATAAAATTGGCTGCAGACATTTCTAAATCATATGCTAAGTATAATTAAGTGGTTTACAACAAGTTAGCACATAGCAGTTTTCAGCAAAATTCAAATCAGCACTCTTTTGAGCTGAATGCATTACTTTCTATTCTATGAATTCTGAGTTAAATATGTGTACATAACTACTCGGGGTTAGTTGGAACTGTATAGATATTGTATGTATACTACTCAGGGCCATGGAATACTCAAATGCAAGCTGAATTTGGGAACCTAGATCATAACATTTGGAGTTGAACAGCCAATATCTTTGTTTTGTTCTGTAAACGCTAATGTTCCATTGTATACAAAAGGGTGATGTTACTGAAAGTAACATCTCGAAGTTTGGTAGTACTCTCATAAAATTGGTTGCAGACTGCTCTACGTCATATGGAAAGTAAAATAATAAGGTTTACCATCAAGTTAGCACATAGTAGTTTTCAGCAAAATTCAACTCTACACTCTATTGAGCTGAATGCAATACTTCCTATTCTCTGGATGCTGAGTTAAGGATGTGTACATAACTACTCAGGGAGAGTTGTAACTGAGTAGATATTGCACGTATACTACTCAGAGCCATGGAATACTCAAAGGCAATCTGAATTCGGGGACCTACCTTATAACATTTACAGTGTAACAGCCAATATCTTCGTTTAGTTATGTAAACGCTAATTTTCCATTGTATAAAAAAGGGTGATGCTACTGAAAGTAACTTCTCCGACTTCGTTAGCACACTCAAAAAATTGGTTGCAGACATTTCTAAATCATATGCTAAGTATAATTAAATGGTTTACAACAAGTTCGCACACAGCAGTTTTCAGCAAAATTCAAATCTACCCTCTTTTGAGCTGAATGCATTACTTTCTATTCTATGAATTCTGAGTTAAATACGTGTACTTAACTACTCAGGGTTAGTTGGAACCGTATAGATATTGTATGTATACTACTCAGAGCTATGGAATACTCAAATGCAATCTGAACTCAGGAACCTACCTCATAACATTTAGAGTGGAGCAGCCAATATCTTTGTTTCGTTCTGTAAACGCTAATGTTCCATTGTATACAAAAGGGTGATGTTACTGAAAGTAACATCTCGAAGGTTGGTAGTACACTCATAAAATTGGTTGCAGACTGCTCTACGTCATATGGTAAGTGTAATTAAATGGTTTACAACAAGTTGGCACATCGCAGGTTTCAGCAAAATTCAGATCTACTCTCTTTTGAGCTGAATGCTTTACTTTGTATTCTATGAATTCTGAGTTAAATACGTGTACTTAACTACTCAGGGTTAGTTGGAACCGTATAGATATTGTATGTATACTACTCAGAGCTATGGAATACTCAAATGCAATCTGAACTCAGGAACCTACCTCATAACATTTAGAGTGGAGCAGCCAATATCTTTGTTTCGTTCTGTAAACGCTGATGTTCCATTGTATACAAAAGGGTGATGTTACTGAAAGTAACATCTCGAAGGTTGGTAGTACACTCATAAAATTGGTTGCAGACTGCTCTACGTCATATGGTAAGTGTAATTAAATGGTTTACAACAAGTTAGCACATAGCAGTTTTCAGCAAAATTCAAATCAGCACTCTTTTGAGCTGAATGCATTACTTTCTATTCTATGAATTCTGAGTTAAATATGTGTACATAACAACTCAGGGTTAGTTGGAACTGTATAGATATTGCATGTATACTACTCTGAACCATGGGATACTCAAATGCAAGCTGAACTCAGGAACCAACCTCATAACATTTAGAGTGGAACAGCCAATATCTTTGTTTTGTTCTGTAAACGCTAATGTTCCATTGTATACAAAAGGGTGATGTTACTGAAAGTAACATCTCGAAGTTTGGTAGTACTCTCATAAAATTTGTTGCAGACTAGTATAAGTCATACGGTAAGTAAAATAATAAGGTTTGCATCAAGTTAGCACATAGTAGTTTTCAGCAAAATTCAACTCTACACTCTATTGAGCTGAATGCATTACTTTCTATTCTATGGATGCTGAGTTAAGGATGTGTACATAACTACTCAGGGTGAGTTGTAACTGTGTAGATATAGCACGTATACTACTCAGAGCCATGGAATACTCAAATACAAGCTGAATTCTGGAACTTACCACATTGCAGTTCGATGGAACAGCCAATATCTTTGTTTAGTTGTACTAATATCCTAGTATGTACGAAAGGCGATACTACTGAAAGTAACTTCTCTCATTTTATTAGCACACTCATAAAATTGGCTGCAGACATTTCTAAATCATATGGTAAATATAATTAAGTGGTTTACAACAAGTTAGCACATAGCAGTTTTCAGCAAAATTCAAATCAGCACTCTTTTGAGCTGAATGCATTACTTTCTATTCTATGAATTCTGAGTTAAATATGTGTACATAGCTACTCGGGGTTAGTTGGAACTGTATAGATATTGCATGTATACTACTCAGAGCCATGGAATACTCAAATGCAAGCTGAACTCAGGAACCTACCTCATAACATTTAGAGTGGAACAGCCAATATATTTGTTTTGTTCTGTAAACGCTAATGTTCCATTCTATGCAAAAGGGTGATGTTACAGAAAGTAGCATCTCGGTGGTTGGTAGTACACTCATAAAATTGATTGCAGACTACTCTACGTCATATGGTAAGTGTAATTAAATGGTTTACAACAAGTTAGCACATAGCAGTTTTCAGCAAAATTCAAATCTACACTCTTTTGAGCTGAATGCATTACTTTCTATTCTATGTATTCTGAGTTAAATACGTGTACTTAACTACTCAGGGTTAGTTGGAACCGTATAGATATTGTATGTATACTACTCAGAGCTATGGAATACTCAAATGCAATCTGAACTCAGGAACCTACCTCATAACATTTAGAGTGGAGCAGCCAATATCTTTGTTTCGTTCTGTAAACGCTAATGTTCCATTGTATACAAAAGGGTGATGTTACTGAAAGTAACATCTCCAAGGTTGGTAGTACACTCATAAAATTGGTTGCAGACTGCTCTACGTCATATGGTAAGTGTAATTAAATGGTTTACAACAAGTTAGCACATAGCAGGTTTCAGCAAAATTCAGATCTACTCTCTTTTGAGCTGAATGCATTACTTTCTATTCTATGGATTTTGAGTTAAGAGTGGGTACATAACTACTCAGGGTGAGTGGGAATTGTATAGATATTGCATGTTTAGTACTCAGAGCCTTGGAATACTCAAATGCAAGCTGAATTCTGGAACTTACCACATTGCAGTTAGGTGGAAGAGCCAATATATTTGTTTAGCTTTGGTAATGCTAATATTCTATTATGTACGAAAGGCGATACCACTGAAAGTAACTTCTCTCACTTTAGTAGCACTCTCATAAAATTGGTTGCAGACATTTCTAAATCATATGCTAAGTATAATTAAATGGTTAACAACAAGTTAGCACATAGCAGTTTTCAGCAAAATTCAAATCTACACTCTTTTGAGCTGAATGCATTACTTTCTATTCTATGCATTCTGAGTTAAGCATCTGTACATAACTACTCAGGGTAAGTTGGAACTGTATAGATATTGCATGTAAACTACTCAGAGCCATGGAATTCTCAAATGCAAGCTGAATTCTGGAACTTACCACATTGCAGTTCGATGGAACAGCCAATATCGTTGTTTTGTAGTGTTAATATTCTATTATGTACGAAAGGTGATACTACTGAAAGTAACTTCTCTCATTTTATTAGCACACTCATAAAATTGGCTGCAGACATTTCTAAATCATATGCTAAGTATAATTAAGTGGTTTACAACAAGTTAGCACATAGCAGTTTTCAGCAAAATTCAAATCAGCACTCTTTTGAGCTGAATGCATTACTTTCTATTCTATGAATTCTGAGTTAAATATGTGTACATAACTACTCGGGGTTAGTTGGAACTGTATAGATATTGTATGTATACTACTCAGGGCCATGGAATACTCAAATGCAAGCTGAATTTGGGAACCTAGATCATAACATTTGGAGTTGAACAGCCAATATCTTTGTTTTGTTCTGTAAACGCTAATGTTCCATTGTATACAAAAGGGTGATGTTACTGAAAGTAACATCTCGAAGTTTGGTAGTACTCTCATAAAATTGGTTGCAGACTGCTCTACGTCATATGGAAAGTAAAATAATAAGGTTTACCATCAAGTTAGCACATAGTAGTTTTCAGCAAAATTCAACTCTACACTCTATTGAGCTGAATGCAATACTTCCTATTCTCTGGATGCTGAGTTAAGGATGTGTACATAACTACTCAGGGAGAGTTGTAACTGAGTAGATATTGCACGTATACTACTCAGAGCCATGGAATACTCAAAGGCAATCTGAATTCGGGGACCTACCTTATAACATTTACAGTGTAACAGCCAATATCTTCGTTTAGTTATGTAAACGCTAATTTTCCATTGTATAAAAAAGGGTGATGCTACTGAAAGTAACTTCTCCGACTTCGTTAGCACACTCAAAAAATTGGTTGCAGACATTTCTAAATCATATGCTAAGTATAATTAAATGGTTTACAACAAGTTCGCACACAGCAGTTTTCAGCAAAATTCAAATCTACCCTCTTTTGAGCTGAATGCATTACTTTCTATTCTATGAATTCTGAGTTAAATACGTGTACTTAACTACTCAGGGTTAGTTGGAACCGTATAGATATTGTATGTATACTACTCAGAGCTATGGAATACTCAAATGCAATCTGAACTCAGGAACCTACCTCATAACATTTAGAGTGGAGCAGCCAATATCTTTGTTTCGTTCTGTAAACGCTAATGTTCCATTGTATACAAAAGGGTGATGTTACTGAAAGTAACATCTCGAAGGTTGGTAGTACACTCATAAAATTGGTTGCAGACTGCTCTACGTCATATGGTAAGTGTAATTAAATGGTTTACAACAAGTTAGCACATCGCAGGTTTCAGCAAAATTCAGATCTACTCTCTTTTGAGCTGAATGCTTTACTTTGTATTCTATGAATTCTGAGTTAAATACGTGTACTTAACTACTCAGGGTTAGTTGGAACCGTATAGATATTGTATGTATACTACTCAGAGCTATGGAATACTCAAATGCAATCTGAACTCAGGAACCTACCTCATAACATTTAGAGTGGAGCAGCCAATATCTTTGTTTCGTTCTGTAAACGCTAATGTTCCATTGTATACAAAAGGGTGATGTTACTGAAAGTAACATCTCGAAGGTTGGTAGTACACTCATAAAATTGGTTGCAGACTGTTCTACGTCATATGGTAAGTGTAATTAAATGGTTTACAACAAGTTAGCACATAGCAGTTTTCAGTAAAATTCAAATCAGCACTCTTTTGAGCTGAATGCATTACTTTCTATTCTATGAATTCTGAGTTAAATATGTGTACATAACAACTCAGGGTTAGTTGGAACTGTATAGATATTGCATGTATACTACTCTGAACCATGGGATACTCAAATGCAAGCTGAACTCAGGAACCAACCTCATAACATTTAGAGTGGAACAGCCAATATCTTTGTTTTGTTCTGTAAACGCTAATGTTCCATTGTATACAAAAGGGTGATGTTACTGAAAGTAACATCTCGAAGTTTGGTAGTACTCTCATAAAATTTGTTGCAGACTAGTATAAGTCATATGGTAAGTAAAATAATAAGGTTTGCATCAAGTTAGCACATAGTAGTTTTCAGCAAAATTCAACTCTACACTCTATTGAGCTGAATGCATTACTTTCTATTCTATGGATGCTGAGTTAAGGATGTGTACATAACTACTCAGGGTGAGTTGTAACTGTGTAGATATAGCACGTATACTACTCAGAGCCATGGAATACTCAAATACAAGCTGAATTCTGGAACTTACCACATTGCAGTTCGATGGAACAGCCAATATCTTTGTTTAGTTGTACTAATATCCTAGTACGTACGAAAGGCGATACTACTGAAAGTAACTTCTCTCATTTTATTAGCACACTCATAAAATTGGCTGCAGACATTTCTAAATCATATGGTAAATATAATTAAGTGGTTTACAACAAGTTAGCACATAGCAGTTTTCAGCAAAATTCAAATCAGCACTCTTTTGAGCTGAATGCATTACTTTCTATTCTATGAATTCTGAGTTAAATATGTGTACATAGCTACTCGGGGTTAGTTGGAACTGTATAGATATTGCATGTATACTACTCAGAGCCATGGAATACTCAAATGCAAGCTGAACTCAGGAACCTACCTCATAACATTTAGAGTGGAACAGCCAATATATTTGTTTTGTTCTGTAAACGCTAATGTTCCATTCTATGCAAAAGGGTGATGTTACAGAAAGTAGCATCTCGGTGGTTGGTAGTACACTCATAAAATTGATTGCAGACTACTCTACGTCATATGGTAAGTGTAATTAAATGGTTTACAACAAGTTAGCACATAGCAGTTTTCAGCAAAATTCAAATCTACACTCTTTTGAGCTGAATGCATTACTTTCTATTCTATGAATTCTGAGTTAAATACGTGTACTTAACTACTCAGGGTTAGTTGGAACCGTATAGATATTGTATGTATACTACTCAGAGCTATGGAATACTCAAATGCAATCTGAACTCAGGAACCTACCTCATAACATTTAGAGTGGAGCAGCCAATATCTTTGTTTCGTTCTGTAAACGCTAATGTTCCATTGTATACAAAAGGGTGATGTTACTGAAAGTAACATCTCCAAGGTTGGTAGTACACTCATAAAATTGGTTGCAGACTGCTCTACGTCATATGGTAAGTGTAATTAAATGGTTTACAACAAGTTAGCACATAGCAGGTTTCAGCAAAATTCAGATCTACTCTCTTTTGAGCTGAATGCATTACTTTCTATTCTATGGATTTTGAGTTAAGAGTGGGTACATAACTACTCAGGGTGAGTGGGAATTGTATAGATATTGCATGTTTAGTACTCAGAGCCTTGGAATACTCAAATGCAAGCTGAATTCTGGAACTTACCACATTGCAGTTAGGTGGAAGAGCCAATATATTTGTTTAGCTTTGGTAATGCTAATATTCTATTATGTACGAAAGGCGATACCACTGAAAGTAACTTCTCTCACTTTAGTAGCACTCTCATAAAATTGGTTGCAGACATTTCTAAATCATATGCTAAGTATAATTAAATGGTTAACAACAAGTTAGCACATAGCAGTTTTCAGCAAAATTCAAATCTACACTCTTTTGAGCTGAATGCATTACTTTCTATTCTATGCATTCTGAGTTAAGCATCTGTACATAACTACTCAGGGTAAGTTGGAACTGTATAGATATTGCATGTAAACTACTCAGAGCCATGGAATTCTCAAATGCAAGCTGAATTCTGGAACTTACCACATTGCAGTTCGATGGAACAGCCAATATCGTTGTTTTGTAGTGTTAATATTCTATTATGTACGAAAGGTGATACTACTGAAAGTAACTTCTCTCATTTTATTAGCACACTCATAAAATTGGCTGCAGACATTTCTAAATCATATGCTAAGTATAATTAAGTGGTTTACAACAAGTTAGCACATAGCAGTTTTCAGCAAAATTCAAATCAGCACTCTTTTGAGCTGAATGCATTACTTTCTATTCTATGAATTCTGAGTTAAATATGTGTACATAACTACTCGGGGTTAGTTGGAACTGTATAGATATTGTATGTATACTACTCAGGGCCATGGAATACTCAAATGCAAGCTGAATTTGGGAACCTAGATCATAACATTTGGAGTTGAACAGCCAATATCTTTGTTTTGTTCTGTAAACGCTAATGTTCCATTGTATACAAAAGGGTGATGTTACTGAAAGTAACATCTCGAAGTTTGGTAGTACTCTCATAAAATTGGTTGCAGACTGCTCTACGTCATATGGAAAGTAAAATAATAAGGTTTACCATCAAGTTAGCACATAGTAGTTTTCAGCAAAATTCAACTCTACACTCTATTGAGCTGAATGCAATACTTCCTATTCTCTGGATGCTGAGTTAAGGATGTGTACATAACTACTCAGGGAGAGTTGTAACTGAGTAGATATTGCACGTATACTACTCAGAGCCATGGAATACTCAAAGGCAATCTGAATTCGGGGACCTACCTTATAACATTTACAGTGTAACAGCCAATATCTTCGTTTAGTTATGTAAACGCTAATTTTCCATTGTATAAAAAAGGGTGATGCTACTGAAAGTAACTTCTCCGACTTCGTTAGCACACTCAAAAAATTGGTTGCAGACATTTCTAAATCATATGCTAAGTATAATTAAATGGTTTACAACAAGTTCGCACACAGCAGTTTTCAGCAAAATTCAAATCTACCCTCTTTTGAGCTGAATGCATTACTTTCTATTCTATGAATTCTGAGTTAAATACGTGTACTTAACTACTCAGGGTTAGTTGGAACCGTATAGATATTGTATGTATACTACTCAGAGCTATGGAATACTCAAATGCAATCTGAACTCAGGAACCTACCTCATAACATTTAGAGTGGAGCAGCCAATATCTTTGTTTCGTTCTGTAAACGCTAATGTTCCATTGTATACAAAAGGGTGATGTTACTGAAAGTAACATCTCGAAGGTTGGTAGTACACTCATAAAATTGGTTGCAGACTGCTCTACGTCATATGGTAAGTGTAATTAAATGGTTTACAACAAGTTAGCACATCGCAGGTTTCAGCAAAATTCAGATCTACTCTCTTTTGAGCTGAATGCTTTACTTTGTATTCTATGAATTCTGAGTTAAATACGTGTACTTAACTACTCAGGGTTAGTTGGAACCGTATAGATATTGTATGTATACTACTCAGAGCTATGGAATACTCAAATGCAATCTGAACTCAGGAACCTACCTCATAACATTTAGAGTGGAGCAGCCAATATCTTTGTTTCGTTCTGTAAACGCTAATGTTCCATTGTATACAAAAGGGTGATGTTACTGAAAGTAACATCTCGAAGGTTGGTAGTACACTCATAAAATTGGTTGCAGACTGCTCTACGTCATATGGTAAGTGTAATTAAATGGTTTACAACAAGTTAGCACATCGCAGGTTTCAGCAAAATTCAGATCTACTCTCTTTTGAGCTGAATGCTTTACTTTGTATTCTATGAATTCTGAGTTAAATATGTGTACATAACTACTCAGGGTTAGTTGGAACCGTATAGATATTGCATGTATACTACTCAGAGCCATGGAATTCTCAAATGCAAGCTGAACTCAGGAACCTACCTCATAACCTTTAGAGTGGAACAGCGAATATCTTCGTTTAGTTCTATAAACTCTAATTTTCCATTGTATAAAAATGGGTGATGTTACTGAATGTAACTTCTCCGACTTTGTTAGCACACTCAAAAAATTGGTTGCAGACATTTCTAAATCATATGCTAAGTATAATTAAATGGTTTACAGCAAGTTCGCACACAGCAGTTTTCAGCAAAATTCAAATCTACACTCTTTTGAGCAGAATGCATTACTTTGTATTCTATGCATTCTGAGTTAAGCATGTGCACATAACTACTCAGGGTAAGTTGGAACTGTATAGATATTGCATGTAAACTACTCAGAGCAATGGAATACTCAAATGCAAGCTGAATTCTGGAACTTACCACATTGCAGTTCGATGGAACAGCCAATATCGTTGTTTAGTAGTGCTAATATTCTATTATGTACGAAAGGTGATACTACTGAAAGTAACTTCTCTCATTTTATTAGCACACTCATAAAATTGGCTGCAGACATTTCTAAATCATATGCTAAGTATAATTAAGTGGTTTACAACAAGTTAGCACATAGCAGTTTTCAGCAAAATTCAAATCAGCACTCTTTTGAGCTGAATGCATTACTTTCTATTCTATGAATTCTGAGTTAAATATGTGTACATAACAACTCAGGGTTAGTTGGAACTGTATAGATATTGCATGTATACTACTCTGAACCATGGGATACTCAAATGCAAGCTGAACTCAGGAACCAACCTCATAACATTTAGAGTGGAACAGCCAATATCTTTGTTTTGTTCTGTAAACGCTAATGTTCCATTGTATACAAAAGGGTGATGTTACTGAAAGTAACATCTCGAAGTTTGGTAGTACTCTCATAAAATTTGTTGCAGACTAGTATAAGTCATATGGTAAGTAAAATAATAAGGTTTGCATCAAGTTAGCACATAGTAGTTTTCAGCAAAATTCAACTCTACACTCTATTGAGCTGAATGCATTACTTTCTATTCTATGGATGCTGAGTTAAGGATGTGTACATAACTACTCAGGGTGAGTTGTAACTGTGTAGATATAGCACGTATACTACTCAGAGCCATGGAATACTCAAATACAAGCTGAATTCTGGAACTTACCACATTGCAGTTCGATGGAACAGCCAATATCTTTGTTTAGTTGTACTAATATCCTAGTACGTACGAAAGGCGATACTACTGAAAGTAACTTCTCTCATTTTATTAGCACACTCATAAAATTGGCTGCAGACATTTCTAAATCATATGGTAAATATAATTAAGTGGTTTACAACAAGTTAGCACATAGCAGTTTTCAGCAAAATTCAAATCAGCACTCTTTTGAGCTGAATGCATTACTTTCTATTCTATGAATTCTGAGTTAAATATGTGTACATAGCTACTCGGGGTTAGTTGGAACTGTATAGATATTGCATGTATACTACTCAGAGCCATGGAATACTCAAATGCAAGCTGAACTCAGGAACCTACCTCATAACATTTAGAGTGGAACAGCCAATATATTTGTTTTGTTCTGTAAACGCTAATGTTCCATTCTATGCAAAAGGGTGATGTTACAGAAAGTAGCATCTCGGTGGTTGGTAGTACACTCATAAAATTGATTGCAGACTACTCTACGTCATATGGTAAGTGTAATTAAATGGTTTACAACAAGTTAGCACATAGCAGTTTTCAGCAAAATTCAAATCTACACTCTTTTGAGCTGAATGCATTACTTTCTATTCTATGAATTCTGAGTTAAATACGTGTACTTAACTACTCAGGGTTAGTTGGAACCGTATAGATATTGTATGTATACTACTCAGAGCTATGGAATACTCAAATGCAATCTGAACTCAGGAACCTACCTCATAACATTTAGAGTGGAGCAGCCAATATCTTTGTTTCGTTCTGTAAACGCTAATGTTCCATTGTATACAAAAGGGTGATGTTACTGAAAGTAACATCTCCAAGGTTGGTAGTACACTCATAAAATTGGTTGCAGACTGCTCTACGTCATATGGTAAGTGTAATTAAATGGTTTACAACAAGTTAGCACATAGCAGGTTTCAGCAAAATTCAGATCTACTCTCTTTTGAGCTGAATGCATTACTTTCTATTCTATGGATTTTGAGTTAAGAGTGGGTACATAACTACTCAGGGTGAGTGGGAATTGTATAGATATTGCATGTTTAGTACTCAGAGCCTTGGAATACTCAAATGCAAGCTGAATTCTGGAACTTACCACATTGCAGTTAGGTGGAAGAGCCAATATATTTGTTTAGCTTTGGTAATGCTAATATTCTATTATGTACGAAAGGCGATACCACTGAAAGTAACTTCTCTCACTTTAGTAGCACTCTCATAAAATTGGTTGCAGACATTTCTAAATCATATGCTAAGTATAATTAAATGGTTAACAACAAGTTAGCACATAGCAGTTTTCAGCAAAATTCAAATCTACACTCTTTTGAGCTGAATGCATTACTTTCTATTCTATGCATTCTGAGTTAAGCATCTGTACATAACTACTCAGGGTAAGTTGGAACTGTATAGATATTGCATGTAAACTACTCAGAGCCATAGAATTCTCAAATGCAAGCTGAATTCTGGAACTTACCACATTGCAGTTCGATGGAACAGCCAATATCGTTGTTTTGTAGTGTTAATATTCTATTATGTACGAAAGGTGATACTACTGAAAGTAACTTCTCTCATTTTATTAGCACACTCATAAAATTGGCTGCAGACATTTCTAAATCATATGCTAAGTATAATTAAGTGGTTTACAACAAGTTAGCACATAGCAGTTTTCAGCAAAATTCAAATCAGCACTCTTTTGAGCTGAATGCATTACTTTCTATTCTATGAATTCTGAGTTAAATATGTGTACATAACTACTCGGGGTTAGTTGGAACTGTATAGATATTGCATGTAAACTACTCAGAGCCATAGAATTCTCAAATGCAATCTGAACTCAGGAACCTACCTCATAACATTTAGAGTTGAACAGCCAATATCTTTGTTTTGTTCTGTAAACGCTAATGTTCCATTGTATACAAAAGGGTGATGTTACTGAAAGTAACATCTCGAAGTTTGGTAGTACTCTCATAAAATTGGTTGCAGACTGCTCTACGTCATATGGAAAGTAAAATAATAAGGTTTACCATCAAGTTAGCACATAGTAGTTTTCAGCAAAATTCAACTCTACACTCTATTGAGCTGAATGCAATACTTCCTATTCTCTGGATGCTGAGTTAAGGATGTGTACATAACTACTCAGGGAGAGTTGTAACTGAGTAGATATTGCACGTATACTACTCAGAGCCATGGAATACTCAAAGGCAATCTGAATTCGGGGACCTACCTTATAACATTTACAGTGTAACAGCCAATATCTTCGTTTAGTTATGTAAACGCTAATTTTCCATTGTATAAAAAAGGGTGATGCTACTGAAAGTAACTTCTCCGACTTCGTTAGCACACTCAAAAAATTGGTTGCAGACATTTCTAAATCATATGCTAAGTATAATTAAATGGTTTACAACAAGTTCGCACACAGCAGTTTTCAGCAAAATTCAAATCTACCCTCTTTTGAGCTGAATGCATTACTTTCTATTCTATGAATTCTGAGTTAAATACGTGTACTTAACTACTCAGGGTTAGTTGGAACCGTATAGATATTGTATGTATACTACTCAGAGCTATGGAATACTCAAATGCAATCTGAACTCAGGAACCTACCTCATAACATTTAGAGTGGAGCAGCCAATATCTTTGTTTCGTTCTGTAAACGCTAATGTTCCATTGTATACAAAAGGGTGATGTTACTGAAAGTAACATCTCGAAGGTTGGTAGTACACTCATAAAATTGGTTGCAGACTGCTCTACGTCATATGGTAAGTGTAATTAAATGGTTTACAACAAGTTAGCACATCGCAGGTTTCAGCAAAATTCAGATCTACTCTCTTTTGAGCTGAATGCTTTACTTTGTATTCTATGAATTCTGAGTTAAATATGTGTACATAACTACTCAGGGTTAGTTGGAACCGTATAGATATTGCATGTATACTACTCAGAGCCATGGAATTCTCAAATGCAAGCTGAACTCAGGAACCTACCTCATAACCTTTAGAGTGGAACAGCGAATATCTTCGTTTAGTTCTATAAACTCTAATTTTCCATTGTATAAAAATGGGTGATGTTACTGAATGTAACTTCTCCGACTTTGTTAGCACACTCAAAAAATTGGTTGCAGACATTTCTAAATCATATGCTAAGTATAATTAAATGGTTTACAGCAAGTTCGCACACAGCAGTTTTCAGCAAAATTCAAATCTACACTCTTTTGAGCAGAATGCATTACTTTGTATTCTATGCATTCTGAGTTAAGCATGTGCACATAACTACTCAGGGTAAGTTGGAACTGTATAGATATTGCATGTAAACTACTCAGAGCAATGGAATACTCAAATGCAAGCTGAATTCTGGAACTTACCACATTGCAGTTCGATGGAACAGCCAATATCGTTGTTTAGTAGTGCTAATATTCTATTATGTACGAAAGGTGATACTACTGAAAGTAACTTCTCTCATTTTATTAGCACACTCATAAAATTGGCTGCAGACATTTCTAAATCATATGCTAAGTATAATTAAGTGGTTTACAACAAGTTAGCACATAGCAGTTTTCAGCAAAATTCAAATCAGCACTCTTTTGAGCTGAATGCATTACTTTCTATTCTATGAATTCTGAGTTAAATATGTGTACATAACAACTCAGGGTTAGTTGGAACTGTATAGATATTGCATGTATACTACTCTGAACCATGGGATACTCAAATGCAAGCTGAACTCAGGAACCAACCTCATAACATTTAGAGTGGAACAGCCAATATCTTTGTTTTGTTCTGTAAACGCTAATGTTCCATTGTATACAAAAGGGTGATGTTACTGAAAGTAACATCTCGAAGTTTGGTAGTACTCTCATAAAATTGGTTGCAGACTGCTCTACGTCATATGGTAAGTAAAATAATAAGGTTTACCATCAAGTTAGCACATAGTAGTTTTCAGCAAAATTCAACTCTACACTCTATTGAGCTGAATGCAATACTTCCTATTCTCTGGATGCTGAGTTAAGGATGTGTACATAACTACTCAGGGAGAGTTGTAACTGAGTAGATATTGCACGTATACTACTCAGAGCCATGGAATACTCAAAGGCAATCTGAATTCGGGGACCTACCTTATAACATTTACAGTGTAACAGCCAATATCTTCGTTTAGTTATGTAAACGCTAATTTTCCATTGTATAAAAAAGGGTGATGCTACTGAAAGTAACTTCTCCGACTTCGTTAGCACACTCAAAAAATTAGTTGCAGACATTTCTAAATCATATGCTAAGTATAATTAAATGGTTTACAACAAGTTCGCACACAGCAGTTTTCAGCAAAATTCAAATCTACACTCTTTTGAGCTGAATGCATTACTTTCTATTCTATGAATTCTGAGTTAAATACGTGTACTTAACTACTCAGGGTTAGTTGGAACCGTATAGATATTGTATGTATACTACTCAGAGCTATGGAATACTCAAATGCAATCTGAACTCAGGAACCTACCTCATAACATTTAGAGTGGAGCAGCCAATATCTTTGTTTCGTTCTGTAAACGCTAATGTTCCATTGTATACAAAAGGGTGATGTTACTGAAAGTAACATCTCGAAGGTTGGTAGTACACTCATAAAATTGGTTGCAGACTGCTCTACGTCATATGGTAAGTGTAATTAAATGATTTACAACAAGTTAGCACATAGCAGGTTTCAGCAAAATTCAGATCTACTCTCTTTTGAGCTGAATGCTTTACTTTGTATTCTATGAATTCTGAGTTAAATATGTGTACATAACTACTCAGGGTTAGTTGGAACCGTATAGATATTGCATGTATACTACTCAGAGCCATGGAATTCTCAAATGCAAGCTGAACTCAGGAACCTACCTCATAACCTTTAGAGTGGAACAGCGAATATCTTCGTTTAGTTCTATAAACTCTAATTTTCCATTGTATAAAAATGGGTGATGTTACTGAATGTAACTTCTCCGACTTTGTTAGCACACTCAAAAAATTGGTTGCAGACATTTCTAAATCATATGCTAAGTATAATTAAATGGTTTACAGCAAGTTCGCACACAGCAGTTTTCAGCAAAATTCAAATCTACACTCTTTTGAGCAGAATGCATTACTTTGTATTCTATGCATTCTGAGTTAAGCATGTGCACATAACTACTCAGGGTAAGTTGGAACTGTATAGATATTGCATGTAAACTACTCCGAGCAATGGAATACTCAAATGCAAGCTGAATTCTGGAACTTACCACATTGCAGTTCGATGGAACAGCCAATATCGTTGTTTAGTAGTGCTAATATTCTATTATGTACGAAAGGTGATACTACTGAAAGTAACTTCTCTCATTTTATTAGCACACTCATAAAATTGGCTGCAGACATTTCTAAATCATATGCTAAGTATAATTAAGTGGTTTACAACAAGTTAGCACATAGCAGTTTTCAGCAAAATTCAAATCAGCACTCTTTTGAGCTGAATGCATTACTTTCTATTATATGAATTCTGAGTTAAATATGTGTACATAACAACTCAGGGTTAGTTGGAACTGTATAGATATTGCATGTATACTACTCTGAACCATGGGATACTCAAATGCAAGCTGAACTCAGGAACCAACCTCATAACATTTAGAGTGGAACAGCCAATATCTTTGTTTTGTTCTGTAAACGCTAATGTTCCATTGTATACAAAAGGGTGATGTTACTGAAAGTAACATCTCGAAGTTTGGTAGTACTCTCATAAAATTGGTTGCAGACTGCTCTACGTCATATGGTAAGTAAAATAATAAGGTTTACCATCAAGTTAGCACATAGTAGTTTTCAGCAAAATTCAACTCTACACTCTATTGAGCTGAATGCAATACTTCCTATTCTCTGGATGCTGAGTTAAGGATGTGTACATAACTACTCAGGGAGAGTTGTAACTGAGTAGATATTGCACGTATACTACTCAGAGCCATGGAATACTCAAAGGCAATCTGAATTCGGGGACCTACCTTATAACATTTACAGTGTAACAGCCAATATCTTCGTTTAGTTATGTAAACGCTAATTTTCCATTGTATAAAAAAGGGTGATGCTACTGAAAGTAACTTCTCCGACTTCGTTAGCACACTCAAAAAATTAGTTGCAGACATTTCTAAATCATATGCTAAGTATAATTAAATGGTTTACAACAAGTTCGCACACAGCAGTTTTCAGCAAAATTCAAATCTACCCTCTTTTGAGCTGAATGCATTACTTTCTATTCTATGAATTCTGAGTTAAATACGTGTACTTAACTACTCAGGGTTAGTTGGAACCGTATAGATATTGTATGTATACTACTCAGAGCTATGGAATACTCAAATGCAATCTGAACTCAGGAACCTACCTCATAACATTTAGAGTGGAGCAGCCAATATCTTTGTTTCGTTCTGTAAACGCTAATGTTCCATTGTATACAAAAGGGTGATGTTACTGAAAGTAACATCTCGAAGGTTGGTAGTACACTCATAAAATTGGTTGCAGACTGCTCTACGTCATATGGTAAGTGTAATTAAATGGTTTACAACAAGTTAGCACATCGCAGGTTTCAGCAAAATTCAGATCTACTCTCTTTTGAGCTGAATGCTTTACTTTGTATTCTATGAATTCTGAGTTAAATATGTGTACATAACTACTCAGGGTTAGTTGGAACCGTATAGATATTGCATGTATACTACTCAGAGCCATGGAATTCTCAAATGCAAGCTGAACTCAGGAACCTACCTCATAACCTTTAGAGTGGAACAGCGAATATCTTCGTTTAGTTCTATAAACTCTAATTTTCCATTGTATAAAAATGGGTGATGTTACTGAATGTAACTTCTCCGACTTTGTTAGCACACTCAAAAAATTGGTTGCAGACATTTCTAAATCATATGCTAAGTATAATTAAATGGTTTACAGCAAGTTCGCACACAGCAGTTTTCAGCAAAATTCAAATCTACACTCTTTTGAGCAGAATGCATTACTTTGTATTCTATGCATTCTGAGTTAAGCATGTGCACATAACTACTCAGGGTAAGTTGGAACTGTATAGATATTGCATGTAAACTACTCAGAGCAATGGAATACTCAAATGCAAGCTGAATTCTGGAACTTACCACATTGCAGTTCGATGGAACAGCCAATATCGTTGTTTAGTAGTGCTAATATTCTATTATGTACGAAAGGTGATACTACTGAAAGTAACTTCTCTCATTTTATTAGCACACTCATAAAATTGGCTGCAGACATTTCTAAATCATATGCTAAGTATAATTAAGTGGTTTACAACAAGTTAGCACATAGCAGTTTTCAGCAAAATTCAAATCAGCACTCTTTTGAGCTGAATGCATTACTTTCTATTCTATGAATTCTGAGTTAAATATGTGTACATAACAACTCAGGGTTAGTTGGAACTGTATAGATATTGCATGTATACTACTCTGAACCATGGGATACTCAAATGCAAGCTGAACTCAGGAACCAACCTCATAACATTTAGAGTGGAACAGCCAATATCTTTGTTTTGTTCTGTAAACGCTAATGTTCCATTGTATACAAAAGGGTGATGTTACTGAAAGTAACATCTCGAAGTTTGGTAGTACTCTCATAAAATTGGTTGCAGACTGCTCTACGTCATATGGTAAGTAAAATAATAAGGTTTACCATCAAGTTAGCACATAGTAGTTTTCAGCAAAATTCAACTCTACACTCTATTGAGCTGAATGCAATACTTCCTATTCTCTGGATGCTGAGTTAAGGATGTGTACATAACTACTCAGGGAGAGTTGTAACTGAGTAGATATTGCACGTATACTACTCAGAGCCATGGAATACTCAAAGGCAATCTGAATTCGGGGACCTACCTTATAACATTTACAGTGTAACAGCCAATATCTTCGTTTAGTTATGTAAACGCTAATTTTCCATTGTATAAAAAAGGGTGATGCTACTGAAAGTAACTTCTCCGACTTCGTTAGCACACTCAAAAAATTAGTTGCAGACATTTCTAAATCATATGCTAAGTATAATTAAATGGTTTACAACAAGTTCGCACACAGCAGTTTTCAGCAAAATTCAAATCTACACTCTTTTGAGCTGAATGCATTACTTTCTATTCTATGAATTCTGAGTTAAATACGTGTACTTAACTACTCAGGGTTAGTTGGAACCGTATAGATATTGTATGTATACTACTCAGAGCTATGGAATACTCAAATGCAATCTGAACTCAGGAACCTACCTCATAACATTTAGAGTGGAGCAGCCAATATCTTTGTTTCGTTCTGTAAACGCTAATGTTCCATTGTATACAAAAGGGTGATGTTACTGAAAGTAACATCTCGAAGGTTGGTAGTACACTCATAAAATTGGTTGCAGACTGCTCTACGTCATATGGTAAGTGTAATTAAATGATTTACAACAAGTTAGCACATAGCAGGTTTCAGCAAAATTCAGATCTACTCTCTTTTGAGCTGAATGCTTTACTTTGTATTCTATGAATTCTGAGTTAAATATGTGTACATAACTACTCAGGGTTAGTTGGAACCGTATAGATATTGCATGTATACTACTCAGAGCCATGGAATTCTCAAATGCAAGCTGAACTCAGGAACCTACCTCATAACCTTTAGAGTGGAACAGCGAATATCTTCGTTTAGTTCTATAAACTCTAATTTTCCATTGTATAAAAATGGGTGATGTTACTGAATGTAACTTCTCCGACTTTGTTAGCACACTCAAAAAATTGGTTGCAGACATTTCTAAATCATATGCTAAGTATAATTAAATGGTTTACAGCAAGTTCGCACACAGCAGTTTTCAGCAAAATTCAAATCTACACTCTTTTGAGCAGAATGCATTACTTTGTATTCTATGCATTCTGAGTTAAGCATGTGCACATAACTACTCAGGGTAAGTTGGAACTGTATAGATATTGCATGTAAACTACTCCGAGCAATGGAATACTCAAATGCAAGCTGAATTCTGGAACTTACCACATTGCAGTTCGATGGAACAGCCAATATCGTTGTTTAGTAGTGCTAATATTCTATTATGTACGAAAGGTGATACTACTGAAAGTAACTTCTCTCATTTTATTAGCACACTCATAAAATTGGCTGCAGACATTTCTAAATCATATGCTAAGTATAATTAAGTGGTTTACAACAAGTTAGCACATAGCAGTTTTCAGCAAAATTCAAATCAGCACTCTTTTGAGCTGAATGCATTACTTTCTATTATATGAATTCTGAGTTAAATATGTGTACATAACAACTCAGGGTTAGTTGGAACTGTATAGATATTGCATGTATACTACTCTGAACCATGGGATACTCAAATGCAAGCTGAACTCAGGAACCAACCTCATAACATTTAGAGTGGAACAGCCAATATCTTTGTTTTGTTCTGTAAACGCTAATGTTCCATTGTATACAAAAGGGTGATGTTACTGAAAGTAACATCTCGAAGTTTGGTAGTACTCTCATAAAATTGGTTGCAGACTGCTCTACGTCATATGGTAAGTAAAATAATAAGGTTTACCATCAAGTTAGCACATAGTAGTTTTCAGCAAAATTCAACTCTACACTCTATTGAGCTGAATGCAATACTTCCTATTCTCTGGATGCTGAGTTAAGGATGTGTACATAACTACTCAGGGAGAGTTGTAACTGAGTAGATATTGCACGTATACTACTCAGAGCCATGGAATACTCAAAGGCAATCTGAATTCGGGGACCTACCTTATAACATTTACAGTGTAACAGCCAATATCTTCGTTTAGTTATGTAAACGCTAATTTTCCATTGTATAAAAAAGGGTGATGCTACTGAAAGTAACTTCTCCGACTTCGTTAGCACACTCAAAAAATTAGTTGCAGACATTTCTAAATCATATGCTAAGTATAATTAAATGGTTTACAACAAGTTCGCACACAGCAGTTTTCAGCAAAATTCAAATCTACACTCTTTTGAGCTGAATGCATTACTTTCTATTCTATGAATTCTGAGTTAAATACGTGTACTTAACTACTCAGGGTTAGTTGGAACCGTATAGATATTGTATGTATACTACTCAGAGCTATGGAATACTCAAATGCAATCTGAACTCAGGAACCTACCTCATAACATTTAGAGTGGAGCAGCCAATATCTTTGTTTCGTTCTGTAAACGCTAATGTTCCATTGTATACAAAAGGGTGATGTTACTGAAAGTAACATCTCGAAGGTTGGTAGTACACTCATAAAATTGGTTGCAGACTGCTCTACGTCATATGGTAAGTGTAATTAAATGATTTACAACAAGTTAGCACATAGCAGGTTTCAGCAAAATTCAGATCTACTCTCTTTTGAGCTGAATGCTTTACTTTGTATTCTATGAATTCTGAGTTAAATATGTGTACATAACTACTCAGGGTTAGTTGGAACCGTATAGATATTGCATGTATACTACTCAGAGCCATGGAATTCTCAAATGCAAGCTGAACTCAGGAACCTACCTCATAACCTTTAGAGTGGAACAGCGAATATCTTCGTTTAGTTCTATAAACTCTAATTTTCCATTGTATAAAAATGGGTGATGTTACTGAATGTAACTTCTCCGACTTTGTTAGCACACTCAAAAAATTGGTTGCAGACATTTCTAAATCATATGCTAAGTATAATTAAATGGTTTACAGCAAGTTCGCACACAGCAGTTTTCAGCAAAATTCAAATCTACACTCTTTTGAGCAGAATGCATTACTTTGTATTCTATGCATTCTGAGTTAAGCATGTGCACATAACTACTCAGGGTAAGTTGGAACTGTATAGATATTGCATGTAAACTACTCAGAGCAATGGAATACTCAAATTCATGCTGAATTCTGGAACTTACCACATTGCAGTTCGATGGAACAGCCAATATCGTTGTTTAGTAGTGCTAATATTCTATTATGTACGAAAGGTGATACTACTGAAAGTAACTTCTCTCATTTTATTAGCACACTCATAAAATTGGCTGCAGACATTTCTAAATCATATGGTAAGTATAATTAAGTGGTTTACAACAAGTTAGCACATAGCAGTTTTCAGCAAAATTCAAATCAGCACTCTTTTGAGCTGAATGCATTACTTTCTATTATATGAATTCTGAGTTAAATATGTGTACATAACAACTCAGGGTTAGTTGGAACTGTATAGATATTGCATGTATACTACTCTGAACCATGGGATACTCAAATGCAAGCTGAACTCAGGAACCAACCTCATAACATTTAGAGTGGAACAGCCAATATCTTTGTTTTGTTCTGTAAACGCTAATGTTCCATTGTATACAAAAGGGTGATGTTACTGAAAGTAACATCTCGAAGTTTGGTAGTACTCTCATAAAATTGGTTGCAGACTACTATAAGTCATATGGTAAGTAAAATAATAAGGTTTGCATCAAGTTAGCACATAGTAGTTTTCAGCAAAATTCAACTCTACACTCTATTGAGCTGAATGCATTACTTTCTATTCTATGGATGCTGAGTTAAGGATGTGTACATAACTACTCAGGGTGAGTTGTAACTGTGTAGATATAGCACGTATACTACTCAGAGCCATGGAATACTCAAATACAAGCTGAATTCTGGAACTTACCACATTGCAGTTCGATGGAACACCCAATATCTTTGTTTAGTTGTGCTAATATCCTAGTATGTACGAAAGGCGATCCTACTGAAAGTAACTTCTCTCATTTTATTAGCACACTCATAAAATTGGCTGCAGACATTTCTAAATCATATGGTAAGTATAATTAAGTGGTTTACAACAAGTTAGCACATAGCAGTTTTCAGCAAAATTCAAATCAGCACTCTTTTGAGCTGAATGCATTACTTTCTATTCTATGAATTCTGAGTTAAATATGTGTACATAGCTACTCGGGGTTAGTTGGAACTGTATAGATATTGCATGTATACTACTCAGAGCCATGGAATACTCAAATGCAAGCTGAACTCAGGAACCTACCTCATAACATTTAGAGTGGAACAGCCAATATATTTGTTTTGTTCTGTAAACGCTAATGTTCCATTCTATGCAAAAGGGTGATGTTACAGAAAGTAGCATCTCGGTGGTTGGTAGTACACTCATAAAATTGATTGCAGACTACTCTACGTCATATGGTAAGTGTAATTAAATGGTTTACAACAAGTTAGCACATAGCAGTTTTCAGCAAAATTCAAATCTACACTCTTTTGAGCTGAATGCATTACTTTCTATTCTATGAATTCTGAGTTAAATACGTGTACTTAACTACTCAGGGTTAGTTGGAACCGTATAGATATTGTATGTATACTACTCAGAGCTATGGAATACTCAAATGCAATCTGAACTCAGGAACCTACCTCATAACATTTAGAGTGGAGCAGCCAATATCTTTGTTTCGTTCTGTAAACGCTAATGTTCCATTGTATACAAAAGGGTGATGTTACTGAAAGTAACATCTCCAAGGTTGGTAGTACACTCATGAAATTGGTTGCAGACTGCTCTACGTCATATGGTAAGTGTAATTAAATGGTTTACAACAAGTTAGCACATAGCAGGTTTCAGCAAAATTCAGATCTACTCTCTTTTGAGCTGAATGCATTACTTTCTATTCTATGGATTTTGAGTTAAGAGTGGTACATAACTACTCAGGGTGAGTGGGAATTGTATAGATATTGCATGTTTAGTACTCAGAGCCTTGGAATACTCAAATGCAAGCTGAATTCTGGAACTTACCACATTGCAGTTAGGTGGAAGAGCCAATATATTTGTTTAGCTTTGGTAATGCTAATATTCTATTATGTACGAAAGGCGATACCACTGAAAGTAACTTCTCTCACTTTAGTAGCACTCTCATAAAATTGGTTGCAGACATTTCTAAATCATATGCTAAGTATAATTAAATGGTTAACAACAAGTTAGCACATAGCAGTTTTCAGCAAAATTCAAATCTACACTCTTTTGAGCTGAATGCATTACTTTCTATTCTATGCATTCTGAGTTAAGCATCTGTACATAACTACTCAGGGTAAGTTGGAACTGTATAGATATTGCATGTAAACTACTCAGAGCCATGGAATTCTCAAATGCAAGCTGAATTCTGGAACTTACCACATTGCAGTTCGATGGAACAGCCAATATCGTTGTTTTGTAGTGTTAATATTCTATTATGTACGAAAGGTGATACTACTGAAAGTATCTTCTCTCATTTTATTAGCACACTCATAAAATTGGCTGCAGACATTTCTAAATCATATGCTAAGTATAATTAAGTGGTTTACAACAAGTTAGCACATAGCAGTTTTCAGCAAAATTCAAATCAGCACTCTTTTGAGCTGAATGCATTACTTTCTATTCTATGAATTCTGAGTTAAATATGTGTACATAACTACTCGGGGTTAGTTGGAACTGTATAGATATTGTATGTATACTACTCAGGGCCATGGAATACTCAAATGCAAGCTGAATTTGGGAACCTAGATCATAACATTTGGAGTTGAACAGCCAATATCTTTGTTTTGTTCTGTAAACGCTAATGTTCCATTGTATACAAAAGGGTGATGTTACTGAAAGTAACATCTCGAAGTTTGGTAGTACTCTCATAAAATTGGTTGCAGACTGCTCTACGTCATATGGTAAGTAAAATAATAAGGTTTGCCATCAAGTTAGCACATAGTAGTTTTCAGCAAAATTCAACTCTACACTCTATTGAGCTGAATGCAATACTTCCTATTCTCTGGATGCTGAGTTAAGGATGTGTACATAACTACTCAGGGAGAGTTGTAACTGAGTAGATATTGCACGTATACTACTCAGAGCCATGGAATACTCAAAGGCAATCTGAATTCGGGGACCTACCTTATAACATTTACAGTGTAACAGCCAATATCTTCGTTTAGTTATGTAAACGCTAATTTTCCATTGTATAAAAAAGGGTGATGCTACTGAAAGTAACTTCTCCGACTTCGTTAGCACACTCAAAAAATTGGTTGCAGACATTTCTAAATCATATGCTAAGTATAATTAAATGGTTTACAACAAGTTCGCACACAGCAGTTTTCAGCAAAATTTAAATCTACACTCTTTTGAGCAGAATGCATTACTTTCTATTCTATGCATTCTGAGTTAAGCATGTGTACATAACTACACAGGGTAAGTTGGAACTGTATAGATATTGCACGTAAACTACTCAGAGCCATGGAATACTCAAATGCAAGCTGAATTCTGGAACTTACCACATTGCAGTTCGATGGAACAGCCAATATCTTTGTTTAGTAGTGCTAATATTCTATTATGTACGACAGTTGCTACTACTGAAAGTAACTTCTCTCATTTTATTAGCGCACTCATAAAATTGGCTGCATACATTTCTAAATCATATGGTAAGTAAAATAATAAGGTTTACATCATGTTAGCACAAAGTAGTTTTCAGCAAATTTCAACTCTACACTCTATTGAGCTAAATGCATTACTTTCTATTCTATGGATGCTGAGTTAAGGATGTGTACTTAACTACTCAGGGTGAGTTGTAACTGTGTAGATATTGCACGTATACTACTCAGAGCCATGGAATACTCAAATGCAAGCTGAATTTGGGAAACTACATCATAACATTTGGAGTTGAACAGCCAATAACTTTGTTTAGTTCTGTAAGCGCTAATCTTCCATTGTATACAAAAGGGTGATGTTACTGAAAGTAACAACTCGAAGTTTGGTAGTACTCTCATAAAATTGGTTGCAGACTACTATAAGTCATATGGTAAGTAAAATAATATGGTTTACATCAAGTTAGCACATAGTTGTTTTCAGGAAAATTCAGCTCTACACTCTATTGAGCTAAATGCATTACTTTCTCTTCTATGAATTCTGAGTTAAGCATGTGTACATAACTACTCAGGGTAAGTTGGAACTGTATACATATTGCATGTAAACTACTCAGAGCCATGGAATACTCAAATGCAAGCTGAATTCTGGAACTTACCACATTGCAGTTCGGTGGAACAGCCAATATATTTGTTTAGCTTTGGTAGTGCTACTATTCTATTATGTACTAAAGGTGATACCACTGAAAGTAACTTCTCTCACTTTAGTAGCACACTCATAAAATTGGTTGCAGACATTTCTAAATCATATGCTAAGTATAATTAAATGGTTTAAAACAAGTTAGCACATAGCAGTTTTCAGCAAAATTCAAATCTACACTCTTTTGAGCTGAATGCATTACTTTCTATTCTATGAATTCTGAGTTAAATATGTGTACATAACAACTCAGGGTTAGTTGGAACTGTATAGATATTGCATGTATACTACTCTGAACCATGGGATACTCAAATGCAAGCTGAACTCAGGAACCAACCTCATAACATTTATAGTGGAACAGCCAATATCTTTGTTTTGTTCTGTAAACGCTAATGTTCCATTGTATACAAATGGGTGATGTTACTGAAAGTAACATCTCGAAGTTTGGTAGTACTCTCATAAAATTGGTTGCAGACTACTATAAGTCATATGGTAAGTAAAATAATAAGGTTTGCATCAAGTTAGCACATAGTAGTTTTCAGCAAAATTCAACTCTACACTCTATTGAGCTGAATGCATTACTTTCTATTCTATGGATGCTGAGTTAAGGATGTGTACATAACTACTCAGGGTGAGTTGTAACTGTGTAGATATAGCACGTATACTACTCAGAGCCATGGAATACTCAAATACAAGCTGAATTCTGGAACTTACCACATTGCAGTTCGATGGAACACCCAATATCTTTGTTTAGTTGTGCTAATATCCTAGTATGTACGAAAGGCGATCCTACTGAAAGTAACTTCTCTCATTTTATTAGCACACTCATAAAATTGGCTGCAGACATTTCTAAATCATATGGTAAGTATAATTAAGTGGTTTACAACAAGTTAGCACATAGCAGTTTTCAGCAAAATTCAAATCAGCACTCTTTTGAGCTGAATGCATTACTTTCTATTCTATGAATTCTGAGTTAAATATGTGTACATAGCTACTCGGGGTTAGTTGGAACTGTATAGATATTGCATGTATACTACTCAGAGCCATGGAATACTCAAATGCAAGCTGAACTCAGGAACCTACCTCATAACATTTAGAGTGGAACAGCCAATATATTTGTTTTGTTCTGTAAACGCTAATGTTCCATTCTATGCAAAAGGGTGATGTTATAGAAAGTAGCATCCCGGTGGTTGGTAGTACACTCATAAAATTGGTTGCAGACTACTCTACGTCATATGGTAAGTGTAATTAAATGGTTTACAACAAGTTAGCACATAGCAGTTTTCAGCAAAATTCAAATCTACACTCTTTTGAGCTGAATGCATTACTTTCTATTCTATGAATTCAGAGTTAAATACGTGTACATAACTACTCAGGGTTAGTTGGAACCGTATAGATATTGTATGTATACTACTCAGAGCCATGGAATACTCAAATGCAATCTGAACTCAGGAACCTACCTCATAACATTTAGAGTGGAGCAGCCAATATCTTTGTTTCGTTCTGTAAACGCTAATGTTCCATTGTATACAAAAGGGTGATGTTACTGAAAGTAACATCTCGAAGGTTGGTAGTACACTCATAAAATTGGTTGCAGACTGCTCTACCTCATATGGTAAGTGTAATTAAATGATTTACAACAAGTTAGCACATAGCAGGTTTCAGCAAAATTCAGATCTACTCTCTTTTGAGCTGAATGCTTTACTTTGTATTCTATGAATTCTGAGTTAAATATGTGTACATAACTACTCAGGGTTAGTTGGAACCGTATAGATATTGCATGTATACTACTCAGAGCCATGGAATTCTCAAATGCAAGCTGAACTCAGGAACCTACCTCATAACCTTTAGAGTGGAACAGCGAATATCTTCGTTTAGTTCTATAAACTCTAATTTTCCATTGTATAAAAATGGGTGATGTTACTGAATGTAACTTCTCCGACTTTGTTAGCACACTCAAAAAATTGGTTGCAGACATTTCTAAATCATATGCTAAGTATAATTAAATGGTTTACAGCAAGTTCGCACACAGCAGTTTTCAGCAAAATTCAAATCTACACTCTTTTGAGCAGAATGCATTACTTTGTATTCTATGCATTCTGAGTTAAGCATGTGCACATAACTACTCAGGGTAAGTTGGAACTGTATAGATATTGCATGTAAACTACTCAGAGCAATGGAATACTCAAATGCAAGCTGAATTCTGGAACTTACCACATTGCAGTTCGATGGAACAGCCAATATCGTTGTTTAGTAGTGCTAATATTCTATTATGTACGAAAGGTGATACTACTGAAAGTAACTTCTCTCATTTTATTAGCACACTCATAAAATTGGCTGCAGACATTTCTAAATCATATGGTAAGTATAATTAAGTGGTTTACAACAATTTAGCACATAGCAGTTTTCAGCAAAATTCAAATCAGCACTCTTTTGAGCTGAATGCATTACTTTCTATTATATGAATTCTGAGTTAAATATGTGTACATAACAACTCAGGGTTAGTTGGAACTGTATAGATATTGCATGTATACTACTCTGAACCATGGGATACTCAAATGCAAGCTGAACTCAGGAACCAACCTCATAACATTTAGAGTGGAACAGCCAAAATCTTTGTTTTGTTCTGTAAACGCTAATGTTCCATTGTATACAAAAGGGTGATGTTACTGAAAGTAACATCTCGAAGTTTGGTAGTACTCTCATAAAATTGGTTGCAGACTACTATAAGTCATATTGTAAGTAAAATAATAAGGTTTGCATCAAGTTAGCACATAGTAGTTTTCAGCAAAATTCAACTCTACACTCTATTCAGCTGAATGCATTACTTTCTATTCTATGGATGCTGAGTTAAGGATGTGTACATAACTACTCAGGGTGAGTTGTAACTGTGTAGATATAGCACGTATACTACTCAGAGCCATGGAATACTCAAATACAAGCTGAATTCTGGAACTTACCACATTGCAGTTCGATGGAACAGCCAATATCTTTGTTTAGTTGTGCTAATATCCTAGTATGTACGAAAGGCGATACTACTGAAAGTAACTTCTCTCATTTTATTAGCACACTCATAAAATTGGCTGCAGACATTTCTAAATCATATGGTAAGTATAATTAAGTGGTTTACAACAAGTTAGCACATAGCAGTTTTCAGCAAAATTCAAATCAGCACTCTTTTGAGCTGAATGCATTACTTTCTATTCTATGAATTCTGAGTTAAATATGTGTACATAGCTACTCGGGGTTAGTTGGAACTGTATAGATATTGTATGTATACTACTCAGAGCTATGGAATACTCAAATGCAATCTGAACTCAGGAACCTACCTCATAACATTTAGAGTGGAGCAGCCAATATCTTTGTTTCGTTCTGTAAACGCTAATGTTCCATTGTATACAAAAGGGTGATGTTACTGAAAGTAACATCTCCAAGGTTGGTAGTACACTCATAAAATTGGTTGCAGACTGCTCTACGTCATATGGTAAGTGTAATTAAATGGTTTACAACAAGTTAGCACATAGCAGGTTTCAGCAAAATTCAGATCTACTCTCTTTTGAGCTGAATGCATTACTTTCTATTCTATGGATTTTGAGTTAAGAGTGGGTACATAACTACTCAGGGTGAGTGGGAATTGTATAGATATTGCATGTTTAGTACTCAGAGCCTTGGAATACTCAAATGCAAGCTGAATTCTGGAACTTACCACATTGCAGTTAGGTGGAAGAGCCAATATATTTGTTTAGCTTTGGTAATGCTAATATTCTATTATGTACGAAAGGCGATACCACTGAAAGTAACTTCTCTCACTTTAGTAGCACTCTCATAAAATTGGTTGCAGACATTTCTAAATCATATGCTAAGTATAATTAAATGGTTAACAACAAGTTAGCACATAGCAGTTTTCAGCAAAATTCAAATCTACACTCTTTTGAGCTGAATGCATTACTTTCTATTCTATGCATTCTGAGTTAAGCATCTGTACATAACTACTCAGGGTAAGTTGGAACTGTATAGATATTGCATGTAAACTACTCAGAGCCATGGAATTCTCAAATGCAAGCTGAATTCTGGAACTTACCACATTGCAGTTCGATGGAACAGCCAATATCGTTGTTTTGTAGTGTTAATATTCTATTATGTACGAAAGGTGATACTACTGAAAGTAACTTCTCTCATTTTATTAGCACACTCATAAAATTGGCTGCAGACATTTCTAAATCATATGCTAAGTATAATTAAGTGGTTTACAACAAGTTAGCACATAGCAGTTTTCAGCAAAATTCAAATCAGCACTCTTTTGAGCTGAATGCATTACTTTCTATTCTATGAATTCTGAGTTAAATATGTGTACATAACTACTCGGGGTTAGTTGGAACTGTATAGATATTGTATGTATACTACTCAGGGCCATGGAATACTCAAATGCAAGCTGAATTTGGGAACCTAGATCATAACATTTGGAGTTGAACAGCCAATATCTTTGTTTTGTTCTGTAAACGCTAATGTTCCATTGTATACAAAAGGGTGATGTTACTGAAAGTAACATCTCGAAGTTTGGTAGTACTCTCATAAAATTGGTTGCAGACTGCTCTACGTCATATGGAAAGTAAAATAATAAGGTTTACCATCAAGTTAGCACATAGTAGTTTTCAGCAAAATTCAACTCTACACTCTATTGAGCTGAATGCAATACTTCCTATTCTCTGGATGCTGAGTTAAGGATGTGTACATAACTACTCAGGGAGAGTTGTAACTGAGTAGATATTGCACGTATACTACTCAGAGCCATGGAATACTCAAAGGCAATCTGAATTCGGGGACCTACCTTATAACATTTACAGTGTAACAGCCAATATCTTCGTTTAGTTATGTAAACGCTAATTTTCCATTGTATAAAAAAGGGTGATGCTACTGAAAGTAACTTCTCCGACTTCGTTAGCACACTCAAAAAATTGGTTGCAGACATTTCTAAATCATATGCTAAGTATAATTAAATGGTTTACAACAAGTTCGCACACAGCAGTTTTCAGCAAAATTCAAATCTACCCTCTTTTGAGCTGAATGCATTACTTTCTATTCTATGAATTCTGAGTTAAATACGTGTACTTAACTACTCAGGGTTAGTTGGAACCGTATAGATATTGTATGTATACTACTCAGAGCTATGGAATACTCAAATGCAATCTGAACTCAGGAACCTACCTCATAACATTTAGAGTGGAGCAGCCAATATCTTTGTTTCGTTCTGTAAACGCTAATGTTCCATTGTATACAAAAGGGTGATGTTACTGAAAGTAACATCTCGAAGGTTGGTAGTACACTCATAAAATTGGTTGCAGACTGCTCTACGTCATATGGTAAGTGTAATTAAATGGTTTACAACAAGTTGGCACATCGCAGGTTTCAGCAAAATTCAGATCTACTCTCTTTTGAGCTGAATGCTTTACTTTGTATTCTATGAATTCTGAGTTAAATACGTGTACTTAACTACTCAGGGTTAGTTGGAACCGTATAGATATTGTATGTATACTACTCAGAGCTATGGAATACTCAAATGCAATCTGAACTCAGGAACCTACCTCATAACATTTAGAGTGGAGCAGCCAATATCTTTGTTTCGTTCTGTAAACGCTGATGTTCCATTGTATACAAAAGGGTGATGTTACTGAAAGTAACATCTCGAAGGTTGGTAGTACACTCATAAAATTGGTTGCAGACTGCTCTACGTCATATGGTAAGTGTAATTAAATGGTTTACAACAAGTTAGCACATAGCAGTTTTCAGCAAAATTCAAATCAGCACTCTTTTGAGCTGAATGCATTACTTTCTATTCTATGAATTCTGAGTTAAATATGTGTACATAACAACTCAGGGTTAGTTGGAACTGTATAGATATTGCATGTATACTACTCTGAACCATGGGATACTCAAATGCAAGCTGAACTCAGGAACCAACCTCATAACATTTAGAGTGGAACAGCCAATATCTTTGTTTTGTTCTGTAAACGCTAATGTTCCATTGTATACAAAAGGGTGATGTTACTGAAAGTAACATCTCGAAGTTTGGTAGTACTCTCATAAAATTTGTTGCAGACTAGTATAAGTCATACGGTAAGTAAAATAATAAGGTTTGCATCAAGTTAGCACATAGTAGTTTTCAGCAAAATTCAACTCTACACTCTATTGAGCTGAATGCATTACTTTCTATTCTATGGATGCTGAGTTAAGGATGTGTACATAACTACTCAGGGAGAGTTGTAACTGAGTAGATATTGCACGTATACTACTCAGAGCCATGGAATACTCAAAGGCAATCTGAATTCGGGGACCTACCTTATAACATTTACAGTGTAACAGCCAATATCTTCGTTTAGTTATGTAAACGCTAATTTTCCATTGTATAAAAAAGGGTGATGCTACTGAAAGTAACTTCTCCGACTTCGTTAGCACACTCAAAAAATTGGTTGCAGACATTTCTAAATCATATGCTAAGTATAATTAAATGGTTTACAACAAGTTCGCACACAGCAGTTTTCAGCAAAATTTAAATCTACACTCTTTTGAGCAGAATGCATTACTTTCTATTCTATGCATTCTGAGTTAAGCATGTGTACATAACTACACAGGGTAAGTTGGAACTGTATAGATATTGCACGTAAACTACTCAGAGCCATGGAATACTCAAATGCAAGCTGAATTCTGGAACTTACCACATTGCAGTTCGATGGAACAGCCAATATCTTTGTTTAGTAGTGCTAATATTCTATTATGTACGACAGTTGCTACTACTGAAAGTAACTTCTCTCATTTTATTAGCGCACTCATAAAATTGGCTGCATACATTTCTAAATCATATGGTAAGTAAAATAATAAGGTTTACATCATGTTAGCACAAAGTAGTTTTCAGCAAATTTCAACTCTACACTCTATTGAGCTAAATGCATTACTTTCTATTCTATGGATGCTGAGTTAAGGATGTGTACTTAACTACTCAGGGTGAGTTGTAACTGTGTAGATATTGCACGTATACTACTCAGAGCCATGGAATACTCAAATGCAAGCTGAATTTGGGAAACTACATCATAACATTTGGAGTTGAACAGCCAATAACTTTGTTTAGTTCTGTAAGCCCTAATCTTCCATTGTATACAAAAGGGTGATGTTACTGAAAGTAACAACTCGAAGTTTGGTAGTACTCTCATAAAATTGGTTGCAGACTACTATAAGTCATATGGTAAGTAAAATAATATGGTTTACATCAAGTTAGCACATAGTTGTTTTCAGGAAAATTCAGCTCTACACTCTATTGAGCTAAATGCATTACTTTCTCTTCTATGAATTCTGAGTTAAGCATGTGTACATAACTACTCAGGGTAAGTTGGAACTGTATAGATATTGCATGTAAACTACTCAGAGCCATGGAATACTCAAATGCAAGCTGAATTCTGGAACTTACCACATTGCAGTTCGGTGGAACAGCCAATATATTTGTTTAGCTTTGGTAGTGCTACTATTCTATTATGTACTAAAGGTGATACCACTGACAGTAACTTCTCTCACTTTAGTAGCACACTCATAAAATTGGTTGCAGACATTTCTAAATCATATGCTAAGTATAATTAAATGGTTTAAAACAAGTTAGCACATAGCAGTTTTCAGCAAAATTCAAATCTACACTCTTTTGAGCTGAATGCATTACTTTCTATTCTATGAATTCTGAGTTAAATATGTGTACATAACAACTCAGGGTTAGTTGGAACTGTATAGATATTGCATGTATACTACTCTGAACCATGGGATACTCAAATGCAAGCTGAACTCAGGAACCAACCTCATAACATTTAGAGTGGAACAGCCAATATCTTTGTTTTGTTCTGTAAACGCTAATGTTCCATTGTATACAAATGGGTGATGTTACTGAAAGTAACATCTCGAAGTTTGGTAGTACTCTCATAAAATTGGTTGCAGACTACTATAAGTCATATGGTAAGTAAAATAATAAGGTTTGCATCAAGTTAGCACATAGTAGTTTTCAGCAAAATTCAACTCTACACTCTATTGAGCTGAATGCATTACTTTCTATTCTATGGATGCTGAGTTAAGGATGTGTACATAACTACTCAGGGTGAGTTGTAACTGTGTAGATATAGCACGTATACTACTCAGAGCCATGGAATACTCAAATACAAGCTGAATTCTGGAACTTACCACATTGCAGTTCGATGGAACACCCAATATCTTTGTTTAGTTGTGCTAATATCCTAGTATGTACGAAAGGCGATACTACTGAAAGTAACTTCTCTCATTTTATTAGCACACTCATAAAATTGGCTGCAGACATTTCTAAATCATATGGTAAGTATAATTAAGTGGTTTACAACAAGTTAGCACATAGCAGTTTTCAGCAAAATTCAAATCAGCACTCTTTTGAGCTGAATGCATTACTTTCTATTCTATGAATTCTGAGTTAAATATGTGTACATAGCTACTCGGGGTTAGTTGGAACTGTATAGATATTGCATGTATACTACTCAGAGCCATGGAATACTCAAATGCAAGCTGAACTCAGGAACCTACCTCATAACATTTAGAGTGGAACAGCCAATATATTTGTTTTGTTCTGTAAACGCTAATGTTCCATTCTATGCAAAAGGGTGATGTTACAGAAAGTAGCATCCCGGTGGTTGGTAGTACACTCATAAAATTGGTTGCAGACTACTCTACGTCATATGGTAAGTGTAATTAAATGGTTTACAACAAGTTAGCACATAGCAGTTTTCAGCAAAATTCAAATCTACACTCTTTTGAGCTGAATGCATTACTTTCTATTCTATGAATTCAGAGTTAAATACGTGTACATAACTACTCAGGGTTAGTTGGAACCGTATAGATATTGTATGTATACTACTCAGAGCCATGGAATACTCAAATGCAATCTGAACTCAGGAACCTACCTCATAACATTTAGAGTGGAACAGCCAATATCTTTGTTTTGTTCTGTAAACGCTAATGTTCCATTGTATACAAATGGGTGAGGTTACTGAAAGTAACATCTCGAAGTTTGGTAGTACTCTCATAAAATTGGTTGCAGACTACTATAAGTCATATGGTAAGTACAATAATAAGGTTTACCATCAAGTTAGCACATAGTAGTTTTCAGCAAAATTCAACTCTACACTCTATTGAGCTGAATGCAATACTTCCTATTCTATGGATGCTGAGTTAAGGATGTGTACATAACTACTCAGGGAGAGTTGTAACTGAGTAGATATTGCACGTATACTACTCAGAGCCATGGAATACTCAAAGGCAATCTGAATTCGGGGACCTACCTTATAACATTTACAGTGTGACAGCCAATATCTTCGTTTAGTTATGTAAACGCTAATTTTCCATTGTATAAAAAAGGGTGATGCTACTGAAAGTAACTTCTCCGACTTCGTTAGCACACTCAAAAAATTGGTTGCAGACATTTCTAAATCATATGCTAAGTATAATTAAATGGTTTACAACAAGTTCGCACACAGCAGTTTTCAGCAAAATTTAAATCTACACTCTTTTGAGCAGAATGCATTACTTTCTATTCTATGCATTCTGAGTTAAGCATGTGTACCTAACTACACAGGGTAAGTTGGAACTGTATAGATATTGCACGTAAACTACTCAGAGCCATGGAATACTCAAATGCAAGCTGAATTCAGGAACTTACCACATTGCAGTTCGATGGAACAGCCAATATCTTTGTTTAGTAGTGCTAATATTCTATTATGTTCGAAAGGTGATACTACTGAAAGTAACTTCTCTCATTTTATTAGCACACTCTTAAAATTGGCTGCATACATTTCTAAATCATATGATAAGTAAAATAATAAGGTTTACATCAAGTTAGCACAAAGTAGTTTTCAGCAAAATTCAACTCTACACTCTATTGAGCTAAATGCATTACTTTCTATTCTATGGATGCTGAGTTAAGGATGTGTACTTAACTACTCAGGGTGAGTTGTAACTGTGTAGATATTGCACGTATAATACTCAGAGCCATGGAATACTCAAATGCAAGCTGAATTTGGGAAACTACATCATAACATTTGGAGTTGAACAGCCAATAACTTTTTTTAGTTCTGTAAGCGCCAATCTTCCATTGTATACAAAAGGGTGATGTTACTGAAGGTAACTTCTCCGACTTTGTTAGCACACTCAAAAAATTGGTTGCAGACTGCTCTACGTCATATGGTAAGTATAATTAAATGGTTTACAACAAGTTCGCACACAGCAGTTTTCAGCAAAATTTAAATCTACACTCTTTTGAGCAGAATGCATTACTTTCTCTTCTATGCATTCTGAGTTAAGCATGTGTACATAACTACTCAGGGTAAGTTGGAACTGTATAGATATTGCATGTAAACTACTCAGAGCCATGGAATACTCAAATGCAAGCTGAATTCTGGAACTTACCACATTGCAGTTCGGTGGAGCAGCCAATATATTTGTTTAACTTTGGTAGTGCTACTATTCTATTATGTACTAAAGGTGATACCACTGAAAGTAACTTCTCTCACTTTAGTAGCACTCTCATAAAACTGTTTGCAGACATTTCTAAATCATATGCTAACTATAATTAAATGGTTTAAAACAAGTTAGCACATAGCAGTTTTCAGCAAAATTCAAATCATCACTCTTTTGAGCAGAATGCATTACTTTCTATTCTATGGATTTTGAGTTAAGAATGGGTACATAACTACTCAGGGTGAGTGGGAATTGTATAGATATTGCATGTATAGTACTCAGAGCCTTGGAATACTCAAATCCAAGCTGAATTCTGGAACTTATCACATTGCAGTTAGGTGGAAGAGCCAATATATTTGTTTAGCTTTGGTAATGCTAATATTCTATTATGTACGAAAGGTGATACCACTGAAAGTAACTTCACTCACTTTAGTAGCACTCTCATAAAATTGGTTGCAGACATTTCTAAATCATATGCTAAGTATAATTAAATGGTTTACAACAAGTTAGCACATAGCAGTTTTCAGCAAAATTCAAATCAGCACTCTTTTGAGCTGAATGCATTACTTTCTATTCTATGAATTCTGAGTTAAATATGTGTACATAACTACTCGGGGTTAGTTGGAACTGTATAGATATTGCATGTATACTACTCAGGGCCATGGAATACTCAAATGCAAGCTGAATTTCGGAACCTAGATCATAACATTTGGAGTTGAACAGCCAACATCTTTGTTTTGTTCTGTAAACGCTAATGTTCCATTGTATACAAAAGGGTGATGTTACTGAAAGTAACATCTCGAAGTTTGGTAGTACTCTCATAAAATTGGTTGCAGACTACTATAAGTCATATTGTAAGTAAAATAATAAGGTTTGCATCAAGTTAGCACATAGTAGTTTTCAGCAAAATTCAACTCTACACTCTATTGAGCTGAATGCATTACTTTCTATTCTAAGGATGGTGAGTTAAGGATGTGTACATAACTACTCAGGGTGAGTTGTAACTGTGTAGATATTGCACGTATACTACTCAGAGCCATGGAATACTCAAATGCAAGCTGAATTCTGGAACTTACCACATTGCAGTTCGGTGGAACAGCCAATATATTTGTTTAGCTTTGGTAGTGCTACTATTCTATTATGTACTAAAGGTGATACCACTGAAAGTAACTTCTCTCACTTTAGTAGCACTCTCATAAAACTGTTTGCAGACATTTCTAAATTATATGCTAAGTATAATTAAATGGTTTAAAACAAGTTAGCACATAGCAGTTTTCAGCAAAATTCAAATCATCACTCTTTTGAGCTGAATGCATTACTTTCTATTCTATGAATTCTGAGTTAAATATGTGTACATAACTACTCAGGGTTAGTTGGAACCGTATAGATATTGCATGTATACTACTCAGAGCCATGGAATACTCAAATGCAATCTGAACTCAGGAACCTACCTCATAACATTTAGAGTGGAACAGCAAATATCTTTGTTTTGTTCTGTAAACGCTAATGTTCCATTGTATACAAATGGGTGATGTTACTGAAAGTAACATCTCGAAGTTTGGTAGTACTCTCATAAAATTGGTTGCAGACTACTATAAGTCATATGGTAAGTAAAATAATAAGGTTTACCATCAAGTTAGCACATAGTAGTTTTCAGCAAAATTCAACTCTACACTCTATTGAGCTGAATGCATTACTTTCTATTCTATGGATGCTGAGTTAACGATATGTACATAACTGCTCAGGGTGAGTTGTAACTGTGTAGATATAGCGCGTATACTACTCAGAGCCATGGAATACTCAAATGCAATCTGAATTCGGGGACCTACCTTATAACATTTAGAGTGTAACAGCCAATATCTTCGTTTAGTTTTGTAAACGCTAATTTTCCTTTGTATACAAAAGGGTGATGTTACTGAAAGTAACTTCTCCGACTTTGTTAGCACACACAAAAAATTGGTTGCAAACATTTCTAAATCATATGCTAAGTATAATTAAATGGTTTACAACAAGTTCGCACACAACAGTTTTCAGCAAAATTCAAATCTACACTCTTTTGAGCAGAATGCATTACTTTCTATTCTATGGATTTTGAGTTAAGAATGGGTACATAACTACTCAGGGTGAGTGGGAATTGTATAGATATTGCATGTATAGTACTCAGAGCCTTGGAATACTCAAATCCAAGCTGAATTCTGGAACTTATCACATTGCAGTTAGGTGGAAGAGCCAATATATTTGTTTAGCTTTGGTAATGCTAATATTCTATTATGTACGAAAGGTGATACCACTGAAAGTAACTTCTCTCACTTTAGTAGCACTCTCATAAAATTGGTTGCAGACATTTCTAAATCATATGCTAAGTATAATTAAATGGTTAACAACAAGTTAGCACATAGCCGTTTTCAGCAAAATTCAAATCTACACTCTTTTGAGCTGAATGCATTACTTTCTATTCTATGCATTCTGAGTTAAGCATCTGTACATAACTACTCAGGGTAATTTGGAACTGTATACATATTGCATGTAAACTACTCAGAGCCATGGAATTCTCAAATGCAAGCTGAATTCTAGAACTTACCACATTGCAGTTCGATGGAACAGCCAATATCGTTGTTTTGTAGTGTTAATATTCTATTATGTACGAAAGGTGATACTACTGAAAGTAACTTCTCTCATTTTATTACCACACTCATAAAATTGGCTGCAGACATTTCTAAATCATATGCTAAGTATAATTAAGTGGTTTACAACAAGTTAGCACATAGCAGTTTTCAGCAAAATTCAAATCAGCACTCTTTTGAGCTGAATGCATTACTTTCTATTCTATGAATTCTGAGTTAAATATGTGTACATAACTACTCGGGGTTAGTTGGAACTGTATAGATATTGCATGTATACTACTCAGGGCCATGGAATACTCAAATGCAAGCTGAATTTGGGAACCTAGATCATAACATTTGGAGTTGAACAGCCAACATCTTTGTTTTGTTCTGTAAACGCTAATGTTCCATTGTATACAAAAGGGTGATGTTACTGAAAGTAACATCTCGAAGTTTGGTAGTACTCTCATAAAATTGGTTGCAGACTGCTCTACGTCATATGGTAAGTATAATTAAATGGTTTACAACAAGTTCGCACACAGCAGTTTTCAGCAAAATTCAAATCTACACTCTTTTGAGCAGAATGCATTACTTTCTCTTCTATGCATTCTGAGTTAAGCATGTGTACATAACTACTCAGGGTAAGTTGGAACTGTATAGATATTGCATGTAAACTACTCAGAGCCATGGAATACTCAAATGCAAGCTGAATTCTGGAACTTACCACATTGCAGTTCGGTGGAACAGCCAATATATTTGTTTAGCTTTGGTAGTGCTACTATTCTATTATGTACTAAAGGTGATACCACTGAAAGTAACTTCTCTCACTTTAGTAGCACTCTCATAAAACTGTTTGCAGACATTTCTAAATCATATGCTAAGTATAATTAAATGGTTTAAAACAAGTTAGCACATAGCAGTTTTCAGCAAAATTCAAATCATCACTCTTTTGAGCTGAATGCATTACTTTCTATTCTATGAATTCTGAGTTAAATATGTGTACATAACTACTCAGGGTTAGTTGGAACCGTATAGATATTGCATGTATACTACTCAGAGCCATGGAATACTCAAATGCAATCTGAACTCAGGAACCTACCTCATAACATTTAGAGTGGAACAGCAAATATCTTTGTTTTGTTCTGTAAACGCTAATGTTCCATTGTATACAAATGGGTGATGTTACTGAAAGTAACATCTCGAAGTTTGGTAGTACTCTCATAAAATTGGTTGCAGACTACTATAAGTCATATGGTAAGTAAAATAATAAGGTTTACCATCAAGTTAGCACATAGTAGTTTTCAGCAAAATTCAACTCTACACTCTATTGAGCTGAATGCATTACTTTCTATTCTATGGATGCTGAGTTAACGATATGTACATAACTGCTCAGGGTGAGTTGTAACTGTGTAGATATAGCGCGTATACTACTCAGAGCCATGGAATACTCAAATGCAATCTGAATTCGGGGACCTACCTTATAACATTTAGAGTGTAACAGCCAATATCTTCGTTTAGTTTTGTAAACGCTAATTTTCCTTTGTATACAAAAGGGTGATGTTACTGAAAGTAACTTCTCCGACTTTGTTAGCACACACAAAAAATTGGTTGCAAACATTTCTAAATCATATGCTAAGTATAATTAAATGGTTTACAACAAGTTCGCACACAACAGTTTTCAGCAAAATTCAAATCTACACTCTTTTGAGCAGAATGCATTACTTTCTATTCTATGGATTTTGAGTTAAGAATGGGTACATAACTACTCAGGGTGAGTGGGAATTGTATAGATATTGCATGTATAGTACTCAGAGCCTTGGAATACTCAAATCCAAGCTGAATTCTGGAACTTATCACATTGCAGTTAGGTGGAAGAGCCAATATATTTGTTTAGCTTTGGTAATGCTAATATTCTATTATGTACGAAAGGTGATACCACTGAAAGTAACTTCTCTCACTTTAGTAGCACTCTCATAAAATTGGTTGCAGACATTTCTAAATCATATGCTAAGTATAATTAAATGGTTAACAACAAGTTAGCACATAGCCGTTTTCAGCAAAATTCAAATCTACACTCTTTTGAGCTGAATGCATTACTTTCTATTCTATGCATTCTGAGTTAAGCATCTGTACATAACTACTCAGGGTAATTTGGAACTGTATACATATTGCATGTAAACTACTCAGAGCCATGGAATTCTCAAATGCAAGCTGAATTCTAGAACTTACCACATTGCAGTTCGATGGAACAGCCAATATCGTTGTTTTGTAGTGTTAATATTCTATTATGTACGAAAGGTGATACTACTGAAAGTAACTTCTCTCATTTTATTACCACACTCATAAAATTGGCTGCAGACATTTCTAAATCATATGCTAAGTATAATTAAGTGGTTTACAACAAGTTAGCACATAGCAGTTTTCAGCAAAATTCAAATCAGCACTCTTTTGAGCTGAATGCATTACTTTCTATTCTATGAATTCTGAGTTAAATATGTGTACATAACTACTCGGGGTTAGTTGGAACTGTATAGATATTGCATGTATACTACTCAGGGCCATGGAATACTCAAATGCAAGCTGAATTTGGGAACCTAGATCATAACATTTGGAGTTGAACAGCCAACATCTTTGTTTTGTTCTGTAAACGCTAATGTTCCATTGTATACAAAAGGGTGATGTTACTGAAAGTAACATCTCGAAGTTTGGTAGTACTCTCATAAAATTGGTTGCAGACTGCTCTACGTCATATGGTAAGTATAATTAAATGGTTTACAACAAGTTCGCACACAGCAGTTTTCAGCAAAATTCAAATCTACACTCTTTTGAGCAGAATGCATTACTTTCTCTTCTATGCATTCTGAGTTAAGCATGTGTACATAACTACTCAGGGTAAGTTGGAACTGTATAGATATTGCATGTAAACTACTCAGAGCCATGGAATACTCAAATGCAAGCTGAATTCTGGAACTTACCACATTGCAGTTCGGTGGAACAGCCAATATATTTGTTTAGCTTTGGTAGTGCTACTATTCTATTATGTACTAAAGGTGATACCACTGAAAGTAACTTCTCTCACTTTAGTAGCACTCTCATAAAACTGTTTGCAGACATTTCTAAATCATATGCTAAGTATAATTAAATGGTTTAAAACAAGTTAGCACATAGCAGTTTTCAGCAAAATTCAAATCATCACTCTTTTGAGCTGAATGCATTACTTTCTATTCTATGAATTCTGAGTTAAATATGTGTACATAACTACTCAGGGTTAGTTGGAACCGTATAGATATTGCATGTATACTACTCAGAGCCATGGAATACTCAAATGCAATCTGAACTCAGGAACCTACCTCATAACATTTAGAGTGGAACAGCAAATATCTTTGTTTTGTTCTGTAAACGCTAATGTTCCATTGTATACAAATGGGTGATGTTACTGAAAGTAACATCTCGAAGTTTGGTAGTACTCTCATAAAATTGGTTGCAGACTACTATAAGTCATATGGTAAGTAAAATAATAAGGTTTACCATCAAGTTAGCACATAGTAGTTTTCAGCAAAATTCAACTCTACACTCTATTGAGCTGAATGCATTACTTTCTATTCTATGGATGCTGAGTTAACGATATGTACATAACTGCTCAGGGTGAGTTGTAACTGTGTAGATATAGCGCGTATACTACTCAGAGCCATGGAATACTCAAATGCAATCTGAATTCGGGGACCTACCTTATAACATTTAGAGTGTAACAGCCAATATCTTCGTTTAGTTTTGTAAACGCTAATTTTCCTTTGTATACAAAAGGGTGATGTTACTGAAAGTAACTTCTCCGACTTTGTTAGCACACACAAAAAATTGGTTGCAAACATTTCTAAATCATATGCTAAGTATAATTAAATGGTTTACAACAAGTTCGCACACAACAGTTTTCAGCAAAATTCAAATCTACACTCTTTTGAGCAGAATGCATTACTTTCTATTCTATGGATTTTGAGTTAAGAATGGGTACATAACTACTCAGGGTGAGTGGGAATTGTATAGATATTGCATGTATAGTACTCAGAGCCTTGAAATACTCAAATCCAAGCTGAATTCAGGAAATTATCACATTGCAGTTAGGTGGAAGAGCCAATATATTTGTTTAGCTTTGGTAATGCTAATATTCTATTATGTACGAAAGGTGATACCACTGAAAGTAACTTCTCTCACTTTAGTAGCACTCTCATAAAATTGGTTGCAGACATTTCTAAATCATATGCTAAGTATAATTAAATGGTTAACAACAAGTTAGCACATAGCCGTTTTCAGCAAAATTCAAATCTACACTCTTTTGAGCTGAATGCATTACTTTCTATTCTATGCATTCTGAGTTAAGCATCTGTACATAACTACTCAGGGTAATTTGGAACTGTATACATATTGCATGTAAACTACTCAGAGCCATGGAATTCTCAAATGCAAGCTGAATTCTAGAACTTACCACATTGCAGTTCGATGGAACAGCCAATATCGTTGTTTTGTAGTGTTAATATTCTATTATGTACGAAAGGTGATACTACTGAAAGTAACTTCTCTCATTTTATTACCACACTCATAAAATTGGCTGCAGACATTTCTAAATCATATGCTAAGTATAATTAAGTGGTTTACAACAAGTTAGCACATAGCAGTTTTCAGCAAAATTCAAATCAGCACTCTTTTGAGCTGAATGCATTACTTTCTATTCTATGAATTCTGAGTTAAATATGTGTACATAACTACTCGGGGTTAGTTGGAACTGTATAGATATTGCATGTATACTACTCAGGGCCATGGAATACTCAAATGCAAGCTGAATTTGGGAACCTAGATCATAACATTTGGAGTTGAACAGCCAACATCTTTGTTTTGTTCTGTAAACGCTAATGTTCCATTGTATGCGCAGGGATTTAGAGAGAGTGGAATGGGTCAAGTTGTTTTATGGGAAGGATGTAATAGAGAAATGGAGGTCATTTAAGGGTGAAATTATGAGGGTACAGAATCTTTATGTTCCTGTTCGGTTGAAAGGAAAGGTTAAAGGTTTGAAAGCGCCATGGTTTTCAAGGGATATTAGAAACTTGGTTCGAAAAAAGAGGGATGTCTACAATAGATATAGGCAGCATGGAGTAAAGGAATTGCTCGAGGAATATAAAGAATGTAAAAGGAAACTTAAGAAAGAGATTAGAAAAGCTAAAAGAAGTTACGAGTTTGGTTTGGCAAATAAGGTGGAAGTAAATCCGAAAGGCTTCTACAGTTATATTAAAAGCAAGAGGATAGTGAGGGATAAAATTGGTCCCTTAGAGAATCAGGGTGGTCAGCTATGTGTGGAGCCGAGGGAGATGGGAGAGATTTTGAACGATTTCTTCTCTTCGGTATTCACTAAGGAGAAGGATATTGAATGGTGTAAGGTGTGGGAAACAAGTAAGGAAGTTATGGAACCTATGACAATTAAAGTGGTGGAAGTACTGGCGCTTTTAAGAAATTTAAAAGTGGATAAATCTCCGGGTCCTGACCGGATATTCCCCAGGACCTTGAGGGAAGTTTGTGTAGAGATAGCAGGAGCTCTGACGGAGATCTTTCAGATGTCATTAGAAACAGGGATTGTGCCGGAGGATTGGCGTATTGCTCATGTGGTTCCATTGTTTAAAAAGGGTTCTAGAAGTAAGCCTGGCAATTATAGACCTGTCAGTTTGACATCAGTGGTGGGTAAATTAATGGAAAGTATTCTTAGAGATAGTATTTATAATTATCTGGATAGACAGGATCTGATTAGGAGTAGCCAGCATGGATTTGTGCGTGGAAGGTCATGTTTGACAAACCTTATTGAATTTTTTGAAGTAGTTACGAGGAATGTTGACGAGGGTAAGGCAGTGGATGTAGTCTATATGGACTTCAGCAAGGCCTTTGACAAAGTTCCACATGGAAGGTTAGTTAAGAAGGTTCAGTCGTTAGGTATTAATGCTGGAGTAATAAAATGGATTCAACAGAGGCTAGATGGGAGATGCCAGAGAGTAGTGGTGGATAATTGTTTATCGGGATGGAGGCCGGTGACTAGCGGGGTGCCTCAGGGATCTGTTTTGGGCCCAATGTTGTTTGTAATATACATAAATGATCTGGATGATGGGGTGGTAAATTGGATTAGTAAGTATGCTGATGATACTAAGGTAGGAGGTGTTGTGGATAATGAGGTGGGTTTTCAAAGCTTGCAGGGAGATTTATGCCGGTTAGAAGAATGGGCTGAACGTTGGCAGATGGAGTTTAATGCTGAGAAGTGTGAGGTTCTACATTTTGGCAGGAATAATCCAAATAGAACATACAGGGTAAATGGTAGGGCATTGAGGAATGCAGTGGAACAGAGAGATCTAGGAATAACAGTGCATAGTTCCCTGAAGGTGGAGTCTCATGTAGATAGGGTGGTGAAGAAGGCTTTTGGAACGCTGGCCTTTATAAATCAGAGCATTGAGTACAGAAGTTGGGATGTAATGTTAAAATTGTACAAGGCATTGGTAAGGCCAAATTTGGAATATTGTGTACAGTTCTGGTCACCGAATTATAGGAAAGATATCAATAAATTAGAGAGAGTGCAGAGACGATTTACTAGGATGTTACCTGGGTTTCAGCACTTAAGTTACAGAGAAAGGTTGAACAAGTTAGGTCTCTATTCATTGGAGCGTAGAAGGTTGAGGGGGGATTTGATCGAGGTATTTAAAATGTTGAGAGGGATAGATAGAGTTGACGTGAATAGGCTGTTTCCATTGAGAGTAGGGGAGATTCAAACGAGAGGACATGATTTGAGAGTTAGGGGGCAAAAGTTTAAGGGAAACACGAGGGGGTATTTCTTTACTCAGAGAGTGATAGCTGTGTGGAATGAGCTTCCTGTAGAAGTAGTAGAGGCCAGTTCAGTTGTGTCATTTAAGGTAAAATTGGATAGGTATATGGATAGGAAAGGAGTGGAGGGTTATGGGCTGAGTGCGGGTAGGTGGGACTAGGTGAGATTAAGAGTTCGGCACGGACTAGGAGGGCCGGAATGGCCTGTTTCCGTGCTGTGATTGTTATATGGTTATATGGTTACTGAAAGTAACATCTCGAAGTTTGGTAGTACTCTCATAAAATTGGTTGCAGACTGCTCTACGTCATATGGTAAGTATAATTAAATGGTTTACAACAAGTTCGCACACAGCAGTTTTCAGCAAAATTCAAATCTACACTCTTTTGAGCAGAATGCATTACTTTCTCTTCTATGCATTCTGAGTTAAGCATGTGTACATAACTACTCAGGGTAAGTTGGAACTGTATAGATATTGCATGTAAACTACTCAGAGCCATGGAATACTCAAATGCAAGCTGAATTCTGGAACTTACCACATTGCAGTTCGGTGGAACAGCCAATATATTTGTTTAGCTTTGGTAGTGCTACTATTCTATTATGTACTAAAGGTGATACCACTGAAAGTAACTTCTCTCACTTTAGTAGCACTCTCATAAAATTGGTTGCAGACATTTCTAAATCATATGCTAAGTATAATTAAATGGTTTAAAACAAGTTAGCACGTAGCAGTTTTCAGCAAAATTCAAATCTACACTCTTTTGAGCTGAATGCATTACTTTCTATTCTATGCATTCTGAGTTAAGCATCTGTACATAACTACTCAGGGTAATTTGGAACTGTATACATATTGCATGTAAACTACTCAGAGCCATGGAATTCTCAAATGCAAGCTGAATTCTAGAACTTACCACATTGCAGTTCGATGGAACAGCCAATATCGTTGTTTTGTAGTGTTAATATTCTATTATGTACGAAAGGTGATACTACTGAAAGTAACTTCTCTCATTTTATTACCACACTCATAAAATTGGCTGCAGACATTTCTAAATCATATGCTAAGTATAATTAAGTGGTTTACAACAAGTTCGCACACAGCAGTTTTCAGCAAAATTCAAATCTACACTCTTTTGAGCAGAATGCATTACTTTCTCTTCTATGCATTCTGAGTTAAGCATGTGTACATAACTACTCAGGGTAAGTTGGAACTGTATAGATATTGCATGTAAACTACTCAGAGCCATGGAATACTCAAATGCAAGCTGAATTCTGGAACTTACCACATTGCAGTTCGGTGGAACAGCCAATATATTTGTTTAGCTTTGGTAGTGCTACTATTCTATTATGTACTAAAGGTGATACCACTGAAAGTAACTTCTCTCACTTTAGTAGCACTCTCATAAAATTGGTTGCAGACATTTCTAAATCATATGCTAAGTATAATTAAATGGTTTAAAACAAGTTAGCACGTAGCAGTTTTCAGCAAAATTCAAATCTACACTCTTTTGAGCTGAATGCATTACTTTCTATTCTATGAATTCTGAGTTAAATATGTGTACATAACTACTCAGGGTTAGTTGGAACCGTATAGATATTGCATGTCTACTACTCAGAGCCATGGAATACTCAAATGCAATCTGAACTCAGGAACCTACCTCATAACATTTAGAGTGGAACAGCCAATATCTTTGTTTTGTTCTGTAAACGCTAATGTTCCATTGTATACAAATGGGTGATGTTACTGAAAGTAACATCTCGAAGTTTGGTAGTACTCTCATAAAATTGGTTGCAGACTACTATAAGACGTATGGTAAGTAAAATAATAAGGTTTACCATCAAGTTAGCACATAGTAGTTTTCAGCAAAATTCAACTCTACACTCTATTGAGCTGAATGCAATACTTCCTATTCTATGGATGCTGAGTTAAGGATGTGTACATAACTACTCAGGGAGAGTTGTAACTGAGTAGATATTGCACGTATACTACTCAGAGCCATGGAATACTCAAATGCAAGCTGAATTCTGGAACTTACCACATTGCAGTTCGATGGAACAGCCAATATCTTTGTTTAGTAGTGCTAATATTCTATTATGTACGAAAGGTGATACTACTGAAAGTAACTTCTCTCATTTTATTAGCACACTCTTAAAATTGGCTGCATACATTTCTAAATCATATGGTAAGTAAAATAATAAGGTTTACATCAAGTTAGCACAAAGTAGTTTTCAGCAAAATTCAACTCTACACTCTATTGAGCTGAATGCAATACTTCCTATTCTATGGATGCTGAGTTAAGGATGTGTACATAACTACTCAGGGAGAGTTGTAACTGAGTAGATATTGCACGTATACTACTCAGAGCCATGGAATACTCAAAGGCAATCTGAATTCGGGGACCTACCTTATAACATTTACAGTGTAACAGCCAATATCTTCGTTTAGTTATGTAAACGCTAATTTTCCATTGTATAAAAAAGGGTGATGCTACTGAAAGTAACTTCTCCGACTTCGTTAGCACACTCAAAAAATTGGTTGCAGACATTTCTAAATCATATGCTAAGTATAATTAAATGGTTTACAACAAGTTCGCACACAGCAGTTTTCAGCAAAATTTAAATCTACACTCTTTTGAGCAGAATGCATTACTTTCTATTCTATGCATTCTGAGTTAAGCATGTGTACATAACTACACAGGGTAAGTTGGAACTGTATAGATATTGCACGTAAACTACTCAGAGCCATGGAATACTCAAATGCAAGCTGAATTCTGGAACTTACCACATTGCAGTTCGATGGAACAGCCAATATCTTTGTTTAGTAGTGCTAATATTCTATTATGTACGACAGTTGCTACTACTGAAAGTAACTTCTCTCATTTTATTAGCGCACTCATAAAATTGGCTGCATACATTTCTAAATCATATGGTAAGTAAAATAATAAGGTTTACATCAAGTTAGCACAAAGTAGTTTTCAGCAAATTTCAACTCTACACTCTATTGAGCTAAATGCATTACTTTCTATTCTATGGATGCTGAGTTAAGGATGTGTACTTAACTACTCAGGGTGAGTTGTAACTGTGTAGATATTGCACGTATACTACTCAGAGCCATGGAATACTCAAATGCAAGCTGAATTCTGGAACTTACCACATTGCAGTTCGATGGAACAGCCAATATCTTTGTTTAGTAGTGCTAATATTCTATTATGTACGAAAGGTGATACTACTGAAAGTAACTTCTCTCATTTTATTAGCACACTCTTAAAATTGGCTGCATACATTTCTAAATCATATGGTAAGTAAAATAATAAGGTTTACATCAAGTTAGCACAAAGTAGTTTTCAGCAAAATTCAACTCTACACTCTATTGAGCTGAATGCAATACTTCCTATTCTATGGATGCTGAGTTAAGGATGTGTACATAACTACTCAGGGAGAGTTGTAACTGAGTAGATATTGCACGTATACTACTCAGAGCCATGGAATACTCAAAGGCAATCTGAATTCGGGGACCTACCTTATAACATTTACAGTGTAACAGCCAATATCTTCGTTTAGTTATGTAAACGCTAATTTTCCATTGTATAAAAAAGGGTGATGCTACTGAAAGTAACTTCTCCGACTTCGTTAGCACACTCAAAAAATTGGTTGCAGACATTTCTAAATCATATGCTAAGTATAATTAAATGGTTTACAACAAGTTCGCACACAGCAGTTTTCAGCAAAATTTAAATCTACACTCTTTTGAGCAGAATGCATTACTTTCTATTCTATGCATTCTGAGTTAAGCATGTGTACATAACTACACAGGGTAAGTTGGAACTGTATAGATATTGCATGTAAACTACTCAGAGCCTTGGAATACTCAAATCCAAGCTGAATTCTGGAACTTATCACATTGCAGTTAGGTGGAAGAGCCAATATATTTGTTTAGCTTTGGTAATGCTAATATTCTATTATGTACGAAAGGTGATACCACTGAAAGTAACTTCTCTCACTTTAGTAGCACTCTCATAAAATTGGTTGCAGACATTTCTAAATCATATGCTAAGTATAATTAAATGGTTAACAACAAGTTAGCACATAGCCGTTTTCAGCAAAATTCAAATCTACACTCTTTTGAGCTGAATGCATTACTTTCTATTCTATGCATTCTGAGTTAAGCATCTGTACATAACTACTCAGGGTAATTTGGAACTGTATACATATTGCATGTAAACTACTCAGAGCCATGGAATTCTCAAATGCAAGCTGAATTCTAGAACTTACCACATTGCAGTTCGATGGAACAGCCAATATCGTTGTTTTGTAGTGTTAATATTCTATTATGTACGAAAGGTGATACTACTGAAAGTAACTTCTCTAATTTTATTACCACACTCATAAAATTGGCTGCAGACATTTCTAAATCATATGCTAAGTATAATTAAGTGGTTTACAACAAGTTAGCACATAGCAGTTTTCAGCAAAATTCAAATCAGCACTCTTTTGAGCTGAATGCATTACTTTCTATTCTATGAATTCTGAGTTAAATATGTGTACATAACTACTCGGGGTTAGTTGGAACTGTATAGATATTGCATGTATACTACTCAGGGCCATGGAATACTCAAATGCAAGCTGAATTTGGGAACCTAGATCATAACATTTGGAGTTGAACAGCCAACATCTTTGTTTTGTTCTGTAAACGCTAATGTTCCATTGTATACAAAAGGGTGATGTTACTGAAAGTAACATCTCGAAGTTTGGTAGTACTCTCATAAAATTGGTTGCAGACTGCTCTACGTCATATGGTAAGTATAATTAAATGGTTTACAACAAGTTCGCACACAGCAGTTTTCAGCAAAATTCAAATCTACACTCTTTTGAGCAGAATGCATTACTTTCTCTTCTATGCATTCTGAGTTAAGCATGTGTACATAACTACTCAGGGTAAGTTGGAACTGTATAGATATTGCATGTAAACTACTCAGAGCCATGGAATACTCAAATGCAAGCTGAATTCTGGAACTTACCACATTGCAGTTCGGTGGAACAGCCAATATATTTGTTTAGCTTTGGTAGTGCTACTATTCTATTATGTACTAAAGGTGATACCACTGAAAGTAACTTCTCTCACTTTAGTAGCACTCTCATAAAATTGGTTGCAGACATTTCTAAATCATATGCTATGTATAACTAAATGGTTTAAAACAAGTTAGCACGTAGCAGTTTTCAGCAAAATTCAAATCTACACTCTTTTGAGCTGAATGCATTACTTTCTATTCTATGAATTCTGAGTTAAATATGTGTACATAACTACTCAGGGTTAGTTGGAACCGTATAGATATTGCATGTCTACTACTCGGAGCCATGGAATACTCAAATGCAATCTGAACTCAGGAACCTACCTCATAACATTTAGAGTGGAACAGCCAATATCTTTGTTTTGTTCTGTAAACGCTAATGTTCCATTGTATACAAATGGGTGATGTTACTGAAAGTAACATCTCGAAGTTTGGTAGTACTCTCATAAAATTGGTTGCAGACTACTATAAGACGTATGGTAAGTAAAATAATAAGGTTTACCATCAAGTTAGCACATAGTAGTTTTCAGCAAAATTCAACTCTACACTCTATTGAGCTGAATGCAATACTTCCTATTCTATGGATGCTGAGTTAAGGATGTGTACATAACTACTCAGGGAGAGTTGTAACTGAGTAGATATTGCACGTATACTACTCAGAGCCATGGAATACTCAAATGCAAGCTGAATTCTGGAACTTACCACATTGCAGTTCGATGGAACAGCCAATATCTTTGTTTAGTAGTGCTAATATTCTATTATGTACGAAAGGTGATACTACTGAAAGTAACTTCTCTCATTTTATTAGCACACTCTTAAAATTGGCTGCATACATTTCTAAATCATATGGTAAGTAAAATAATAAGGTTTACATCAAGTTAGCACAAAGTAGTTTTCAGCAAAATTCAACTCTACACTCTATTGAGCTGAATGCAATACTTCCTATTCTATGGATGCTGAGTTAAGGATGTGTACATAACTACTCAGGGAGAGTTGTAACTGAGTAGATATTGCACGTATACTACTCAGAGCCATGGAATACTCAAAGGCAATCTGAATTCGGGGACCTACCTTATAACATTTACAGTGTAACAGCCAATATCTTCGTTTAGTTATGTAAACGCTAATTTTCCATTGTATAAAAAAGGGTGATGCTACTGAAAGTAACTTCTCCGACTTCGTTAGCACACTCAAAAAATTGGTTGCAGACATTTCTAAATCATATGCTAAGTATAATTAAATGGTTTACAACAAGTTCGCACACAGCAGTTTTCAGCAAAATTTAAATCTACACTCTTTTGAGCAGAATGCATTACTTTCTATTCTATGCATTCTGAGTTAAGCATGTGTACATAACTACACAGGGTAAGTTGGAACTGTATAGATATTGCACGTAAACTACTCAGAGCCATGGAATACTCAAATGCAAGCTGAATTCTGGAACTTACCACATTGCAGTTCGATGGAACAGCCAATATCTTTGTTTAGTAGTGCTAATATTCTATTATGTACTAAAGGTGATACCACTGAAAGTAACTTCTCTCACTTTAGTAGCACTCTCATAAAATTGGTTGCAGACATTTCTAAATCATATGCTAAGTATAATTAAATGGTTTAAAACAAGTTAGCACGTAGCAGTTTTCAGCAAAATTCAAATCTACACTCTTTTGAGCTGAATGCATTACTTTCTATTCTATGAATTCTGAGTTAAATATGTGTACATAACTACTCAGGGTTAGTTGGAACCGTATAGATATTGCATGTCTACTACTCAGAGCCATGGAATACTCAAATGCAATCTGAACTCAGGAACCTACCTCATAACATTTAGAGTGGAACAGCCAATATCTTTGTTTTGTTCTGTAAACGCTAATGTTCCATTGTATACAAATGGGTGATGTTACTGAAAGTAACATCTCGAAGTTTGGTAGTACTCTCATAAAATTGGTTGCAGACTACTATAAGACGTATGGTAAGTAAAATAATAAGGTTTACCATCAAGTTAGCACATAGTAGTTTTCAGCAAAATTCAACTCTACACTCTATTGAGCTGAATGCAATACTTCCTATTCTATGGATGCTGAGTTAAGGATGTGTACATAACTACTCAGGGAGAGTTGTAACTGAGTAGATATTGCACGTATACTACTCAGAGCCATGGAATACTCAAATGCAAGCTGAATTCTGGAACTTACCACATTGCAGTTCGATGGAACAGCCAATATCTTTGTTTAGTAGTGCTAATATTCTATTATGTACGAAAGGTGATACTACTGAAAGTAACTTCTCTCATTTTATTAGCACACTCTTAAAATTGGCTGCATACATTTCTAAATCATATGGTAAGTAAAATAATAAGGTTTACATCAAGTTAGCACAAAGTAGTTTTCAGCAAAATTCAACTCTACACTCTATTGAGCTGAATGCAATACTTCCTATTCTATGGATGCTGAGTTAAGGATGTGTACATAACTACTCAGGGAGAGTTGTAACTGAGTAGATATTGCACGTATACTACTCAGAGCCATGGAATACTCAAAGGCAATCTGAATTCGGGGACCTACCTTATAACATTTACAGTGTAACAGCCAATATCTTCGTTTAGTTATGTAAACGCTAATTTTCCATTGTATAAAAAAGGGTGATGCTACTGAAAGTAACTTCTCCGACTTCGTTAGCACACTCAAAAAATTGGTTGCAGACATTTCTAAATCATATGCTAAGTATAATTAAATGGTTTACAACAAGTTCGCACACAGCAGTTTTCAGCAAAATTTAAATCTACACTCTTTTGAGCAGAATGCATTACTTTCTATTCTATGCATTCTGAGTTAAGCATGTGTACATAACTACACAGGGTAAGTTGGAACTGTATAGATATTGCACGTAAACTACTCAGAGCCATGGAATACTCAAATGCAAGCTGAATTCTGGAACTTACCACATTGCAGTTCGATGGAACAGCCAATATCTTTGTTTAGTAGTGCTAATATTCTATTATGTACGACAGTTGCTACTACTGAAAGTAACTTCTCTCATTTTATTAGCGCACTCATAAAATTGGCTGCATACATTTCTAAATCATATGGTAAGTAAAATAATAAGGTTTACATCAAGTTAGCACAAAGTAGTTTTCAGCAAATTTCAACTCTACACTCTATTGAGCTAAATGCATTACTTTCTATTCTATGGATGCTGAGTTAAGGATGTGTACTTAACTACTCAGGGTGAGTTGTAACTGTGTAGATATTGCACGTATACTACTCAGAGCCATGGAATACTCAAATGCAAGCTGAATTCTGGAACTTACCACATTGCAGTTCGATGGAACAGCCAATATCTTTGTTTAGTAGTGCTAATATTCTATTATGTACGAAAGGTGATACTACTGAAAGTAACTTCTCTCATTTTATTAGCACACTCTTAAAATTGGCTGCATACATTTCTAAATCATATGGTAAGTAAAATAATAAGGTTTACATCAAGTTAGCACAAAGTAGTTTTCAGCAAAATTCAACTCTACACTCTATTGAGCTGAATGCAATACTTCCTATTCTATGGATGCTGAGTTAAGGATGTGTACATAACTACTCAGGGAGAGTTGTAACTGAGTAGATATTGCACGTATACTACTCAGAGCCATGGAATACTCAAAGGCAATCTGAATTCGGGGACCTACCTTATAACATTTACAGTGTAACAGCCAATATCTTCGTTTAGTTATGTAAACGCTAATTTTCCATTGTATAAAAAAGGGTGATGCTACTGAAAGTAACTTCTCCGACTTCGTTAGCACACTCAAAAAATTGGTTGCAGACATTTCTAAATCATATGCTAAGTATAATTAAATGGTTTACAACAAGTTCGCACACAGCAGTTTTCAGCAAAATTTAAATCTACACTCTTTTGAGCAGAATGCATTACTTTCTATTCTATGCATTCTGAGTTAAGCATGTGTACATAACTACACAGGGTAAGTTGGAACTGTATAGATATTGCATGTAAACTACTCAGAGCCTTGGAATACTCAAATCCAAGCTGAATTCTGGAACTTATCACATTGCAGTTAGGTGGAAGAGCCAATATATTTGTTTAGCTTTGGTAATGCTAATATTCTATTATGTACGAAAGGTGATACCACTGAAAGTAACTTCTCTCACTTTAGTAGCACTCTCATAAAATTGGTTGCAGACATTTCTAAATCATATGCTAAGTATAATTAAATGGTTAACAACAAGTTAGCACATAGCCGTTTTCAGCAAAATTCAAATCTACACTCTTTTGAGCTGAATGCATTACTTTCTATTCTATGCATTCTGAGTTAAGCATCTGTACATAACTACTCAGGGTAATTTGGAACTGTATACATATTGCATGTAAACTACTCAGAGCCATGGAATTCTCAAATGCAAGCTGAATTCTAGAACTTACCACATTGCAGTTCGATGGAACAGCCAATATCGTTGTTTTGTAGTGTTAATATTCTATTATGTACGAAAGGTGATACTACTGAAAGTAACTTCTCTAATTTTATTACCACACTCATAAAATTGGCTGCAGACATTTCTAAATCATATGCTAAGTATAATTAAGTGGTTTACAACAAGTTAGCACATAGCAGTTTTCAGCAAAATTCAAATCAGCACTCTTTTGAGCTGAATGCATTACTTTCTATTCTATGAATTCTGAGTTAAATATGTGTACATAACTACTCGGGGTTAGTTGGAACTGTATAGATATTGCATGTATACTACTCAGGGCCATGGAATACTCAAATGCAAGCTGAATTTGGGAACCTAGATCATAACATTTGGAGTTGAACAGCCAACATCTTTGTTTTGTTCTGTAAACGCTAATGTTCCATTGTATACAAAAGGGTGATGTTACTGAAAGTAACATCTCGAAGTTTGGTAGTACTCTCATAAAATTGGTTGCAGACTGCTCTACGTCATATGGTAAGTATAATTAAATGGTTTACAACAAGTTCGCACACAGCAGTTTTCAGCAAAATTCAAATCTACACTCTTTTGAGCAGAATGCATTACTTTCTCTTCTATGCATTCTGAGTTAAGCATGTGTACATAACTACTCAGGGTAAGTTGGAACTGTATAGATATTGCATGTAAACTACTCAGAGCCATGGAATACTCAAATGCAAGCTGAATTCTGGAACTTACCACATTGCAGTTCGGTGGAACAGCCAATATATTTGTTTAGCTTTGGTAGTGCTACTATTCTATTATGTACTAAAGGTGATACCACTGAAAGTAACTTCTCTCACTTTAGTAGCACTCTCATAAAATTGGTTGCAGACATTTCTAAATCATATGCTATGTATAACTAAATGGTTTAAAACAAGTTAGCACGTAGCAGTTTTCAGCAAAATTCAAATCTACACTCTTTTGAGCTGAATGCATTACTTTCTATTCTATGAATTCTGAGTTAAATATGTGTACATAACTACTCAGGGTTAGTTGGAACCGTATAGATATTGCATGTCTACTACTCGGAGCCATGGAATACTCAAATGCAATCTGAACTCAGGAACCTACCTCATAACATTTAGAGTGGAACAGCCAATATCTTTGTTTTGTTCTGTAAACGCTAATGTTCCATTGTATACAAATGGGTGATGTTACTGAAAGTAACATCTCGAAGTTTGGTAGTACTCTCATAAAATTGGTTGCAGACTACTATAAGACGTATGGTAAGTAAAATAATAAGGTTTACCATCAAGTTAGCACATAGTAGTTTTCAGCAAAATTCAACTCTACACTCTATTGAGCTGAATGCAATACTTCCTATTCTATGGATGCTGAGTTAAGGATGTGTACATAACTACTCAGGGAGAGTTGTAACTGAGTAGATATTGCACGTATACTACTCAGAGCCATGGAATACTCAAATGCAAGCTGAATTCTGGAACTTACCACATTGCAGTTCGATGGAACAGCCAATATCTTTGTTTAGTAGTGCTAATATTCTATTATGTACGAAAGGTGATACTACTGAAAGTAACTTCTCTCATTTTATTAGCACACTCTTAAAATTGGCTGCATACATTTCTAAATCATATGGTAAGTAAAATAATAAGGTTTACATCAAGTTAGCACAAAGTAGTTTTCAGCAAAATTCAACTCTACACTCTATTGAGCTGAATGCAATACTTCCTATTCTATGGATGCTGAGTTAAGGATGTGTACATAACTACTCAGGGAGAGTTGTAACTGAGTAGATATTGCACGTATACTACTCAGAGCCATGGAATACTCAAAGGCAATCTGAATTCGGGGACCTACCTTATAACATTTACAGTGTAACAGCCAATATCTTCGTTTAGTTATGTAAACGCTAATTTTCCATTGTATAAAAAAGGGTGATGCTACTGAAAGTAACTTCTCCGACTTCGTTAGCACACTCAAAAAATTGGTTGCAGACATTTCTAAATCATATGCTAAGTATAATTAAATGGTTTACAACAAGTTCGCACACAGCAGTTTTCAGCAAAATTTAAATCTACACTCTTTTGAGCAGAATGCATTACTTTCTATTCTATGCATTCTGAGTTAAGCATGTGTACATAACTACACAGGGTAAGTTGGAACTGTATAGATATTGCACGTAAACTACTCAGAGCCATGGAATACTCAAATGCAAGCTGAATTCTGGAACTTACCACATTGCAGTTCGATGGAACAGCCAATATCTTTGTTTAGTAGTGCTAATATTCTATTATGTACGACAGTTGCTACTACTGAAAGTAACTTCTCTCATTTTATTAGCGCACTCATAAAATTGGCTGCATACATTTCTAAATCATATGGTAAGTAAAATAATAAGGTTTACATCAAGTTAGCACAAAGTAGTTTTCAGCAAATTTCAACTCTACACTCTATTGAGCTAAATGCATTACTTTCTATTCTATGGATGCTGAGTTAAGGATGTGTACTTAACTACTCAGGGTGAGTTGTAACTGTGTAGATATTGCACGTATACTACTCAGAGCCATGGAATACTCAAATGCAAGCTGAATTCTGGAACTTACCACATTGCAGTTCGATGGAACAGCCAATATCTTTGTTTAGTAGTGCTAATATTCTATTATGTACGAAAGGTGATACTACTGAAAGTAACTTCTCTCATTTTATTAGCACACTCTTAAAATTGGCTGCATACATTTCTAAATCATATGGTAAGTAAAATAATAAGGTTTACATCAAGTTAGCACAAAGTAGTTTTCAGCAAAATTCAACTCTACACTCTATTGAGCTGAATGCAATACTTCCTATTCTATGGATGCTGAGTTAAGGATGTGTACATAACTACTCAGGGAGAGTTGTAACTGAGTAGATATTGCACGTATACTACTCAGAGCCATGGAATACTCAAAGGCAATCTGAATTCGGGGACCTACCTTATAACATTTACAGTGTAACAGCCAATATCTTCGTTTAGTTATGTAAACGCTAATTTTCCATTGTATAAAAAAGGGTGATGCTACTGAAAGTAACTTCTCCGACTTCGTTAGCACACTCAAAAAATTGGTTGCAGACATTTCTAAATCATATGCTAAGTATAATTAAATGGTTTACAACAAGTTCGCACACAGCAGTTTTCAGCAAAATTTAAATCTACACTCTTTTGAGCAGAATGCATTACTTTCTATTCTATGCATTCTGAGTTAAGCATGTGTACATAACTACACAGGGTAAGTTGGAACTGTATAGATATTGCATGTAAACTACTCAGAGCCTTGGAATACTCAAATCCAAGCTGAATTCTGGAACTTATCACATTGCAGTTAGGTGGAAGAGCCAATATATTTGTTTAGCTTTGGTAATGCTAATATTCTATTATGTACGAAAGGTGATACCACTGAAAGTAACTTCTCTCACTTTAGTAGCACTCTCATAAAATTGGTTGCAGACATTTCTAAATCATATGCTAAGTATAATTAAATGGTTAACAACAAGTTAGCACATAGCCGTTTTCAGCAAAATTCAAATCTACACTCTTTTGAGCTGAATGCATTACTTTCTATTCTATGCATTCTGAGTTAAGCATCTGTACATAACTACTCAGGGTAATTTGGAACTGTATACATATTGCATGTAAACTACTCAGAGCCATGGAATTCTCAAATGCAAGCTGAATTCTAGAACTTACCACATTGCAGTTCGATGGAACAGCCAATATCGTTGTTTTGTAGTGTTAATATTCTATTATGTACGAAAGGTGATACTACTGAAAGTAACTTCTCTAATTTTATTACCACACTCATAAAATTGGCTGCAGACATTTCTAAATCATATGCTAAGTATAATTAAGTGGTTTACAACAAGTTAGCACATAGCAGTTTTCAGCAAAATTCAAATCAGCACTCTTTTGAGCTGAATGCATTACTTTCTATTCTATGAATTCTGAGTTAAATATGTGTACATAACTACTCGGGGTTAGTTGGAACTGTATAGATATTGCATGTATACTACTCAGGGCCATGGAATACTCAAATGCAAGCTGAATTTGGGAACCTAGATCATAACATTTGGAGTTGAACAGCCAACATCTTTGTTTTGTTCTGTAAACGCTAATGTTCCATTGTATACAAAAGGGTGATGTTACTGAAAGTAACATCTCGAAGTTTGGTAGTACTCTCATAAAATTGGTTGCAGACTGCTCTACGTCATATGGTAAGTATAATTAAATGGTTTACAACAAGTTCGCACACAGCAGTTTTCAGCAAAATTCAAATCTACACTCTTTTGAGCAGAATGCATTACTTTCTCTTCTATGCATTCTGAGTTAAGCATGTGTACATAACTACTCAGGGTAAGTTGGAACTGTATAGATATTGCATGTAAACTACTCAGAGCCATGGAATACTCAAATGCAAGCTGAATTCTGGAACTTACCACATTGCAGTTCGGTGGAACAGCCAATATATTTGTTTAGCTTTGGTAGTGCTACTATTCTATTATGTACTAAAGGTGATACCACTGAAAGTAACTTCTCTCACTTTAGTAGCACTCTCATAAAATTGGTTGCAGACATTTCTAAATCATATGCTATGTATAACTAAATGGTTTAAAACAAGTTAGCACGTAGCAGTTTTCAGCAAAATTCAAATCTACACTCTTTTGAGCTGAATGCATTACTTTCTATTCTATGAATTCTGAGTTAAATATGTGTACATAACTACTCAGGGTTAGTTGGAACCGTATAGATATTGCATGTCTACTACTCGGAGCCATGGAATACTCAAATGCAATCTGAACTCAGGAACCTACCTCATAACATTTAGAGTGGAACAGCCAATATCTTTGTTTTGTTCTGTAAACGCTAATGTTCCATTGTATACAAATGGGTGATGTTACTGAAAGTAACATCTCGAAGTTTGGTAGTACTCTCATAAAATTGGTTGCAGACTACTATAAGACGTATGGTAAGTAAAATAATAAGGTTTACCATCAAGTTAGCACATAGTAGTTTTCAGCAAAATTCAACTCTACACTCTATTGAGCTGAATGCAATACTTCCTATTCTATGGATGCTGAGTTAAGGATGTGTACATAACTACTCAGGGAGAGTTGTAACTGAGTAGATATTGCACGTATACTACTCAGAGCCATGGAATACTCAAATGCAAGCTGAATTCTGGAACTTACCACATTGCAGTTCGATGGAACAGCCAATATCTTTGTTTAGTAGTGCTAATATTCTATTATGTACGAAAGGTGATACTACTGAAAGTAACTTCTCTCATTTTATTAGCACACTCTTAAAATTGGCTGCATACATTTCTAAATCATATGGTAAGTAAAATAATAAGGTTTACATCAAGTTAGCACAAAGTAGTTTTCAGCAAAATTCAACTCTACACTCTATTGAGCTGAATGCAATACTTCCTATTCTATGGATGCTGAGTTAAGGATGTGTACATAACTACTCAGGGAGAGTTGTAACTGAGTAGATATTGCACGTATACTACTCAGAGCCATGGAATACTCAAAGGCAATCTGAATTCGGGGACCTACCTTATAACATTTACAGTGTAACAGCCAATATCTTCGTTTAGTTATGTAAACGCTAATTTTCCATTGTATAAAAAAGGGTGATGCTACTGAAAGTAACTTCTCCGACTTCGTTAGCACACTCAAAAAATTGGTTGCAGACATTTCTAAATCATATGCTAAGTATAATTAAATGGTTTACAACAAGTTCGCACACAGCAGTTTTCAGCAAAATTTAAATCTACACTCTTTTGAGCAGAATGCATTACTTTCTATTCTATGCATTCTGAGTTAAGCATGTGTACATAACTACACAGGGTAAGTTGGAACTGTATAGATATTGCACGTAAACTACTCAGAGCCATGGAATACTCAAATGCAAGCTGAATTCTGGAACTTACCACATTGCAGTTCGATGGAACAGCCAATATCTTTGTTTAGTAGTGCTAATATTCTATTATGTACGACAGTTGCTACTACTGAAAGTAACTTCTCTCATTTTATTAGCGCACTCATAAAATTGGCTGCATACATTTCTAAATCATATGGTAAGTAAAATAATAAGGTTTACATCAAGTTAGCACAAAGTAGTTTTCAGCAAATTTCAACTCTACACTCTATTGAGCTAAATGCATTACTTTCTATTCTATGGATGCTGAGTTAAGGATGTGTACTTAACTACTCAGGGTGAGTTGTAACTGTGTAGATATTGCACGTATACTACTCAGAGCCATGGAATACTCAAATGCAAGCTGAATTCTGGAACTTACCACATTGCAGTTCGATGGAACAGCCAATATCTTTGTTTAGTAGTGCTAATATTCTATTATGTACGAAAGGTGATACTACTGAAAGTAACTTCTCTCATTTTATTAGCACACTCTTAAAATTGGCTGCATACATTTCTAAATCATATGGTAAGTAAAATAATAAGGTTTACATCAAGTTAGCACAAAGTAGTTTTCAGCAAAATTCAACTCTACACTCTATTGAGCTGAATGCAATACTTCCTATTCTATGGATGCTGAGTTAAGGATGTGTACATAACTACTCAGGGAGAGTTGTAACTGAGTAGATATTGCACGTATACTACTCAGAGCCATGGAATACTCAAAGGCAATCTGAATTCGGGAACCTACCTTATAACATTTACAGTGTAACAGCCAATATCTTCGTTTAGTTATGTAAACGCTAATTTTCCATTGTATAAAAAAGGGTGATGCTACTGAAAGTAACTTCTCCGACTTCGTTAGCACACTCAAAAAATTGGTTGCAGACATTTCTAAATCATATGCTAAGTATAATTAAATGGTTTACAACAAGTTCGCACACAGCAGTTTTCAGCAAAATTTAAATCTACACTCTTTTGAGCAGAATGCATTACTTTCTATTCTATGCATTCTGAGTTAAGCATGTGTACATAACTACACAGGGTAAGTTGGAACTGTATAGATATTGCATGTAAACTACTCAGAGCCTTGGAATACTCAAATCCAAGCTGAATTCTGGAACTTATCACATTGCAGTTAGGTGGAAGAGCCAATATATTTGTTTAGCTTTGGTAATGCTAATATTCTATTATGTACGAAAGGTGATACCACTGAAAGTAACTTCTCTCACTTTAGTAGCACTCTCATAAAATTGGTTGCAGACATTTCTAAATCATATGCTAAGTATAATTAAATGGTTAACAACAAGTTAGCACATAGCCGTTTTCAGCAAAATTCAAATCTACACTCTTTTGAGCTGAATGCATTACTTTCTATTCTATGCATTCTGAGTTAAGCATCTGTACATAACTACTCAGGGTAATTTGGAACTGTATACATATTGCATGTAAACTACTCAGAGCCATGGAATTCTCAAATGCAAGCTGAATTCTAGAACTTACCACATTGCAGTTCGATGGAACAGCCAATATCGTTGTTTTGTAGTGTTAATATTCTATTATGTACGAAAGGTGATACTACTGAAAGTAACTTCTCTCATTTTATTACCACACTCATAAAATTGGCTGCAGACATTTCTAAATCATATGCTAAGTATAATTAAGTGGTTTACAACAAGTTAGCACATAGCAGTTTTCAGCAAAATTCAAATCAGCACTCTTTTGAGCTGAATGCATTACTTTCTATTCTATGAATTCTGAGTTAAATATGTGTACATAACTACTCGGGGTTAGTTGGAACTGTATAGATATTGCATGTATACTACTCAGGGCCATGGAATACTCAAATGCAAGCTGAATTTGGGAACCTAGATCATAACATTTGGAGTTGAACAGCCAACATCTTTGTTTTGTTCTGTAAACGCTAATGTTCCATTGTATACAAAAGGGTGATGTTACTGAAAGTAACATCTCGAAGTTTGGTAGTACTCTCATAAAATTGGTTGCAGACTGCTCTACGTCATATGGTAAGTATAATTAAATGGTTTACAACAAGTTCGCACACAGCAGTTTTCAGCAAAATTCAAATCTACACTCTTTTGAGCAGAATGCATTACTTTCTCTTCTATGCATTCTGAGTTAAGCATGTGTACATAACTACTCAGGGTAAGTTGGAACTGTATAGATATTGCATGTAAACTACTCAGAGCCATGGAATACTCAAATGCAAGCTGAATTCTGGAACTTACCACATTGCAGTTCGGTGGAACAGCCAATATATTTGTTTAGCTTTGGTAGTGCTACTATTCTATTATGTACTAAAGGTGATACCACTGAAAGTAACTTCTCTCACTTTAGTAGCACTCTCATAAAATTGGTTGCAGACATTTCTAAATCATATGCTAAGTATAACTAAATGGTTTAAAACAAGTTAGCACGTAGCAGTTTTCAGCAAAATTCAAATCTACACTCTTTTGAGCTGAATGCATTACTTTCTATTCTATAAATTCTGAGTTAAATATGTGTACATAACTACTCAGGGTTAGTTGGAACCGTATAGATATTGCATGTCTACTACTCGGAGCCATGGAATACTCAAATGCAATCTGAACTCAGGAACCTACCTCATAACATTTAGAGTGGAACAGCCAATATCTTTGTTTTGTTCTGTAAACGCTAATGTTCCATTGTATACAAATGGGTGATGTTACTGAAAGTAACATCTCGAAGTTTGGTAGTACTCTCATAAAATTGGTTGCAGACTACTATAAGACGTATGGTAAGTAAAATAATAAGGTTTACCATCAAGTTAGCACATAGTAGTTTTCAGCAAAATTCAACTCTACACTCTATTGAGCTGAATGCAATACTTCCTATTCTATGGATGCTGAGTTAAGGATGTGTACATAACTACTCAGGGTGAGGTTGAACGGCATAAATATTGCATGTATCCTACTCAGTGCCATGGAATACTCAAATGCAAGGTGAATTCAGGAAGCTACCTCATATAGAGTGGAACAGTAAATATCTTTGTTTAGTTCTGTAAACGGTAATGTTCCATTGTGTAAAAAAGTTGAAGTTACCAGAAGTAACTTCTCCAACATTGGTAGCACCCTCATAAAATTGGTTGCATACTACTCTAAATCATATGGTAAGCAAAATAATAAGGTCTACATCAAGTTATCACATAGTAGTTTTCAGCAAAATTCATTTCTACACTCAATTGAGCTGAAAGCATTACTTTCTATTCTATGCATTTTGAGTTATGGATGTGTACATAACTACTCAGGGTGAGGTGGAACGGTATAAATATTGCATGTATCCTACTCAGAGCCATGGAAGTCTCAATTGCAAGGTGAATTCAGGAAGCTACCTCATAACATTTAGAGTGGAACAGTAAATATCTTTGTTTAGTTCTGTAAACGGTAATGTTCCATTGTGTAAAAAAGTTGAAGTTACTAAAAGTAACTTCTCCAACATTGGTAGCACCCTCATAAAATTGGTTGCATACTACTCTGAATCATATGGTAAGCAAAATAATAAGGTTTACATCAAGTTATCACATAGTAGTTTCCCGCAAAATTCATCTCTACACTCTATTGAGCTGAATGCATTACCTTCTATTCAATGCATTTTGAGTTATGGATGTGTACATAACTACTCAGGGTGAAGTGGAACGGTATAAATATTGCATGTATCCTACTCAGAGCCATGGAAGACTCAAATGCAAGGTGAATTCAGGAAGCTGCCTCATAACATTTAGAGTGGAACAGTAAATATCTTTGTTTAGTTCTGTAAACGGTAATGTTCCATTGTGTAAAAAAGTTGAAGTTACTAAAAGTAACTTCTCCAACATTGGTAGCACCCTCATAAAATTGGTTGCATAGTACTCTAAATCATATGGTAAGCAAAATAATAAGGTTTACATCAAGTTATCACATAGTAGTTTTCAGCAAAATTCATTTATACACTCTATTGAGCTGAATGCATTACTTTCTATTCTATGCATTTTGGGTTATGGATGTGTACATAACTGCTCAGGGTGAGGTGGAACGGTATACATATTGCATGTATCCTACTCAGAGCCATGGAATACTCAAATGCAAGGTGAAATCAGGAAGCTACCTCATAACATTTAGAGTGGAACATTAAATATCTTTGTTTAGTTCTGTAAACTGTAATGTTCAATTGTGTAAAAAAGTTGAAGTTACTAAAAGTAACTTCTCGAACATTGATAGCACACACATAAAATCGGTGGCATACTGCTCTAAGTGATGTGGTAAGTAAAATAATTAGGTTTACATCAAGTTATCACATCGTAGTTTTCAGCAAAATTCATTGCTACACTCTATTGAGCAGAATGCATTACTTTCTATTCTATGCATTTTGGGTTATGGATGTGTACATAACTACTCAGGGTGAGGTGGAACGGTATAAATATTGCATGTATCCTACTCAGAGCCATGGAATACTCAAAAGCAAGGTGAAATCAGGAAGCTACCTCATAACATTTAGAGTGGAACAGTAAATATCTTTGTTTACCTCTGTAAACGGTAATGTTCCATTGTGTAAAAAAGTTGAATTTACTAAAAGTAACTTCTCCAACATTGGTAGCACCCTCATAAAATTGGTTGCATACTACTCTAAATCATATGGTAAGCAAAATAATAAGGTTTACATCAAGTTAACACATAGTAGTTTTCAGCAAAATTCATTTCTACACTCTATTGAGCTGAATGCATTACTTTCTATTCTATGCATTTTGAGTTATGGATGTGTACATAACTACTCAGGGTGAGGTGGAACGGTATAAATATTGCATGTATCCTACTCAGAGCCATGGAAGACTCAAATGCAAGGTGAATTCAGGAAGCTACCTCATAACATTTAGAGTGGAACAGTAAATATCTTTGTTTAGATCTGTAAACGGTACTGTTCCATTGTGTAAAAAAGTTGAAGTTACTAAAAGTAACTTCAACATTGGTAGCACCCTCATAAAGTATTTTTGTTTAGTTCTGTAAACTTTAATGTTCAATTGTGTAAAAAAGTTGAAGTTACTAAAAGTAACTTCTCGAACATTGGTAGCACACACATAAAATCGGTTGCATACTGCTCTAAGTGATGTGGTAAGTAAAATAATTAGGTTTACATCAAGTTATCACATCGTAGTTTTCAGCTCAATTCATTTCTATTCTATGCATTTTGGGTTATGGATGTGTACATAACTACTCAGGGTGAGGTTGAATGGCATAAATATTGCATGTATCCTACTCAGTGCCATGGAATACTCAAATGCAAGGTGAATTCAGGAAGCTACCTCATATAGAGTGGAACAGTAAATATCTTTGTTTAGTTCTGTAAACGGTAATGTTCCATTGTGTAAAAAAGTTGAAGTTACCAGAACTTCTCCAACATTGGTAGCACCCTCATAAAATTGGTTGCATACTACTCTAAATCATATGGTAAGCAAAATAATAAGGTCTACATCAAGTTATCACATAGTAGTTTTCAGCAAAATTCATTTCTACACTCAATTGAGCTGAATGCATTACTTTCTATTCTATGCATTTTGAGTTATGGATGTGTACATAACTACTCAGGGTGAGGTGGAACGGTATAAATATTGCATGTATCCTACTCAGAGCCATGGAAGACTCAATTGCAAGGTGAATTCAGGAAGCTACCTCATAACATTTAGAGTGGAACAGTAAATATCTTTGTTTAGTTCTGTAAACGGTAATGTTCCATTGTGTAAAAAAGTTGAAGTTACTAAAAGTAACTTCTCCAACATTGGTAGCACCCTCATAAAATTGGTTGCATAGTACTCTAAATCATATGGTAAGCAAAATAATAAGGTTTACATCAAGTTATCACATAGTAGTTTTCAGCAAAATTCATTTATACACTCTATTGAGCTGAATGCATTACTTTCTATTCTATGCATTTTGGGTTATGGATGTGTACATAACTGCTCAGGGTGAGGTGGAACGGTATACATATTGCATGTATCCTACTCAGAGCCATGGAATACTCAAATGCAAGGTGAAATCAGGAAGCTACCTCATAACATTTAGAGTGGAACATTAAATATCTTTGTTTAGTTCTGTAAACTGTAATGTTCAATTGTGTAAAAAAGTTGAAGTTACTAAAAGTAACTTCTCGAACATTGGTAGCACACACATAAAATCGGTGGCATACTGCTCTAAGTGATGTGGTAAGTAAAATAATTAGGTTTACATCAAGTTATCACATCGTAGTTTTCAGCAAAATTCATTGCTACACTCTATTGAGCAGAATGCATTACTTTCTATTCTATGCATTTTGGGTTATGGATGTGTACATAACTACTCAGGGTGAGGTGGAACGGTATAAATATTGCATGTATCCTACTCAGAGCCATGGAATACTCAAAAGCAAGGTGAAATCAGGAAGCTACCTCATAACATTTAGAGTGGAACAGTAAATATCTTTGTTTACCTCTGTAAACGGTAATGTTCCATTGTGTAAAAAAGTTGAATTTACTAAAAGTAACTTCTCCAACATTGGTAGCACCCTCATAAAATTGGTTGCATACTACTCTAAATCATATGGTAAGCAAAATAATAAGGTTTACATCAAGTTAACACATAGTAGTTTTCAGCAAAATTCATTTCTACACTCTATTGAGCTGAATGCATTACTTTCTATTCTATGCATTTTGAGTTATGGATGTGTACATAACTACTCAGGGTGAGGTGGAACGGTATAAATATTGCATGTATCCTACTCAGAGCCATGGAATACTCAAATGCATGGTGAATTCAGGAAGCTACCTCATAACATTTAGAGTGGAACAGTAAATATCTTTGTTTAGTTCTGTAACTGTAATGTTCCATTGTGTAAAAAAGTTGAAGTTACTAAAAGAAACTTCTCCAACATTGGTAGCACCCTCATAAAATTGGTTGCATACTACTCTAAATCATATGGTAAGCAAAATAATAAGGTTTACATCAAGTTATCACATAGTAGTTTTCTGCAAAATTCATTTCTACACTCTATTGAGCTGAATGCATTAATTTGTATTCTATGCATTTTGAGTTATGGATGTGTACATAACTACTCAGGGTGAGGTGGAATTGTATAAATATTGCATGTATCCTACTCAGAGCCATGGAAGACTCAAATGCAAGGTGAATTCAGGAAGCTACCTCATAACATTTAGAGTGGAACAGTAAATATCTTTGTTTAGATCTGTAAACGGTACTGTTCCATTGTGTAAAAAAGTTGAAGTTACTAAAAGTAACTTCAACATTGGTAGCACCCTCATAAAGTATTTTTGTTGAGTTCTGTAAACTTTAATGTTCAATTGTGTAAAAAAGTTGAAGTTACTAAAAGTAACTTCTCGAACATTGGTAGCACACACATAAAATCGGTTGCATACTGCTCTAAGTGATGTGGTAAGTAAAATAATTAGGTTTACATCAAGTTATCACATCGTAGTTTTCAGCTCAATTCATTTCTATTCTATGCATTTTGGGTTATGGATGTGTACATAACTACTCAGGGTGAGGTTGAATGGCATAAATATTGCATGTATCCTACTCAGTGCCATGGAATACTCAAATGCAAGGTGAATTCAGGAAGCTACCTCATATAGAGTGGAACAGTAAATATCTTTGTTTAGTTCTGTAAACGGTAATGTTCCATTGTGTAAAAAAGTTGAAGTTACCAGAACTTCTCCAACATTGGTAGCACCCTCATAAAATTGGTTGCATACTACTCTAAATCATATGGTAAGCAAAATAATAAGGTCTACATCAAGTTATCACATAGTAGTTTTCAGCAAAATTCATTTCTACACTCAATTGAGCTGAATGCATTACTTTCTATTCTATGCATTTTGAGTTATGGATGTGTACATAACTACTCAGGGTGAGGTGGAACGGTATAAATATTGCATGTATCCTACTCAGAGCCATGGAAGACTCAATTGCAAGGTGAATTCAGGAAGCTACCTCATAACATTTAGAGTGGAACAGTAAATATCTTTGTTTAGTTCTGTAAACGGTAATGTTCCATTGTGTAAAAAAGTTGAAGTTACTAAAAGTAACTTCTCCAACATTGGTAGCACCCTCATAAAATTGGTTGCATAGTACTCTAAATCATATGGTAAGCAAAATAATAAGGTTTACATCAAGTTATCACATAGTAGTTTTCAGCAAAATTCATTTATACACTCTATTGAGCTGAATGCATTACTTTCTATTCTATGCATTTTGGGTTATGGATGTGTACATAACTGCTCAGGGTGAGGTGGAACGGTATACATATTGCATGTATCCTACTCAGAGCCATGGAATACTCAAATGCAAGGTGAAATCAGGAAGCTACCTCCTAACATTTAGAGTGGAACATTAAATATCTTTGTTTAGTTCTGTAAACTGTAATGTTCAATTGTGTAAAAAAGTTGAAGTTACTAAAAGTAACTTCTCGAACATTGGTAGCACACACATAAAATCGGTGGCATACTGCTCTAAGTGATGTGGTAAGTAAAATAATTAGGTTTACATCAAGTTATCACATCGTAGTTTTCAGCAAAATTCATTGCTACACTCTATTGAGCAGAATGCATTACTTTCTATTCTATGCATTTTGGGTTATGGATGTGTACATAACTACTCAGGGTGAGGTGGAACGGTATAAATATTGCATGTATCCTACTCAGAGCCATGGAATACTCAAAAGCAAGGTGAAATCAGGAAGCTACCTCATAACATTTAGAGTGGAACAGTAAATATCTTTGTTTACCTCTGTAAACGGTAATGTTCCATTGTGTAAAAAAGTTGAATTTACTAAAAGTAACTTCTCCAACATTGGTAGCACCCTCATAAAATTGGTTGCATACTACTCTAAATCATATGGTAAGCAAAATAATAAGGTTTACATCAAGTTAACACATAGTAGTTTTCAGCAAAATTCATTTCTACACTCTATTGAGCTGAATGCATTACTTTCTATTCTATGCATTTTGAGTTATGGATGTGTACATAACTACTCAGGGTGAGGTGGAACGGTATAAATATTGCATGTATCCTACTCAGAGCCATGGAATACTCAAATGCATGGTGAATTCAGGAAGCTACCTCATAACATTTAGAGTGGAACAGTAAATATCTTTGTTTAGTTCTGTAACTGTAATGTTCCATTGTGTAAAAAAGTTGAAGTTACTAAAAGAAACTTCTCCAACATTGGTAGCACCCTCATAAAATTGGTTGCATACTACTCTAAATCATATGGTAAGCAAAATAATAAGGTTTACATCAAGTTATCACATAGTAGTTTTCTGCAAAATTCATTTCTACACTCTATTGAGCTGAATGCATTAATTTGTATTCTATGCATTTTGAGTTATGGATGTGTACATAACTACTCAGGGTGAGGTGGAATTGTATAAATATTGCATGTATCCTACTCAGAGCCATGGAAGACTCAAATGCAAGGTGAATTCAGGAAGCTACCTCATAACATTTAGAGTGGAACAGTAAATATCTTTGTTTAGATCTGTAAACGGTACTGTTCCATTGTGTAAAAAAGTTGAAGTTACTAAAAGTAACTTCAACATTGGTAGCACCCTCATAAAGTATTTTTGTTGAGTTCTGTAAACTTTAATGTTCAATTGTGTAAAAAAGTTGAAGTTACTAAAAGTAACTTCTCGAACATTGGTAGCACACACATAAAATCGGTTGCATACTGCTCTAAGTGATGTGGTAAGTAAAATAATTAGGTTTACATCAAGTTATCACATCGTAGTTTTCAGCTCAATTCATTTCTATTCTATGCATTTTGGGTTATGGATGTGTACATAACTACTCAGGGTGAGGTTGAATGGCATAAATATTGCATGTATCCTACTCAGTGCCATGGAATACTCAAATGCAAGGTGAATTCAGGAAGCTACCTCATATAGAGTGGAACAGTAAATATCTTTGTTTAGTTCTGTAAACGGTAATGTTCCATTGTGTAAAAAAGTTGAAGTTACCAGAACTTCTCCAACATTGGTAGCACCCTCATAAAATTGGTTGCATACTACTCTAAATCATATGGTAAGCAAAATAATAAGGTCTACATCAAGTTATCACATAGTAGTTTTCAGCAAAATTCATTTCTACACTCTATTGAGCTGAATGCATTAATTTCTATTCTATGCATTTTGAGTTATGGATGTGTACATAACTACTCAGGGTGAGGTGGAACGGTATAAATATTGCATGTATCCTACTCAGAGCCATGGAAGACTCAATTGCAAGGTGAATTCAGGAAGCTACCTCATAACATTTAGAGTGGAACAGTAAATATCTTTGTTTAGTTCTGTAAACGGTAATGTTCCATTGTGTAAAAAAGTTGAAGTTACTAAAAGTAACTTCTCCAACATTGGTAGCACCCTCATAAAATTGGTTGCATACTACTCTGAATCATATGGTAAGCAAAATAATAAGGTTTACATCAAGTTATCACATAGTAGTTTCCCGCAAAATTCATCTCTACACTCTATTGAGCTGAATGCATTACCTTCTATTCAATGCATTTTGAGTTATGGATGTGTACATAACTACTCAGGGTGAAGTGGAACGGTATAAATATTGCATGTATGCTACTCAGAGCCATGGAAGACTCAAATGCAAGGTGAATTCTGGAAGCTGCCTCATAACTTTTAGAGTGGAACAGTAAATATCTTTGTTTAGTTCTGTAAACGGTAATGTTCCATTGTGTAAAAAAGTTGAAGTTACTAAAAGTAACTTCTCCAACATTGGTAGCACCCTCATAAAATTGGTTGCATAGTACTCTAAATAATATGGTAAGCAAAATAATAAGGTTTACATCAAGTTATCACATTGTTGTTTCCCGCAAAATTCATCTCTGCACTCTGTTGAGCTGAATGCATTACTTTCTATTCTATGCATTTTGGGTTATGGATGTGTACATAACTGCTCAGGGTGAGGTGGAACGGTATAAATATTGCATGTATCCTACTCAGAGCCATGGAATACTCAAATGCAAGGTGAATTCAGGAAGCTACCTCATAATATTTAGAGTGGAACGGTAAATATCTTTGTTTACTTCTGTAAACGGTAATGTTCCAATGTGTAAAAAAGTTGAAGTTACTAAAAGTAACTTCTCCAACATTGGTAGCACACACATAAAATCGGTTGCATACTGCTCTAAGTGATGTGGTAAGCAAAATAATAAAGTTTACATCAAGTTATCACATAGTAGTTTTCTGCAAAATTCATTTCTACACTCTATTGAGCTGAATGCATTACTTTGTATTCTATGCATTTTGAGTTATGGATGTGTACATAACTACTCAGGGTGAGGTGGAATTGTATACATATTGCATGTATCCTACTCAGAGCCATGGAAGACTCAAATGCAAGGTGAATTCAGGAAGCTACCTCATAACATTTAGAGTGGAACAGTAAATATCTTTGTTTAGTTCTGTAAACGGTAATGTTCCATTGTGTAAAAAAATTGAAGTTACTAAAAGTAACTTCAACATTGGTAGCACCCTCATAAAATATCTTTGTTTAGTTCTGTAAACTGTAATGTTCAATTGTGTAAAAAAGTTGAAGTTACTAAAAGTAACTTCTCCAACATTGGTAGCACCCTCATAAAATTGGTTGCATACTACTCTAAATCATATGGTAAGCAAAATAATAAGGTCTACATCAAGTTATCACATAGTAGTTTCCCGCAAAATTCATTTCTACACTCTATTGAGCTGAATGCATTACTTTGTACTCTATGCATTTTGAGTTATGGATGTGTACATAACTACTCAGGGTGAGGTTGGAACGGTATAAATATTGCATGTATCCTACTCAGAGCCATGGAATACTCAAATGCAAGGTGAATTCAGGAAGCTACCTCATAACATTTAGAGTGGAACAGTAAATATCTTTGTTTAGTTCTGTAAACGGTAATGTTCCATTGTGTAAAAAAGTTGAAGTTACTAAAAGTAACTTCTCCAACATTGGTAGCACCCTCATAAAATTGGTTGCATACTACTCTAAATCATATGGTAAGCAAAATAATAAGGTCTACATCAAGTTATCACATAGTAGTTTTCAGCAAAATTCATTTCTACACTCTATTGAGCTGAATGCATTACTTTCTATTCTATGCATTTTGAGTTATGGATGTGTACATAACAACTCAGGGTGAGGTGGAACGGTATAAATATTGCATGTATCCTACTCAGAGCCATGGAAGACTCAAATGCAAGGTGAATTCAGGAAGCTACCTCATAACATTTAGAGTGGAACATTAAATATCTTTGTTTAGTTCTTTAAACTGTAATGTTCCATTGTGTAAAAAAGATGAAGTTACTAAAAGTAACTTCTCCAACATTGGTAGCACCCTCATAAAATATCTTTGTTTAGTTCTGTAAACTGTAATGTTCAATTGTGTAAAAAAGTTGAAGTTACTAAAAGTAACTTCTCCAACATTGGTAGCACCCTAATAAAATTGGTTGCATACTACTCTAAATCATATGGTAAGCAAAATAATAAGGTTTACATCAAGTTAACACATAGTAGTTTTCAGCAAAATTCATTTCTACACTCTATTGAGCTGAATGCATTACTTTCTATTCTATGCATTTTGAGTTATGGATGTGTACATAACTACTCAGGGTGAGGTGGAACGGTATAAATATTGCATGTATCCTACTCAGAGCGATGGAATACTCAAATGCATGGTGAATTCAGGAAGCTACCTCATAACATTTAGAGTGGAACAGTAAATATCTTTGTTTAGTTCTGTAACTGTAATGTTCCATTGTGTAAAAAAGTTGAAGTTACTAAAAGTAACTTCTCCAACATTGGTAGCACCCTCATAAAATTGGTTGCATACTACTCTAAATCATATGGTAAGCAAAATAATAAGGTCTACATCAAGTTATCACATAGTAGTTTCCCGCAAAATTCATTTCTACACTCTATTGAGCTGAATGCATTACTTTGTATTCTATGCATTTTGAGTTATGGATGTGTACATAACTACTCAGGGTGAGGTTGGAACGGTATAAATATTGCATGTATCCTACTCAGAGCCATGGAATACTCAAATGCAAGGTGAATTCAGGAAGCTACCTCATAACATTTAGAGTGGAACAGTAAATATCTTTGTTTAGTTCTGTAAACGGTAATGTTCCATTGTGTAAAAAAGTTGAAGTTACTAAAAGTAACTTCTCCAACATTGGTAGCACCCTCATAAAATTGGTTGCATACTACTCTAAATCATATGGTAAGCAAAATAATAAGGTCTACATCAAGTTATCACATAGTAGTTTTCAGCAAAATTCATTTCTACACTCTATTGAGCTGAATGCATTACTTTCTATTCTATGCATTTTGAGATATGGATGTGTACATAACAACTCAGGGTGAGGTGGAACGGTATAAATATTGCATGTATCCTACTCAGAGCCATGGAAGACTCAAATGCAAGGTGAATTCAGGAAGCTACCTCATAACATTTAGAGTGGAACATTAAATATCTTTGTTTAGTTCTTTAAACTGTAATGTTCCATTGTGTAAAAAAGATGAAGTTACTAAAAGTAACTTCTCCAACATTGGTAGCACCCTCATAAAATATCTTTGTTTAGTTCTGTAAACTGTAATGTTCAATTGTGTAAAAAAGTTGAAGTTACTAAAAGTAACTTCTCCAACATTGGTAGCACCCTAATAAAATTGGTTGCATACTACTCTAAATCATATGGTAAGCAAAATAATAAGGTTTACATCAAGTTAACACATAGTAGTTTTCAGCAAAATTCATTTCTACACTCTATTGAGCTGAATGCATTACTTTCTATTCTATGCATTTTGAGTTATGGATGTGTACATAACTACTCAGGGTGAGGTGGAACGGTATAAATATTGCATGTATCCTACTCAGAGCGATGGAATACTCAAATGCATGTGAATTCAGGAAGCTACCTCATAACATTTAGAGTGGAACAGTAAATATCTTTGTTTAGTTCTGTAACTGTAATGTTCCATTGTGTAAAAAAGTTGAAGTTACTAAATGTAACTTCTCCAACATTGGTAGCACCCTCATAAAATTGGTTGCATACTACTCTAAATCATATGGTAAGCAAAATAATAAGGTCTACATCAAGTTATCACATAGTAGTTTTCAGCAAAATTCATTTCTACACTCTATTGAGCTGAATGCATTACTTTCTATTCTATGCATTTTGAGTTATGGATGTGTACATAACAACTCAGGGTGAGGTGGAACGGTATAAATATTGCATGTATCCTACTCAGAGCCATGGAAGACTCAAATGCAAGGTGAATTCAGGAAGCTACCTCATAACATTTAGAGTGGAACATTAAATAGCTTTGTTTAGTTCTTTAAACTGTAATGTTCCATTGTGTAAAAAAGATGAAGTTACTAAAAGTAACTTCTCCAACATTGGTAGCACCCTCATAAAATATCTTTGTTTAGTTCTGTAAACTGTAATGTTCAATTGTGTAAAAAAGTTGAAGTTACTAAAAGTAACTTCTCCAACATTGGTAGCACCCTAATAAAATTGGTTGCATACTACTCTAAATCATATGGTAAGCAAAATAATAAGGTTTACATCAAGTTAACACATAGTAGTTTTCAGCAAAATTCATTTCTACACTCTATTGAGCTGAATGCATTACTTTCTATTCTATGCATTTTGAGTTATGGATGTGTACATAACTACTCAGGGTGAGGTGGAACGGTATAAATATTGTATGTATCCTACTCAGAGCCATGGAATACTCAAATGCATGGTGAATTCAGGAAGCTACCTCATAACATTTAGAGTGGAACAGTAAATATCTTTGTTTAGTTCTGTAACTGTAATGTTCCATTGTGTAAAAAAGTTGAAGTTACTAAAAGTAACTTCTCCAACATTGGTAGCACCCTCATAAAATTGGTTGCATACTACTCTGAATCATATGGTAAGCAAAATAATAAGGTTTACATCAAGTTATCACATAGTAGTTTCCCGCAAAATTCATCTCTACACTCTATTGAGCTGAATGCATTACCTTCTATTCAATGCATTTTGAGTTATGCATGTGTACATAACTACTCAGGGTGAACTGGAACGGTATAAATATTGCATGTATCCTACTCAGAGCCATGGAAGACTCAAATGCAAGGTGAATTCAGGAAGCTGCCTCATAACATTTAGAGTGGAACAGTAAATATCTTTGTTTAGTTCTGTAAACGGTAATGTTCCATTGTGTAAAAAAGTTGAAGTTACTAAAAGTAACTTCTCCAACATTGGTAGCACCCTCATAAAATTGGTTGCATAGTACTCTAAATCATATGGTAAGCAAAATAATAAGGTTTACATCAAGTTATCACATAGTAGTTTTCAGCAAAATTCATTTATACACTCTATTGAGCTGAATGCATTACTTTCTATTCTATGAATTTTGAGTTATGGATGTGTACATAACTACTCAGGGTGAGGTGGAACGTATAAATATTGCATGTATCCTACGCAGAGCCATGGAATACTCAAATGCAAGGTGAATTCAGGAAGCTACCTCATAACATTTAGAGTGGAACAGTAAATATCTTTGTTTAGTTCTGTAAACGGTAATGTTCCATTGTGTAAAAAAGTTGAAGTTACTAAAAGTAACTTCTCCAACATTGGTAGCACACACATAAAATCGGTTGCATACTGCTCTAAGTGATGTGGTAAGCAAAATAATAAAGTTTACATCAAGTTATCACATAGTAGTTTTCTGCAAAATTCATTTCTACACTCTATTGAGCTGAATGCATTACTTTGTATTCTATGCATTTTGAGTTATGGATGTGTACATAACTACTCTGGGTGAGGTGGAATTGTATACATATTGCATGTATCCTACTCCGAGCCATGGAAGCCTCAAATGCAAGGTGAATTCAGGAAGCTACCTCATAACATTTAGAGTGGAACAGTAAATATCTTTGTTTAGTTCTGTAAACGGTAATGTTCCATTGTGTAAAAAAGTTGAAGTTACTAAAAGTAACTTCAACATTGGTAGCACCCTCATAAAATATCTTTGTTTAGTTCTGTAAACTGTAATGTTCAATTGTGTAAAAAAGTTGAAGTTACTAAAAGTAACTTCTCCAACATTGGTAGCACCCTCATAAAATTGGTTGCATACTACTCTAAATCATATGGTAAGCAAAATAATAAGGTCTACATCAAGTTATCACATAGTAGTTTTCAGCAAAATTCATTTCTACACTCTATTGAGCTGAATGCATTACTTTCTATTCTATGCATTTTGAGTTATGGATGTGTACATAACAACTCAGGGTGAGGTGGAACGGTATAAATATTGCATGTATCCTACTCAGAGCCATGGAAGACTCAAATGCAAGGTGAATTCAGGAAGCTACCTCATAACATTTAGAGTGGAACATTAAATATCTTTGTTTAGTTCTTTAAACTGTAATGTTCCATTGTGTAAAAAAGATGAAGTTACTAAAAGTAACTTCTCCAACATTGGTAGCACCCTCATAAAATATCTTTGTTTAGTTCTGTAAACTGTAATGTTCAATTGTGTAAAAAAGTTGAAGTTACTAAAAGTAACTTCTCCAACATTGGTAGCACCCTAATAAAATTGGTTGCATACTACTCTAAATCATATGGTAAGCAAAATAATAAGGTTTACATCAAGTTAACACATAGTAGTTTTCAGCAAAATTCATTTCTACACTCTATTGAGCTGAATGCATTACTTTCTATTCTATGCATTTTGAGTTATGGATGTGTACATAACTACTCAGGGTGAGGTGGAACGGTATAAATATTGCATGTATCCTACTCAGAGCCATGGAATACTCAAATGCATGGTGAATTCAGGAAGCTACCTCATAACATTTAGAGTGGAACAGTAAATATCTTTGTTTAGTTCTGTAACTGTAATGTTCCATTGTGTAAAAAAGTTGAAGTTACTAAAAGTAACTTCTCCAACATTGGTAGCACCCTCATAAAATTGGTTGCATACTACTCTGAATCATATGGTAAGCAAAATAATAAGGTTTACATCAAGTTATCACATAGTAGTTTCCTGCAAAATTCATCTCTACACTCTATTGAGCTGAATGCATTACCTTCTATTCAATGCATTTTGAGTTATGGATGTGTACATAACTACTCAGGGTGAACTGGAACGGTATAAATATTGCATGTATCCTACTCAGAGCCATGGAAGACTCAAATGCAAGGTGAATTCAGGAAGCTGCCTCATAACATTTAGAGTGGAACAGTAAATATCTTTGTTTAGTTCTGTAAACGGTAATGATTCATTGTGTAAAAAAGTTGAAGTTACTAAAAGTAACTTCTCCAACATTGGTAGCACCCTCATAAAATATCTTTGTTTAGTTCTGTAAACTGTAATGTTCAATTGTGTAAAAAAGTTGAAGTTACTAAAAGTAACTTCTCCAACATTGGTAGCACCCTAATAAAATTGGTTGCATACTACTCTAAATCATATGGTAAGCAAAATAATAAGGTTTACATCAAGTTAACACATAGTAGTTTTCAGCAAAATTCATTTCTACACTCTATTGAGCTGAATGCATTACTTTCTATTCTATGCATTTTGAGTTATGGATGTGTACATAACTACTCAGGGTGAGGTGGAACGGTATAAATATTGCATGTATCCTACTCAGAGCGATGGAATACTCAAATGCATGTGAATTCAGGAAGCTACCTCATAACATTTAGAGTGGAACAGTAAATATCTTTGTTTAGTTCTGTAACTGTAATGTTCCATTGTGTAAAAAAGTTGAAGTTACTAAATGTAACTTCTCCAACATTGGTAGCACCCTCATAAAATTGGTTGCATACTACTCTAAATCATATGGTAAGCAAAATAATAAGGTCTACATCAAGTTATCACATAGTAGTTTTCAGCAAAATTCATTTCTACACTCTATTGAGCTGAATGCATTACTTTCTATTCTATGCATTTTGAGTTATGGATGTGTACATAACAACTCAGGGTGAGGTGGAACGGTATAAATATTGCATGTATCCTACTCAGAGCCATGGAAGACTCAAATGCAAGGTGAATTCAGGAAGCTACCTCATAACATTTAGAGTGGAACATTAAATAGCTTTGTTTAGTTCTTTAAACTGTAATGTTCCATTGTGTAAAAAAGATGAAGTTACTAAAAGTAACTTCTCCAACATTGGTAGCACCCTCATAAAATATCTTTGTTTAGTTCTGTAAACTGTAATGTTCAATTGTGTAAAAAAGTTGAAGTTACTAAAAGTAACTTCTCCAACATTGGTAGCACCCTAATAAAATTGGTTGCATACTACTCTAAATCATATGGTAAGCAAAATAATAAGGTTTACATCAAGTTAACACATAGTAGTTTTCAGCAAAATTCATTTCTACACTCTATTGAGCTGAATGCATTACTTTCTATTCTATGCATTTTGAGTTATGGATGTGTACATAACTACTCAGGGTGAGGTGGAACGGTATAAATATTGCATGTATCCTACTCAGAGCCATGGAATACTCAAATGCATGGTGAATTCAGGAAGCTACCTCATAACATTTAGAGTGGAACAGTAAATATCTTTGTTTAGTTCTGTAACTGTAATGTTCCATTGTGTAAAAAAGTTGAAGTTACTAAAAGTAACTTCTCCAACATTGGTAGCACCCTCATAAAATTGGTTGCATACTACTCTGAATCATATGGTAAGCAAAATAATAAGGTTTACATCAAGTTATCACATAGTAGTTTCCCGCAAAATTCATCTCTACACTCTATTGAGCTGAATGCATTACCTTCTATTCAATGCATTTTGAGTTATGCATGTGTACATAACTACTCAGGGTGAACTGGAACGGTATAAATATTGCATGTATCCTACTCAGAGCCATGGAAGACTCAAATGCAAGGTGAATTCAGGAAGCTGCCTCATAACATTTAGAGTGGAACAGTAAATATCTTTGTTTAGTTCTGTAAACGGTAATGTTCCATTGTGTAAAAAAGTTGAAGTTACTAAAAGTAACTTCTCCAACATTGGTAGCACCCTCATAAAATTGGTTGCATAGTACTCTAAATCATATGGTAAGCAAAATAATAAGGTTTACATCAAGTTATCACATAGTAGTTTTCAGCAAAATTCATTTATACACTCTATTGAGCTGAATGCATTACTTTCTATTCTATGAATTTTGAGTTATGGATGTGTACATAACTACTCAGGGTGAGGTGGAACGTATAAATATTGCATGTATCCTACGCAGAGCCATGGAATACTCAAATGCAAGGTGAATTCAGGAAGCTACCTCATAACATTTAGAGTGGAACAGTAAATATCTTTGTTTAGTTCTGTAAACGGTAATGTTCCATTGTGTAAAAAAGTTGAAGTTACTAAAAGTAACTTCTCCAACATTGGTAGCACACACATAAAATCGGTTGCATACTGCTCTAAGTGATGTGGTAAGCAAAATAATAAAGTTTACATCAAGTTATCACATAGTAGTTTTCTGCAAAATTCATTTCTACACTCTATTGAGCTGAATGCATTACTTTGTATTCTATGCATTTTGAGTTATGGATGTGTACATAACTACTCTGGGTGAGGTGGAATTGTATACATATTGCATGTATCCTACTCAGAGCCATGGAAGCCTCAAATGCAAGGTGAATTCAGGAAGCTACCTCATAACATTTAGAGTGGAACAGTAAATATCTTTGTTTAGTTCTGTAAACGGTAATGTTCCATTGTGTAAAAAAGTTGAAGTTACTAAAAGTAACTTCAACATTGGTAGCACCCTCATAAAATATCTTTGTTTAGTTCTGTAAACTGTAATGTTCAATTGTGTAAAAAAGTTGAAGTTACTAAAAGTAACTTCTCCAACATTGGTAGCACCCTCATAAAATTGGTTGCATACTACTCTAAATCATATGGTAAGCAAAATAATAAGGTCTACATCAAGTTATCACATAGTAGTTTTCAGCAAAATTCATTTCTACACTCTATTGAGCTGAATGCATTACTTTCTATTCTATGCATTTTGAGTTATGGATGTGTACATAACAACTCAGGGTGAGGTGGAACGGTATAAATATTGCATGTATCCTACTCAGAGCCATGGAAGACTCAAATGCAAGGTGAATTCAGGAAGCTACCTCATAACATTTAGAGTGGAACATTAAATATCTTTGTTTAGTTCTTTAAACTGTAATGTTCCATTGTGTAAAAAAGATGAAGTTACTAAAAGTAACTTCTCCAACATTGGTAGCACCCTCATAAAATATCTTTGTTTAGTTCTGTAAACTGTAATGTTCAATTGTGTAAAAAAGTTGAAGTTACTAAAAGTAACTTCTCCAACATTGGTAGCACCCTAATAAAATTGGTTGCATACTACTCTAAATCATATGGTAAGCAAAATAATAAGGTTTACATCAAGTTAACACATAGTAGTTTTCAGCAAAATTCATTTCTACACTCTATTGAGCTGAATGCATTACTTTCTATTCTATGCATTTTGAGTTATGGATGTGTACATAACTACTCAGGGTGAGGTGGAACGGTATAAATATTGCATGTATCCTACTCAGAGCCATGGAATACTCAAATGCATGGTGAATTCAGGAAGCTACCTCATAACATTTAGAGTGGAACAGTAAATATCTTTGTTTAGTTCTGTAACTGTAATGTTCCATTGTGTAAAAAAGTTGAAGTTACTAAAAGTAACTTCTCCAACATTGGTAGCACCCTCATAAAATTGGTTGCATACTACTCTGAATCATATGGTAAGCAAAATAATAAGGTTTACATCAAGTTATCACATAGTAGTTTCCTGCAAAATTCATCTCTACACTCTATTGAGCTGAATGCATTACCTTCTATTCAATGCATTTTGAGTTATGGATGTGTACATAACTACTCAGGGTGAACTGGAACGGTATAAATATTGCATGTATCCTACTCAGAGCCATGGAAGACTCAAATGCAAGGTGAATTCAGGAAGCTGCCTCATAACATTTAGAGTGGAACAGTAAATATCTTTGTTTAGTTCTGTAAACGGTAATGATTCATTGTGTAAAAAAGTTGAAGTTACTAAAAGTAACTTCTCCAACATTGGTAGCACCCTCATAAAATTGGTTGCATAGTACTCTAAATCATATGGTAAGCAAAATAATAAGGTTTACATCAAGTTATCACATAGTAGTTTTCAGCAAAATTCATTTATACACTCTATTGAGCTGAATGCATTACTTTCTATTCTATGAATTTTGAGTTATGGATGTGTACATAACTACTCAGGGTGAGGTGGAACGGTATAAATATTGCATGTATCCTACGCAGAGCCATGGAATACTCAAATGCAAGGTGAATTCAGGAAGCTACCTCATAACATTTAGAGTGGAACAGTAAATATCTTTGTTTAGTTCTGTAAACGGTAATGTTCCATTGTGTAAAAAAGTTGAAGTTACTAAAAGTAACTTCTCCAACATTGGTAGCACCCTCATAAAATTGGTTGCATACTACTCTAAATCATATGGTAAGCAAAATAATAAGGTTTACATCAAGTTATCACATAGTAGTTTTCAGCAAAATTCATTTCTTCACTCTATTGAGCTGAATGCATTACTTTCTATTCTATGCATTTTGAGTTATGGATGTGTACATAACTACTCAGGGTGAGGTGGAACGGTATAAATATTGCATGTATCCTACTCAGAGCCATGGAATACTCAAATGCAAGGTGAATTCAGGAAGCTACCTCATAACATTTAGAGTGGAACAGTAAATATCTTTGTTTAGTTCTGTAAACTGTAATGTTCCATTGTGTAAAAAAGTTGAAGTTACCAAAAGTAACTTCTCCAACATTGGTAGCACACTCGTAAAATTGGTTGCATACTACTCTGAATCATATGGTAAGCAAAATAATAAGGTTTACATCAAGTTATCACATTGTTGTTTCCCGCAAAATTCATCTCTGCACTCTGTTGAGCTGAATGCATTACTTTCTATTCTATGCATTTTGGGTTATGGATGTGTACATAACTGCTCAGGGTGAGGTGGAACGGTATAAATATTGCATGTATCCTACTCAGAGCCATGGAATACTCAAATGCAAGGTGAATTCAGGAAGCTACCTCATAATATTTAGAGTGGAACGGTAAATATCTTTGTTTACTTCTGTAAACGGTAATGTTCGAATGTGTAAAAAAGTTGAAGTTACTAAAAGTAACTTCTCCAACATTGGTAGCACACACATAAAATCGGTTGCATACTGCTCTAAGTGATGTGGTAAGCAAAATAATAAAGTTTACATCAAGTTATCACATAGTAGTTTTCTGCAAAATTCATTTCTACACTCTATTGAGCTGAATGCATTACTTTGTATTCTATGCATTTTGAGTTATGGATGTGTACATAACTACTCAGGGTGAGGTGGAATTGTATACATATTGCATGTATCCTACTCAGAGCCATGGAAGCCTCAAATGCAAGGTGAATTCAGGAAGCTACCTCATAACATTTAGAGTGGAACAGTAAATATCTTTGTTTAGTTCTGTAAACGGTAATGTTCCATTGTGTAAAAAAGTTGAAGTTACTAAAAGTAACTTCAACATTGGTAGCACCCTCATAAAATATCTTTGTTTAGTTCTGTAAACTGTAATGTTCAATTGTGTAAAAAAGTTGAAGTTACTAAAAGTAACTTCTCCAACATTGGTAGCACCCTCATAAAATTGGTTGCATACTACTCTAAATCATATGGTAAGCAAAATAATAAGGTTTACATCAAGTTATCACATAGTAGTTTCCCACAAAATTCATCTCTACACTCTATTGAGCTGAATGCATTACCTTCTATTCTATGCATCTTGAGTTATGGATGTGTACATAACTACTCAGGGTGAAGTGGAACGGTATAAATATTGCATGTATCCTACTCAGAGCCATGGAATACTCAAATGCAAGGTGAATTCAGGAAGCTACCTCATAACATTTAGAGTGGAACAGTAAATATCTTTGTTTAGTTCTGTAAACGGTAATGTTCCATTGTGTAAAAAAGTTGAAGTTACTAAAAGTAACTTCTCCAACATTGGTAGCACCCTCATAAAATTGGTTGCATACTACTCTAAATCATATGGTAAGCAAAATAATAAGGTCTACATCAAGTTATCACATAGTAGTTTCCCGCAAAATTCATTTCTACACTCTATTGAGCTGAATGCCTTACGTTCTATTCTATGCATTTTGAGTTATGGATGTGTACATAACTACTCAGGGTGAGGTGGAATTGTATAAATATTGCATGTATCCTACTCAGAGCCATGGAAGACTCCAATGCAAGGTGAATTCAGGAAGCTACCTCATATCATTTAGTGTGGAACAGTAAATATCTTTGTTTAGTTCTGTAAACGGTAATGTTCCATTGTGTAAAAAAGTTGAAGTTACTAAAAGGAACTTCAACATTGGTAGCACCCACATAAAATATCTTTGTTTAGTTCTGTAAACTGTAATGTTCAATTGTGTAAAAAAGTTGAAGTTACTAAAAGTAACTTCTCGAACATTGGTAGCACACACATAAAATCGGTTGCATACTGCTCTAAGTGATGTGGTAAGTAAAATAATTAGGTTTACATCAAGTTATCACATCGTAGTTTTCAGCAAAATTCATTGCTACACTCTATTGAGCAGAATGCATTACTTTCTATTCTATGCATTTTGCGTTATGGATGTGTACATAACTACTCAGGGTGAGGTGGAATTCTATAAATATTGCATGTATCCTACTCAGAGCCATGGAAGACTCAAATGCAAGGTGAATTCAGGAAGCTACCTCATAACATTTAGAGTGGAACAGTAAATATCTTTGTTTAGTTCTGTAAACGGTAATGTTCCATCGTGTAAAAAAGTTGAAGTTACTAAAAGTAACTTCAACATTGGTAGCACCCTGATAAAATTGGTTGCATACTACTCTGAATCATATGGTAAGCAAAATAATAAGGTTTACATCAAGTTATCACATAGTAGTTTCCCGCAAAATTCATCTCTACACTCTATTGAGCTGAATGCATTACCTTCTATTCAATGCATTTTGAGTTATGGATGTGTACATAACTACTCAGGGTGAACTGGAACGGTATAAATATTGCATGTATCCTACTCAGAGCCATGGAAGACTCAAATGCAAGGTGAATTCAGGAAGCTGCCTCATAACATTTAGAGTGGAACAGTAAATATCTTTGTTTAGTTCTGTAAACGGTAATGTTCCATTGTGTAAAAAAGTTGAAGTTACTAAAAGTAACTTCTCCAACATTGGTAGCACCCTCATAAAATTGGTTGCATAGTACTCTAAATCATATGGTAAGCAAAATAATAAGGTTTACATCAAGTTATCACATAGTAGTTTTCAGCAAAATTCATTTATACACTCTATTGAGCTGAATGCATTACTTTCTATTCTATGAATTTTGAGTTATGGATGTGTACATAACTACTCAGGGTGAGGTGGAACGGTATAAATATTGCATGTATCCTACGCAGAGCCATGGAATACTCAAATGCAAGGTGAATTCAGGAAGCTACCAAATAACATTTAGAGTGCAACAGTAAATATCTTTGTTTAGTTCTGTAAACGGTAATGTTCCATTGTGTAAAAAAGTTGAAGTTACTAAAAGTAACTTCTCCAACATTGGTAGCACCCTCATAAAATTGGTTGCATACTACTCTAAATCATATGGTAAGCAAAATAATAAGGTTTACATCAAGTTATCACATAGTAGTTTTCAGCAAAATTCATTTCTTCACTCTATTGAGCTGAATGCATTACTTTCTATTCTATGCATTTTGAGTTATGGATGTGTACATAACTACTCAGGGTGAGGTGGAACGGTATAAATATTGCATGTATCCTACTCAGAGCCATGGAATACTCAAATGCAAGGTGAATTCAGGAAGCTACCTCATAACATTTAGAGTGGAACAGTAAATATCTTTGTTTAGTTCTGTAAACTGTAATGTTCCATTGTGTAAAAAAGTTGAAGTTACCAAAAGTAACTTCTCCAACATTGGTAGCACACTCGTAAAATTGGTTGCATACTACTCTGAATCATATGGTAAGCAAAATAATAAGGTTTACATCAAGTTATCACATTGTTGTTTCCCGCAAAATTCATCTCTGCACTCTGTTGAGCTGAATGCATTACTTTCTATTCTATGCATTTTGGGTTATGGATGTGTACATAACTGCTCAGGGTGAGGTGGAACGGTATAAATATTGCATGTATCCTACTCAGAGCCATGGAATACTCAAATGCAAGGTGAATTCAGGAAGCTACCTCATAATATTTAGAGTGGAACGGTAAATATCTTTGTTTACTTCTGTAAACGGTAATGTTCGAATGTGTAAAAAAGTTGAAGTTACTAAAAGTAACTTCTCCAACATTGGTAGCACACACATAAAATCGGTTGCATACTGCTCTAAGTGATGTGGTAAGCAAAATAATAAAGTTTACATCAAGTTATCACATAGTAGTTTTCTGCAAAATTCATTTCTACACTCTATTGAGCTGAATGCATTACTTTGTATTCTATGCATTTTGAGTTATGGATGTGTACATAACTACTCAGGGTGAGGTGGAATTGTATACATATTGCATGTATCCTACTCAGAGCCATGGAAGCCTCAAATGCAAGGTGAATTCAGGAAGCTACCTCATAACATTTAGAGTGGAACAGTAAATATCTTTGTTTAGTTCTGTAAACGGTAATGTTCCATTGTGTAAAAAAGTTGAAGTTACTAAAAGTAACTTCAACATTGGTAGCACCCTCATAAAATATCTTTGTTTAGTTCTGTAAACTGTAATGTTCAATTGTGTAAAAAAGTTGAAGTTACTAAAAGTAACTTCTCCAACATTGGTAGCACCCTCATAAAATTGGTTGCATACTACTCTAATTCATATGGTAAGCAAAATAATAAGGTTTACATCAAGTTATCACATAGTAGTTTCCCACAAAATTCATCTCTACACTCTATTGAGCTGAATGCATTACCTTCTATTCTATGCATCTTGAGTTATGGATGTGTACATAACTACTCAGGGTGAAGTGGAACGGTATAAATATTGCATGTATCCTACTCAGAGCCATGGAATACTCAAATGCAAGGTGAATTCAGGAAGCTACCTCATAACATTTAGAGTGGAACAGTAAATATCTTTGTTTAGTTCTGTAAACGGTAATGTTCCATTGTGTAAAAAAGTTGAAGTTACTAAAAGTAACTTCTCCAACATTGGTAGCACCCTCATAAAATTGGTTGCATACTACTCTAAATCATATGGTAAGCAAAATAATAAGGTCTACATCAAGTTATCACATAGTAGTTTCCCGCAAAATTCATTTCTACACTCTATTGAGCTGAATGCCTTACGTTCTATTCTATGCATTTTGAGTTATGGATGTGTACATAACTACTCAGGGTGAGGTGGAATTGTATAAATATTGCATGTATCCTACTCAGAGCCATGGAAGACTCCAATGCAAGGTGAATTCAGGAAGCTACCTCATATCATTTAGTGTGGAACAGTAAATATCTTTGTTTAGTTCTGTAAACGGTAATGTTCCATTGTGTAAAAAAGTTGAAGTTACTAAAAGGAACTTCAACATTGGTAGCACCCACATAAAATATCTTTGTTTAGTTCTGTAAACTGTAATGTTCAATTGTGTAAAAAAGTTGAAGTTACTAAAAGTAACTTCTCGAACATTGGTAGCACACACATAAAATCGGTTGCATACTGCTCTAAGTGATGTGGTAAGTAAAATAATTAGGTTTACATCAAGTTATCACATCGTAGTTTTCAGCAAAATTCATTGCTACACTCTATTGAGCAGAATGCATTACTTTCTATTCTATGCATTTTGCGTTATGGATGTGTACATAACTACTCAGGGTGAGGTGGAATTCTATAAATATTGCATGTATCCTACTCAGAGCCATGGAAGACTCAAATGCAAGGTGAATTCAGGAAGCTACCTCATAACATTTAGAGTGGAACAGTAAATATCTTTGTTTAGTTCTGTAAACGGTAATGTTCCATCGTGTAAAAAAGTTGAAGTTACTAAAAGTAACTTCAACATTGGTAGCACCCTGATAAAATTGGTTGCATACTACTCTGAATCATATGGTAAGCAAAATAATAAGGTTTACATCAAGTTATCACATAGTAGTTTCCCGCAAAATTCATCTCTACACTCTATTGAGCTGAATGCATTACCTTCTATTCAATGCATTTTGAGTTATGGATGTGTACATAACTACTCAGGGTGAACTGGAACGGTATAAATATTGCATGTATCCTACTCAGAGCCATGGAAGACTCAAATGCAAGGTGAATTCAGGAAGCTGCCTCATAACATTTAGAGTGGAACAGTAAATATCTTTGTTTAGTTCTGTAAACGGTAATGTTCCATTGTGTAAAAAAGTTGAAGTTACTAAAAGTAACTTCTCCAACATTGGTAGCACCCTCATAAAATTGGTTGCATAGTACTCTAAATCATATGGTAAGCAAAATAATAAGGTTTACATCAAGTTATCACATAGTAGTTTTCAGCAAAATTCATTTATACACTCTATTGAGCTGAATGCATTACTTTCTATTCTATGAATTTTGAGTTATGGATGTGTACATAACTACTCAGGGTGAGGTGGAACGGTATAAATATTGCATGTATCCTACGCAGAGCCATGGAATACTCAAATGCAAGGTGAATTCAGGAAGCTACCAAATAACATTTAGAGTGCAACAGTAAATATCTTTGTTTAGTTCTGTAAACGGTAATGTTCCATTGTGTAAAAAAGTTGAAGTTACTAAAAGTAACTTCTCCAACATTGGTAGCACCCTCATAAAATTGGTTGCATACTACTCTAAATCATATGGTAAGCAAAATAATAAGGTTTACATCAAGTTATCACATAGTAGTTTTCAGCAAAATTCATTTCTTCACTCTATTGAGCTGAATGCATTACTTTCTATTCTATGCATTTTGAGTTATGGATGTGTACATAACTACTCAGGGTGAGGTGGAACGGTATAAATATTGCATGTATCCTACTCAGAGCCATGGAATACTCAAATGCAAGGTGAATTCAGGAAGCTACCTCATAACATTTAGAGTGGAACAGTAAATATCTTTGTTTAGTTCTGTAAACTGTAATGTTCCATTGTGTAAAAAAGTTGAAGTTACCAAAAGTAACTTCTCCAACATTGGTAGCACACTCGTAAAATTGGTTGCATACTACTCTGAATCATATGGTAAGCAAAATAATAAGGTTTACATCAAGTTATCACATTGTTGTTTCCCGCAAAATTCATCTCTGCACTCTGTTGAGCTGAATGCATTACTTTGTATTCTATGCATTTTGGGTTATGGATGTGTACATAACTACTCAGGGTGAGGTGGAATTGTATACATATTGCATGTATCCTACTCAGAGCCATGGAAGCCTCAAATGCAAGGTGAATTCAGGAAGCTACCTCATAACATTTAGAGTGGAACAGTAAATATCTTTGTTTAGTTCTGTAAACGGTAATGTTCCATTGTGTAAAAAAGTTGAAGTTACTAAAAGTAACTTCAACATTGGTAGCACCCTCATAAAATATCTTTGTTTAGTTCTGTAAACTGTAATGTTCAATTGTGTAAAAAAGTTGAAGTTACTAAAAGTAACTTCTCCAACATTGGTAGCACCCTCATAAAATTGGTTGCATACTACTCTAAATCATATGGTAAGCAAAATAATAAGGTTTACATCAAGTTATCACATAGTAGTTTCCCACAAAATTCATCTCTACACTCTATTGAGCTGAATGCATTACCTTCTATTCTATGCATCTTGAGTTATGGATGTGTACATAACTACTCAGGGTGAAGTGGAACGGTATAAATATTGCATGTATCCTACTCAGAGCCATGGAATACTCAAATGCAAGGTGAATTCAGGAAGCTACCTCATAACATTTAGAGTGGAACAGTAAATATCTTTGTTTAGTTCTGTAAACGGTAATGTTCCATTGTGTAAAAAAGTTGAAGTTACTAAAAGTAACTTCTCCAACATTGGTAGCACCCTCATAAAATTGGTTGCATACTACTCTAAATCATATGGTAAGCAAAATAATAAGGTCTACATTAAGTTATCACATAGTAGTTTCCCGCAAAATTCATTTCTACACTCTATTGAGCTGAATGCCTTACGTTCTATTCTATGCATTTTGAGTTATGGATGTGTACATAACTACTCAGGGTGAGGTGGAACGGTATAAATATTGCATGTATCCTACTCAGAGCCATGGAATACTCAAATGCAAGGTGAATTCAGGAAGCTACCTCATAACATTTAGAGTGGAACAATAAATATCTTTGTTTAGTTCTGTAAACGGTAATGTTCCATTGTGTAAAAAAGTTGAAGTTACTAAAAGTAACTTCTCGAACATTGGTAGCACCTTCATAAAATTGGTTGCATACTACTCTGAATCATATGGTTAGCAAAATAATAAGGTTTACATCAAGTTATCACATAGTAGTTTCCCGCAAAATTCATTGCTACACTCTAGTGAGCAGAATGCATTACTTTCTATTCTATGCATTTTGCGTTATGGATGTGTACATAACTACTCAGGGTGAGGTGGAATTGTATAAATATTGCATGTATCCTACTCAGAGCCATGGAAGACTCAAATGCAAGGTGAATTCAGGAAGCTACCTCATATCATTTAGAGTGGAACAGTAAATATCTTTGTTTAGTTCTGTAAACGGTAATGTTCCATTGTGTAAAAAAGTTGAAGTTACTAAAAGGAACTTCAACATTGGTAGCACCCACATAAAATATCTTTGTTTAGTTCTGTAAACTGTAATGTTCAATTGTGTAAAAAAGTTGAAGTTACTAAAAGTAACTTCTCGAACATTGGTAGCACACACATAAAATCGGTTGCATACTGCTCTAAGTGATGTGGTAAGTAAAATAATTAGGTTTACATCAAGTTATCACATCGTAGTTTTCAGCAAAATTCATTGCTACACTCTATTGAGCAGAATGCATTACTTTCTATTCTATGCATTTTGCGTTATGGATGTGTACATAACTACTCAGGGTGAGGTGGAATTCTATAAATATTGCATGTATCCTACTCAGAGCCATGGAAGACTCAAATGCAAGGTGAATTCAGGAAGCTACCTCATAACATTTAGAGTGGAACAGTAAATATCTTTGTTTAGTTCTGTAAACGGTAATGTTCCATCGTGTAAAAAAGTTGAAGTTACTAAAAGTAACTTCAACATTGGTAGCACCCTGATAAAATTGGTTGCATACTACTCTGAATCATATGGTAAGCAAAATAATAAGGTTTACATCAAGTTATCACATAGTAGTTTCCCGCAAAATTCATCTCTACACTCTATTGAGCTGAATGCATTACCTTCTATTCAATGCATTTTGAGTTATGGATGTGTACATAACTACTCAGGGTGAACTGGAACGGTATAAATATTGCATGTATCCTACTCAGAGCCATGGAAGACTCAAATGCAAGGTGAATTCAGGAAGCTGCCTCATAACATTTAGAGTGGAACAGTAAATATCTTTGTTTAGTTCTGTAAACGGTAATGTTCCATTGTGTAAAAAAGTTGAAGTTACTAAAAGTAACTTCTCCAACATTGGTAGCACCCTCATAAAATTGGTTGCATAGTACTCTAAATCATATGGTAAGCAAAATAATAAGGTTTACATCAAGTTATCACATAGTAGTTTTCAGCAAAATTCATTTATACACTCTATTGAGCTGAATGCATTACTTTCTATTCTATGAATTTTGAGTTATGGATGTGTACATAACTACTCAGGGTGAGGTGGAACGGTATAAATATTGCATGTATCCTACGCAGAGCCATGGAATACTCAAATGCAAGGTGAATTCAGGAAGCTACCAAATAACATTTAGAGTGCAACAGTAAATATCTTTGTTTAGTTCTGTAAACGGTAATGTTCCATTGTGTAAAAAAGTTGAAGTTACTAAAAGTAACTTCTCCAACATTGGTAGCACCCTCATAAAATTGGTTGCATACTACTCTAAATCATATGGTAAGCAAAATAATAAGGTTTACATCAAGTTATCACATAGTAGTTTTCAGCAAAATTCATTTCTTCACTCTATTGAGCTGAATGCATTACTTTCTATTCTATGCATTTTGAGTTATGGATGTGTACATAACTACTCAGGGTGAGGTGGAACGGTATAAATATTGCATGTATCCTACTCAGAGCCATGGAATACTCAAATGCAAGGTGAATTCAGGAAGCTACCTCATAACATTTAGAGTGGAACAGTAAATATCTTTGTTTAGTTCTGTAAACTGTAATGTTCCATTGTGTAAAAAAGTTGAAGTTACCAAAAGTAACTTCTCCAACATTGGTAGCACACTCGTAAAATTGGTTGCATACTACTCTGAATCATATGGTAAGCAAAATAATAAGGTTTACATCAAGTTATCACATTGTTGTTTCCCGCAAAATTCATCTCTGCACTCTGTTGAGCTGAATGCATTACTTTGTATTCTATGCATTTTGGGTTATGGATGTGTACATAACTACTCAGGGTGAGGTGGAATTGTATACATATTGCATGTATCCTACTCAGAGCCATGGAAGCCTCAAATGCAAGGTGAATTCAGGAAGCTACCTCATAACATTTAGAGTGGAACAGTAAATATCTTTGTTTAGTTCTGTAAACGGTAATGTTCCATTGTGTAAAAAAGTTGAAGTTACTAAAAGTAACTTCAACATTGGTAGCACCCTCATAAAATATCTTTGTTTAGTTCTGTAAACTGTAATGTTCAATTGTGTAAAAAAGTTGAAGTTACTAAAAGTAACTTCTCCAACATTGGTAGCACCCTCATAAAATTGGTTGCATACTACTCTAAATCATATGGTAAGCAAAATAATAAGGTTTACATCAAGTTATCACATAGTAGTTTCCCACAAAATTCATCTCTACACTCTATTGAGCTGAATGCATTACCTTCTATTCTATGCATCTTGAGTTATGGATGTGTACATAACTACTCAGGGTGAAGTGGAACGGTATAAATATTGCATGTATCCTACTCAGAGCCATGGAATACTCAAATGCAAGGTGAATTCAGGAAGCTACCTCATAACATTTAGAGTGGAACAGTAAATATCTTTGTTTAGTTCTGTAAACGGTAATGTTCCATTGTGTAAAAAAGTTGAAGTTACTAAAAGTAACTTCTCCAACATTGGTAGCACCCTCATAAAATTGGTTGCATACTACTCTAAATCATATGGTAAGCAAAATAATAAGGTCTACATTAAGTTATCACATAGTAGTTTCCCGCAAAATTCATTTCTACACTCTATTGAGCTGAATGCCTTACGTTCTATTCTATGCATTTTGAGTTATGGATGTGTACATAACTACTCAGGGTGAGGTGGAACGGTATAAATATTGCATGTATCCTACTCAGAGCCATGGAATACTCAAATGCAAGGTGAATTCAGGAAGCTACCTCATAACATTTAGAGTGGAACAATAAATATCTTTGTTTAGTTCTGTAAACGGTAATGTTCCATTGTGTAAAAAAGTTGAAGTTACTAAAAGTAACTTCTCGAACATTGGTAGCACCTTCATAAAATTGGTTGCATACTACTCTGAATCATATGGTTAGCAAAATAATAAGGTTTACATCAAGTTATCACATAGTAGTTTCCCGCAAAATTCATTGCTACACTCTAGTGAGCAGAATGCATTACTTTCTATTCTATGCATTTTGCGTTATGGATGTGTACATAACTACTCAGGGTGAGGTGGAATTGTATAAATATTGCATGTATCCTACTCAGAGCCATGGAAGACTCAAATGCAAGGTGAATTCAGGAAGCTACCTCATATCATTTAGAGTGGAACAGTAAATATCTTTGTTTAGTTCTGTAAACGGTAATGTTCCATTGTGTAAAAAAGTTGAAGTTACTAAAAGGAACTTCAACATTGGTAGCACCCACATAAAATATCTTTGTTTAGTTCTGTAAACTGTAATGTTCAATTGTGTAAAAAAGTTGAAGTTACTAAAAGTAACTTCTCGAACATTGGTAGCACACACATAAAATCGGTTGCATACTGCTCTAAGTGATGTGGTAAGTAAAATAATTAGGTTTACATCAAGTTATCACATCGTAGTTTTCAGCAAAATTCATTGCTACACTCTATTGAGCAGAATGCATTACTTTCTATTCTATGCATTTTGCGTTATGGATGTGTACATAACTACTCAGGGTGAGGTGGAATTCTATAAATATTGCATGTATCCTACTCAGAGCCATGGAAGACTCAAATGCAAGGTGAATTCAGGAAGCTACCTCATAACATTTAGAGTGGAACAGTAAATATCTTTGTTTAGTTCTGTAAACGGTAATGTTCCATCGTGTAAAAAAGTTGAAGTTACTAAAAGTAACTTCAACATTGGTAGCACCCTGATAAAATTGGTTGCATACTACTCTGAATCATATGGTAAGCAAAATAATAAGGTTTACATCAAGTTATCACATAGTAGTTTCCCGCAAAATTCATCTCTACACTCTATTGAGCTGAATGCATTACCTTCTATTCAATGCATTTTGAGTTATGGATGTGTACATAACTACTCAGGGTGAACTGGAACGGTATAAATATTGCATGTATCCTACTCAGAGCCATGGAAGACTCAAATGCAAGGTGAATTCAGGAAGCTGCCTCATAACATTTAGAGTGGAACAGTAAATATCTTTGTTTAGTTCTGTAAACGGTAATGTTCCATTGTGTAAAAAAGTTGAAGTTACTAAAAGTAACTTCTCCAACATTGGTAGCACCCTCATAAAATTGGTTGCATAGTACTCTAAATCATATGGTAAGCAAAATAATAAGGTTTACATCAAGTTATCACATAGTAGTTTTCAGCAAAATTCATTTATACACTCTATTGAGCTGAATGCATTACTTTCTATTCTATGAATTTTGAGTTATGGATGTGTACATAACTACTCAGGGTGAAGTGGAACGGTATAAATATTGCATGTATCCTACTCAGAGCCATGGAATACTCAAATGCAAGGTGAATTCAGGAAGCTACCTCATAACATTTAGAGTGGAACAGTAAATATCTTTGTTTAGTTCTGTAAACGGTAATGTTCCATTGTGTAAAAAAGTTGAAGTTACTAAAAGTAACTTCTCCAACATTGGTAGCACCCTCATAAAATTGGTTGCATACTACTCTAAATCATATGGTAAGCAAAATAATAAGGTCTACATCAAGTTATCACATAGTAGTTTCCCGCAAAATTCATTTCTACACTCTATTGAGCTGAATGCCTTACGTTCTATTCTATGCATTTTGAGTTATGGATGTGTACATAACTACTCAGGGTGAGGTGGAACGGTATAAATATTGCATGTATCCTACTCAGAGCCATGGAATACTCAAATGCAAGGTGAATTCAGGAAGCTACCTCATAACATTTAGAGTGGAACAATAAATATCTTTGTTTAGTTCTGTAAACGGTAATGTTCCATTGTGTAAAAAAGTTGAAGTTACTAAAAGTAACTTCTCCAACATTGGTAGCACCCTCATAAAATTGGTTGCATACTACTCTAAATCATATGGTAAGCAAAATAATAAGGTCTACATCAAGTTATCACATAGTAGTTTCCCGCAAAATTCATTGCTACACTCTAGTGAGCAGAATGCATTACTTTCTATTCTATGCATTTTGCGTTATGGATGTGTACATAACTACTCAGGGTGAGGTGGAATTGTATAAATATTGCATGTATCCTACTCAGAGCCATGGAAGACTCAAATGCAAGGTGAATTCAGGAAGCTACCTCATATCATTTAGAGTGGAACAGTAAATATCTTTGTTTAGTTCTGTAAACGGTAATGTTCCATTGTGTAAAAAAGTTGAAGTTACTAAAAGGAACTTCAACATTGGTAGCACCCACATAAAATATCTTTGTTTAGTTCTGTAAACTGTAATGTTCAATTGTGTAAAAAAGTTGAAGTTACTAAAAGTAACTTCTCGAACATTGGTAGCACACACATAAAATCGGTTGCATACTGCTCTAAGTGATGTGGTAAGTAAAATAATTAGGTTTACATCAAGTTATCACATCGTAGTTTTCAGCAAAATTCATTGCTACACTCTATTGAGCAGAATGCATTACTTTCTATTCTATGCATTTTGCGTTATGGATGTGTACATAACTACTCAGGGTGAGGTGGAATTCTATAAATATTGCATGTATCCTACTCAGAGCCATGGAAGACTCAAATGCAAGGTGAATTCAGGAAGCTACCTCATAACATTTAGAGTGGAACAGTAAATATCTTTGTTTAGTTCTGTAAACGGTAATGTTCCATCGTGTAAAAAAGTTGAAGTTACTAAAAGTAACTTCAACATTGGTAGCACCCTGATAAAATTGGTTGCATACTACTCTGAATCATATGGTAAGCAAAATAATAAGGTTTACATCAAGTTATCACATAGTAGTTTCCCGCAAAATTCATCTCTACACTCTATTGAGCTGAATGCATTACCTTCTATTCAATGCATTTTGAGTTATGGATGTGTACATAACTACTCAGGGTGAACTGGAACGGTATAAATATTGCATGTATCCTACTCAGAGCCATGGAAGACTCAAATGCAAGGTGAATTCAGGAAGCTGCCTCATAACATTTAGAGTGGAACAGTAAATATCTTTGTTTAGTTCTGTAAACGGTAATGTTCCATTGTGTAAAAAAGTTGAAGTTACTAAAAGTAACTTCTCCAACATTGGTAGCACCCTCATAAAATTGGTTGCATACTACTCTAAATCATATGGTAAGCAAAATAATAAGGTTTACATCAAGTTATCACATTGTTGTTTCCCGCAAAATTCATCTCTGCACTCTGTTGAGCTGAATGCATTACTTTCTATTCTATGCATTTTGGGTTATGGATGTGTACATAACTGCTCAGGGTGAGGTGGAACGGTATAAATATTGCATGTATCCTACTCAGAGCCATGGAATACTCAAATGCAAGGTGAATTCAGGAAGCTACCTCATAATATTTAGAGTGGAACGGTAAATATCTTTGTTTACTTCTGTAAACGGTAATGTTCCAATGTGTAAAAAAGTTGAAGTTACTAAAAGTAACTTCTCCAACATTGGTAGCACACACATAAAATCGGTTGCATACTGCTCTAAGTGATGTGGTAAGCAAAATAATAAAGTTTACATCAAGTTATCACATAGTAGTTTTCTGCAAAATTCATTTCTACACTCTATTGAGCTGAATGCATTACTTTGTATTCTATGCATTTTGAGTTATGGATGTGTACATAACTACTCAGGGTGAGGTGGAATTGTATACATATTGCATGTATCCTACTCAGAGCCATGGAAGCCTCAAATGCAAGGTGAATTCAGGAAGCTACCTCATAACATTTAGAGTGGAACAGTAAATATCTTTGTTTAGTTCTGTAAACGGTAATGTTCCATTGTGTAAAAAAGTTGAAGTTACTAAAAGTAACTTCAACATTGGTAGCACCCTCATAAAATATCTTTGTTTAGTTCTGTAAACTGTAATGTTCAATTGTGTAAAAAAGTTGAAGTTACTAAAAGTAACTTCTCCAACATTGGTAGCACCCTCATAAAATTGGTTGCATACTACTCTAAATCATATGGTAAGCAAAATAATAAGGTCTACATCAAGTTATCACATAGTAGTTTCCCGCAAAATTCATTTCTACACTCTATTGAGCTGAATGCCTTACGTTCTATTCTATGCATTTTGAGTTATGGATGTGTACATAACTACTCAGGGTGAGGTGGAACGGTATAAATATTGCATGTATCCTACTCAGAGCCATGGAATACTCAAATGCAAGGTGAATTCAGGAAGCTACCTCATAACATTTAGAGTGGAACAATAAATATCTTTGTTTAGTTCTGTAAACGGTAATGTTCCATTGTGTAAAAAAGTTGAAGTTACTAAAAGTAACTTCTCGAACATTGGTAGCACCTTCATAAAATTGGTTGCATACTACTCTGAATCATATCGTTAGCAAAATAATAAGGTTTACATCAAGTTATCACATAGTACTTTCCCGCAAAATTCATTGCTACACTCTAGTGAGCAGAATGCATTACTTTCTATTCTATGCATTTTGCGTTATGGATGTGTACATAACTACTCAGGGTGAGGTGGAATTGTATAAATATTGCATGTATCCTACTCAGAGCCATGGAAGACTCAAATGCAAGGTGAATTCAGGAAGCTACCTCATATCATTTAGAGTGGAACAGTAAATATCTTTGTTTAGTTCTGTAAACGGTAATGTTCCATTGTGTAAAAAAGTTGAAGTTACTAAAAGGAACTTCAACATTGGTAGCACCCACATAAAATATCTTTGTTTAGTTCTGTAAACTGTAATGTTCAATTGTGTAAAAAAGTTGAAGTTACTAAAAGTAACTTCTCGAACATTGGTAGCACACACATAAAATCGGTTGCATACTGCTCTAAGTGATGTGGTAAGTAAAATAATTAGGTTTACATCAAGTTATCACATCGTAGTTTTCAGCAAAATTCATTGCTACACTCTATTGAGCAGAATGCATTACTTTCTATTCTATGCATTTTGCGTTATGGATGTGTACATAACTACTCAGGGTGAGGTGGAATTCTATAAATATTGCATGTATCCTACTCAGAGCCATGGAAGACTCAAATGCAAGGTGAATTCAGGAAGCTACCTCATAACATTTAGAGTGGAACAGTAAATATCTTTGTTTAGTTCTGTAAACGGTAATGTTCCATCGTGTAAAAAAGTTGAAGTTACTAAAAGTAACTTCAACATTGGTAGCACCCTGATAAAATTGGTTGCATACTACTCTGAATCATATGGTAAGCAAAATAATAAGGTTTACATCAAGTTATCACATAGTAGTTTCCCGCAAAATTCATCTCTACACTCTATTGAGCTGAATGCATTACCTTCTATTCAATGCATTTTGAGTTATGGATGTGTACATAACTACTCAGGGTGAACTGGAACGGTATAAATATTGCATGTATCCTACTCAGAGCCATGGAAGACTCAAATGCAAGGTGAATTCAGGAAGCTGCCTCATAACATTTAGAGTGGAACAGTAAATATCTTTGTTTAGTTCTGTAAACGGTAATGTTCCATTGTGTAAAAAAGTTGAAGTTACTAAAAGTAACTTCTCCAACATTGGTAGCACCCTCATAAAATTGGTTGCATAGTACTCTAAATCATATGGTAAGCAAAATAATAAGGTTTACATCAAGTTATCACATAGTAGTTTTCAGCAAAATTCATTTATACACTCTATTGAGCTGAATGCATTACTTTCTATTCTATGAATTTTGAGTTATGGATGTGTACATAACTACTCAGGGTGAAGTGGAACGGTATAAATATTGCATGTATCCTACTCAGAGCCATGGAATACTCAAATGCAAGGTGAATTCAGGAAGCTACCTCATAACATTTAGAGTGGAACAGTAAATATCTTTGTTTAGTTCTGTAAACGGTAATGTTCCATTGTGTAAAAAAGTTGAAGTTACTAAAAGTAACTTCTCCAACATTGGTAGCACCCTCATAAAATTGGTTGCATACTACTCTAAATCATATGGTAAGCAAAATAATAAGGTCTACATCAAGTTATCACATAGTAGTTTCCCGCAAAATTCATTTCTACACTCTATTGAGCTGAATGCCTTACGTTCTATTCTATGCATTTTGAGTTATGGATGTGTACATAACTACTCAGGGTGAGGTGGAACGGTATAAATATTGCATGTATCCTACTCAGAGCCATGGAATACTCAAATGCAAGGTGAATTCAGGAAGCTACCTCATAACATTTAGAGTGGAACAATAAATATCTTTGTTTAGTTCTGTAAACGGTAATGTTCCATTGTGTAAAAAAGTTGAAGTTACTAAAAGTAACTTCTCCAACATTGGTAGCACCCTCATAAAATTGGTTGCATACTACTCTAAATCATATGGTAAGCAAAATAATAAGGTCTACATCAAGTTATCACATAGTAGTTTCCCGCAAAATTCATTGCTACACTCTAGTGAGCAGAATGCATTACTTTCTATTCTATGCATTTTGCGTTATGGATGTGTACATAACTACTCAGGGTGAGGTGGAATTGTATAAATATTGCATGTATCCTACTCAGAGCCATGGAAGACTCAAATGCAAGGTGAATTCAGGAAGCTACCTCATATCATTTAGAGTGGAACAGTAAATATCTTTGTTTAGTTCTGTAAACGGTAATGTTCCATTGTGTAAAAAAGTTGAAGTTACTAAAAGGAACTTCAACATTGGTAGCACCCACATAAAATATCTTTGTTTAGTTCTGTAAACTGTAATGTTCAATTGTGTAAAAAAGTTGAAGTTACTAAAAGTAACTTCTCGAACATTGGTAGCACACACATAAAATCGGTTGCATACTGCTCTAAGTGATGTGGTAAGTAAAATAATTAGGTTTACATCAAGTTATCACATCGTAGTTTTCAGCAAAATTCATTGCTACACTCTATTGAGCAGAATGCATTACTTTCTATTCTATGCATTTTGCGTTATGGATGTGTACATAACTACTCAGGGTGAGGTGGAATTCTATAAATATTGCATGTATCCTACTCAGAGCCATGGAAGACTCAAATGCAAGGTGAATTCAGGAAGCTACCTCATAACATTTAGAGTGGAACAGTAAATATCTTTGTTTAGTTCTGTAAACGGTAATGTTCCATCGTGTAAAAAAGTTGAAGTTACTAAAAGTAACTTCAACATTGGTAGCACCCTGATAAAATTGGTTGCATACTACTCTGAATCATATGGTAAGCAAAATAATAAGGTTTACATCAAGTTATCACATAGTAGTTTCCCGCAAAATTCATCTCTACACTCTATTGAGCTGAATGCATTACCTTCTATTCAATGCATTTTGAGTTATGGATGTGTACATAACTACTCAGGGTGAACTGGAACGGTATAAATATTGCATGTATCCTACTCAGAGCCATGGAAGACTCAAATGCAAGGTGAATTCAGGAAGCTGCCTCATAACATTTAGAGTGGAACAGTAAATATCTTTGTTTAGTTCTGTAAACGGTAATGTTCCATTGTGTAAAAAAGTTGAAGTTACTAAAAGTAACTTCTCCAACATTGGTAGCACCCTCATAAAATTGGTTGCATACTACTCTAAATCATATGGTAAGCAAAATAATAAGGTTTACATCAAGTTATCACATTGTTGTTTCCCGCAAAATTCATCTCTGCACTCTGTTGAGCTGAATGCATTACTTTCTATTCTATGCATTTTGGGTTATGGATGTGTACATAACTGCTCAGGGTGAGGTGGAACGGTATAAATATTGCATGTATCCTACTCAGAGCCATGGAATACTCAAATGCAAGGTGAATTCAGGAAGCTACCTCATAATATTTAGAGTGGAACGGTAAATATCTTTGTTTACTTCTGTAAACGGTAATGTTCCAATGTGTAAAAAAGTTGAAGTTACTAAAAGTAACTTCTCCAACATTGGTAGCACACACATAAAATCGGTTGCATACTGCTCTAAGTGATGTGGTAAGCAAAATAATAAAGTTTACATCAAGTTATCACATAGTAGTTTTCTGCAAAATTCATTTCTACACTCTATTGAGCTGAATGCATTACTTTGTATTCTATGCATTTTGAGTTATGGATGTGTACATAACTACTCAGGGTGAGGTGGAATTGTATACATATTGCATGTATCCTACTCAGAGCCATGGAAGCCTCAAATGCAAGGTGAATTCAGGAAGCTACCTCATAACATTTAGAGTGGAACAGTAAATATCTTTGTTTAGTTCTGTAAACGGTAATGTTCCATTGTGTAAAAAAGTTGAAGTTACTAAAAGTAACTTCAACATTGGTAGCACCCTCATAAAATATCTTTGTTTAGTTCTGTAAACTGTAATGTTCAATTGTGTAAAAAAGTTGAAGTTACTAAAAGTAACTTCTCCAACATTGGTAGCACCCTCATAAAATTGGTTGCATACTACTCTAAATCATATGGTAAGCAAAATAATAAGGTCTACATCAAGTTATCACATAGTAGTTTCCCGCAAAATTCATTTCTACACTCTATTGAGCTGAATGCCTTACGTTCTATTCTATGCATTTTGAGTTATGGATGTGTACATAACTACTCAGGGTGAGGTGGAACGGTATAAATATTGCATGTATCCTACTCAGAGCCATGGAAGACTCAAATGCAAGGTGAATTCAGGAAGCTACCTCATATCATTTAGAGTGGAACAGTAAATATCTTTGTTTAGTTCTGTAAACGGTAATGTTCCATTGTGTAAAAAAGTTGAAGTTACTAAAAGGAACTTCAACATTGGTAGCACCCACATAAAATATCTTTGTTTAGTTCTGTAAACTGTAATGTTCAATTGTGTAAAAAAGTTGAAGTTACTAAAAGTAACTTCTCGAACATTGGTAGCACACACATAAAATCGGTTGCATACTGCTCTAAGTGATGTGGTAAGTAAAATAATTAGGTTTACATCAAGTTATCACATCGTAGTTTTCAGCAAAATTCATTGCTACACTCTATTGAGCAGAATGCATTACTTTCTATTCTATGCATTTTGAGTTATGGATGTGTACATAACTACTCAGGGTGAGGTGGAATTCTATAAATATTGCATGTATCCTACTCAGAGCCATGGAAGACTCAAATGCAAGGTGAATTCAGGAAGCTACCTCATAACATTTAGAGTGGAACAGTAAATATCTTTGTTTAGTTCTGTAAACGGTAATGTTCCATCGTGTAAAAAAGTTGAAGTTACTAAAAGTAACTTCAACATTGGTAGCACCCTGATAAAATTGGTTGCATACTACTCTGAATCATATGGTAAGCAAAATAATAAGGTTTACATCAAGTTATCACATAGTAGTTTCCCGCAAAATTGATCTCTACACTCTATTGAGCTGAATCCATTACTTTCTATTCTATGAATTTTGCGTTATGGATGTGTACATAACTACTCAGGGTGAAGTGGAATTCTATAAATATTGCATGTATCCTACTCAGAGCCATGGAAGACTCAAATGCAAGGTGAATTCAGGAAGCTACCTCATAACATTTAGAGTGGAACAGTAAATATCTTTGTTTAGTTCTGTAAATGGTAATGTTCCATCGTGTAAAAAAGTTGAAGTTACTAAAAGTAACTTCAACATTGGTAGCACCCTGATAAAATTGGTTGCATACTACTCTGAATCATATGGTAAGCAAAATAATAAGGTTTACATCAAGTTATCACATAGTAGTTTCCCGCAAAATTGATCTCTACACTCTATTGAGCTGAATCCATTACTTTCTATTCTATGAATTTTGGGTTATGGATGTGTACAGAACTACTCAGGGTGAGGTGGAACGGTATAAATATTGCATGTATCCTACTCAGAGCCATGGAATACTCAAATGCAAGGTGAATTCAGGAAGCTACCTCATAACATTTAGAGTGGAACAGTAAATATCTTTGTTTAGTTCTGTAAACTGTAATGTTCCATTGTGTAAAAAAGTTGAAGTTACTAAAAGTAACTTCTCCAACATTGGTAGCACCCTCATAAAATTGGTTGCATACTACTCTAAATCATATGGTAAGCAAAATAATAAGGTCTCCATCAAGTTATCACATAGTAGTTTCCCGCAAAATTCATTTCTACACTCTATTGAGCTGAATTCATTACTTTCTATTCTATGCATTTTCGGTTATGGATGTGTACATAACTACTCAGGGTGAGGTGGAACGGTATAAATATTGCATGTATCCTACTCAGAGCCATGGAAGACTCAAATGCAAGGTGAATTCAGGAAGCTACCTCATATCATTTAGAGTGGAACAGTAAATATCTTTGTTTAGTTCTGTAAACGGTAATGTTCCATTGTGTAAAAAAGTTGAAGTTACTAAAAGGAACTTCAACATTGGTAGCACCCACATAAAATATCTTTGTTTAGTTCTGTAAACTGTAATGTTCAATTGTGTAAAAAAGTTGAAGTTACTAAAAGTAACTTCTCGAACATTGGTAGCACACACATAAAATCGGTTGCATACTGCTCTAAGTGATGTGGTAAGCAAAATAATAAAGTTTACATCAAGTTATCACATAGTAGTTTTCTGCAAAATTCATTTCTACACTCTATTGAGCTGAATGCATTACTTTGTATTCTATGCATTTTGAGTTATGGATGTGTACATAACTACTCAGGGTGAGGTGGAATTGTATACATATTGCATGTATCCTACTCAGAGCCATGGAAGCCTCAAATGCAAGGTGAATTCAGGAAGCTACCTCATAACATTTAGAGTGGAACAGTAAATATCTTTGTTTAGTTCTGTAAACGGTAATGTTCCATTGTGTAAAAAAGTTGAAGTTACTAAAAGTAACTTCAACATTGGTAGCACCCTCATAAAATATCTTTGTTTAGTTCTGTAAACTGTAATGTTCAATTGTGTAAAAAAGTTGAAGTTACTAAACGTAACTTCTCCAACATTGGTAGCACCCTCATAAAATTGGTTGCATACTACTCTAAATCATATGGTAAGCAAAATAATAAGGTTTACATCAAGTTATCACATAGTAGTTTCCCACAAAATTCATCTCTACACTCTATTGAGCTGAATGCATTACCTTCTATTCTATGCATCTTGAGTTATGGATGTGTACATAACTACTCAGGGTGAAGTGGAACGGTATAAATATTGCATGTATCCTACTCAGAGCCATGGAATACTCAAATGCAAGGTGAATTCAGGAAGCTACCTCATAACATTTAGAGTGGAACAGTAAATATCTTTGTTTAGTTCTGTAAACGGTAATGTTCCATTGTGTAAAAAAGTTGAAGTTACTAAAAGTAACTTCTCCAACATTGGTAGCACCCTCATAAAATTGGTTGCATACTACTCTAAATCATATGGTAAGCAAAATAATAAGGTCTACATCAAGTTATCACATAGTAGTTTCCCGCAAAATTCATTTCTACACTCTATTGAGCTGAATGCCTTACGTTCTATTCTATGCATTTTGAGTTATGGATGTGTACATAACTACTCAGGGTGAGGTGGAACGGTATAAATATTGCATGTATCCTACTCAGAGCCATGGAATACTCAAATGCAAGGTGAATTCAGGAAGCTACCTCATAACATTTAGAGTGGAACAATAAATATCTTTGTTTAGTTCTGTAAACGGTAATGTTCCATTGTGTAAAAAAGTTGAAGTTACTAAAAGTAACTTCTCGAACATTGGTAGCACCTTCATAAAATTGGTTGCATACTACTCTGAATCATATGGTTAGCAAAATAATAAGGTTTACATCAAGTTATCACATAGTAGTTTCCCGCAAAATTCATTGCTACACTCTAGTGAGCAGAATGCATTACTTTCTATTCTATGCATTTTGCGTTATGGATGTGTACATAACTACTCAGGGTGAGGTGGAATTGTATAAATATTGCATGTATCCTACTCAGAGCCATGGAAGACTCAAATGCAAGGTGAATTCAGGAAGCTACCTCATATCATTTAGAGTGGAACAGTAAATATCTTTGTTTAGTTCTGTAAACGGTAATGTTCCATTGTGTAAAAAAGTTGAAGTTACTAAAAGGAACTTCAACATTGGTAGCACCCACATAAAATATCTTTGTTTAGTTCTGTAAACTGTAATGTTCAATTGTGTAAAAAAGTTGAAGTTACTAAAAGTAACTTCTCGAACATTGGTAGCACACACATAAAATCGGTTGCATACTGCTCTAAGTGATGTGGTAAGTAAAATAATTAGGTTTACATCAAGTTATCACATCGTAGTTTTCAGCAAAATTCATTGCTACACTCTATTGAGCAGAATGCATTACTTTCTATTCTATGCATTTTGCGTTATGGATGTGTACATAACTACTCAGGGTGAGGTGGAATTCTATAAATATTGCATGTATCTTACTCAGAGCCATGGAAGACTCAAATGCAAGGTGAATTCAGGAAGCTACCTCATAACATTTAGAGTGGAACAGTAAATATCTTTGTTTAGTTCTGTAAACGGTAATGTTCCATCGTGTAAAAAAGTTGAAGTTACTAAAAGTAACTTCAACATTGGTAGCACCCTGATAAAATTGGTTGCATACTACTCTGAATCATATGGTAAGCAAAATAATAAGGTTTACATCAAGTTATCACATAGTAGTTTCCCGCAAAATTCATCTCTACACTCTATTGAGCTGAATGCATTACCTTCTATTCAATGCATTTTGAGTTATGGATGTGTACATAACTACTCAGGGTGAACTGGAACGGTATAAATATTGCATGTATCCTACTCAGAGCCATGGAAGACTCAAATGCAAGGTGAATTCAGGAAGCTGCCTCATAACATTTAGAGTGGAACAGTAAATATCTTTGTTTAGTTCTGTAAACGGTAATGTTCCATTGTGTAAAAAAGTTGAAGTTACTAAAAGTAACTTCTCCAACATTGGTAGCACCCTCATAAAATTGGTTGCATACTACTCTAAATCATATGGTAAGCAAAATAATAAGGTTTACATCAAGTTATCACATTGTTGTTTCCCGCAAAATTCATCTCTGCACTCTGTTGAGCTGAATGCATTACTTTCTATTCTATGCATTTTGGGTTATGGATGTGTACATAACTGCTCAGGGTGAGGTGGAACGGTATAAATATTGCATGTATCCTACTCAGAGCCATGGAATACTCAAATGCAAGGTGAATTCAGGAAGCTACCTCATAATATTTAGAGTGGAACGGTAAATATCTTTGTTTACTTCTGTAAACGGTAATGTTCCAATGTGTAAAAAAGTTGAAGTTACTAAAAGTAACTTCTCCAACATTGGTAGCACACACATAAAATCGGTTGCATACTGCTCTAAGTGATGTGGTAAGCAAAATAATAAAGTTTACATCAAGTTATCACATAGTAGTTTTCTGCAAAATTCATTTCTACACTCTATTGAGCTGAATGCATTACTTTGTATTCTATGCATTTTGAGTTATGGATGTGTACATAACTACTCAGGGTGAGGTGGAATTGTATACATATTGCATGTATCCTACTCAGAGCCATGGAAGCCTCAAATGCAAGGTGAATTCTGGAAGCTACCTCATAACATTTAGAGTGGAACAGTAAATATCTTTGTTTAGTTCTGTAAACGGTAATGTTCCATTGTGTAAAAAAGTTGAAGTTACTAAAAGTAACTTCAACATTGGTAGCACCCTCATAAAATATCTTTGTTTAGTTCTGTAAACTGTAATGTTCAATTGTGTAAAAAAGTTGAAGTTACTAAAAGTAACTTCTCCAACATTGGTAGCACCCTCATAAAATTGGTTGCATACTACTCTGAATCATATGGTTAGCAAAATAATAAGGTTTACATCAAGTTATCACATAGTAGTTTCCCGCAAAATTCATTGCTACACTCTAGTGAGCAGAATGCATTACTTTCTATTCTATGCATTTTGCGTTATGGATGTGTACATAACTACTCAGGGTGAGGTGGAATTGTATAAATATTGCATGTATCCTACTCAGAGCCATGGAAGACTCAAATGCAAGGTGAATTCAGGAAGCTACCTCATATCATTTAGAGTGGAACAGTAAATATCATTGTTTAGTTCTGTAAACGGTAATGTTCCATTGTGTAAAAAAGTTGAAGTTACTAAAAGGAACTTCAACATTGGTAGCACCCACATAAAATATCTTTGTTTAGTTCTGTAAACTGTAATGTTCAATTGTGTAAAAAAGTTGAAGTTACTAAAAGTAACTTCTCGAACATTGGTAGCACACACATAAAATCGGTTGCATACTGCTCTAAGTGATGTGGTAAGTAAAATAATTAGGTTTACATCAAGTTATCACATCGTAGTTTTCAGCAAAATTCATTGCTACACTCTATTGAGCAGAATGCATTACTTTCTATTCTATGCATTTTGCGTTTTGGATGTGTACATAACTACTCAGGGTGAGGTGGAATTCTATAAATATTGCATGTATCTTACTCAGAGCCATGGAAGACTCAAATGCAAGGTGAATTCAGGAAGCTACCTCATAACATTTAGAGTGGAACAGTAAATATCTTTGTTTAGTTCTGTAAACGGTAATGTTCCATCGTGTAAAAAAGTTGAAGTTACTAAAAGTAACTTCAACATTGGTAGCACCCTGATAAAATTGGTTGCATACTACTCTGAATCATATGGTAAGCAAAATAATAAGGTTTACATCAAGTTATCACATAGTAGTTTCCCGCAAAATTCATCTCTACACTCTATTGAGCTGAATGCATTACCTTCTATTCAATGCATTTTGAGTTATGGATGTGTACATAACTACTCAGGGTGAACTGGAACGGTATAAATATTGCATGTATCCTACTCAGAGCCATGGAAGACTCAAATGCAAGGTGAATTCAGGAAGCTGCCTCATAACATTTAGAGTGGAACAGTAAATATCTTTGTTTAGTTCTGTAAACGGTAATGTTCCATTGTGTAAAAAAGTTGAAGTTACTAAAAGTAATTTCTCCAACATTGGTAGCACCCTCATAAAATTGGTTGCATACTACTCTAAGTCATATGGTAAGCAAAATAATAAGGTTTACATCAAGTTATCACATTGTTGTTTCCCGCAAAATTCATCTCTGCACTCTGTTGAGCTGAATGCATTACTTTCTATTCTATGCATTTTGGGTTATGGATGTGTACATAACTGCTCAGGGTGAGGTGGAACGGTATAAATATTGCATGTATCCTACTCAGAGCCATGGAATACTCAAATGCAAGGTGAATTCAGGAAGCTACCTCATAATATTTAGAGTGGAACGGTAAATATCTTTGTTTACTTCTGTAAACGGTAATGTTCCAATGTGTAAAAAAGTTGAAGTTACTAAAAGTAACTTCTCCAACATTGGTAGCACACACATAAAATCGGTTGCATACTGCTCTAAGTGATGTGGTAAGCAAAATAATAAAGTTTACATCAAGTTATCACATAGTAGTTTTCTGCAAAATTCATTTCTACACTCTATTGAGCTGAATGCATTACTTTGTATTCTATGCATTTTGAGTTATGGATGTGTACATAACTACTCAGGGTGAGGTGGAATTGTATACATATTGCATGTATCCTACTCAGAGCCATGGAAGCCTCAAATGCAAGGTGAATTCAGGAAGCTACCTCATAACATTTAGAGTGGAACAGTAAATATCTTTGTTTAGTTCTGTAAACGGTAATGTTCCATTGTGTAAAAAAGTTGAAGTTACTAAAAGTAACTTCAACATTGGTAGCACCCTCATAAAATATCTTTGTTTAGTTCTGTAAACTGTAATGTTCAATTGTGTAAAAAAGTTGAAGTTACTAAAAGTAACTTCTCCAACATTGGTAGCACCCTCATAAAATTGGTTGCATACTACTCTAAATTATATGGTAAGCAAAATAATAAGGTCTACATCAAGTTATCACATAGTAGTTTCCCGCAAAATTCATTTCTACACTCTATTGAGCTGAATGCCTTACGTTCTATTCTATGCATTTTGAGTTATGGATGTGTACATAACTACTCAGGGTGAGGTGGAACGGTATAAATATTGCATGTATCCTACTCAGAGCCATGGAAGACTCAAATGCAAGGTGAATTCAGGAAGCTACCTCATATCATTTAGAGTGGAACAGTAAATATCTTTGTTTAGTTCTGTAAACGGTAATGTTCCATTGTGTAAAAAAGTTGAAGTTACTAAAAGGAACTTCAACATTGGTAGCACCCACATAAAATATCTTTGTTTAGTTCTGTAAACTGTAATGTTCAATTGTGTAAAAAAGTTGAAGTTACTAAAAGTAACTTCTCGAACATTGGTAGCACACACATAAAATCGGTTGCATACTGCTCTAAGTGATGTGGTAAGTAAAATAATTAGGTTTACATCAAGTTATCACATCGTAGTTTTCAGCAAAATTCATTGCTACACTCTATTGAGCAGAATGCATTACTTTCTATTCTATGCATTTTGAGTTATGGATGTGTACATAACTACTCAGGGTGAGGTGGAATTCTATAAATATTGCATGTATCCTACTCAGAGCCATGGAAGACTCAAATGCAAGGTGAATTCAGGAAGCTACCTCATAACATTTAGAGTGGAACAGTAAATATCTTTGTTTAGTTCTGTAAACGGTAATGTTCCATCGTGTAAAAAAGTTGAAGTTACTAAAAGTAACTTCAACATTGGTAGCACCCTGATAAAATTGGTTGCATACTACTCTGAATCATATGGTAAGCAAAATAATAAGGTTTACATCAAGTTATCACATAGTAGTTTCCCGCAAAATTGATCTCTACACTCTATTGAGCTGAATCCATTACTTTCTATTCTATGAATTTTGGGTTATGGATGTGTACAGAACTACTCAGGGTGAGGTGGCACGGTATAAATATTGCATGTATCCTACTCAGAGCCATGGAATACTCAAATGCAAGGTGAATTCAGGAAGCTACCTCATAACATTTAGAGTGGAACAGTAAATATCTTTGTTTAGTTCTGTAAACTGTAATGTTCCATTGTGTAAAAAAGTTGAAGTTACTTAAAGTAACTTCTCCAACATTGGTAGCACCCTCATAAAATTGGTTGCATACTACTCTAAATCATATGGTAAGCAAAATAATAAGGTCTCCATCAAGTTATCACATAGTAGTTTTCAGCAAAATTCATTTCTACACTCTATTGAGCTGAATGCATTACTTTGTATTCTATGCATTTTGAGTTATGGATGTGTACATAACTACTCAGGGTGAGGTGGAACTGTATAAATATTGCATGTATCCTACTCAGAGCCATGGAATACTCAAATGCAAGGTGAATTCAGGAAGCTACCTCATAACATTTAGAGTGGAACAGTAAATATCTTTGTTTAGTTCTGTAAACTGTAATGTTCCATTGTGTAAAAAAGTTGAAGTTACTAAAAGTAACTTCTCCAACATTGGTAGCACCCTCATAAAATTGGTTGCATACTACTCTAAATCATATGGTAAGCAAAATAATAAGGTCTCCATCAAGTTATCACATAGTAGTTTCCCGCAAAATTCATTTCTACACTCTATTGAGCTGAATGCCTTACGTTCTATTCTATGCATTTTGAGTTATGGATGTGTACATAACTACTCAGGGTGAGGTGGAACGGTATAAATATTGCATGTATCCTACTCAGAGCCATGGAAAACTCAAATGCAAGGTGAAATCAGGAAGCTACCTCATAACATTTAGAGTGGAACATTAAATATCTTTGTTTAGTTCTGTAAACTGTAATGTTCAATTGTGTAAAAAAGTTGAAGTTACTAAAAGTAACTTCTCGAACATTGGTAGGACACACATAAAATCGGTTGCATACTGCTCTAAGTGATGTGGTAAGTAAAATAATTAGGTTTAAATCAAGTTATCACATCGTAGTTTTCAGCAAAATTCATTGCTACACTCTATTGAGCAGAATGCATTACTTTCTATTCTATGCATTTTGCGTTATGGATGTGTACATAACTACTCAGGGTGAGGTGGAATTGTATAAATATTGCATGTATCCTACTCAGAGCCATGGAAGACTCAAATGCAAGGTGAATTCAGGAAGCTACCTCATATCATTTAGAGTGGAACAGTAAATATCTTTGTTTAGTTCTGTAAACGGTAATGTTCCATTGTGTAAAAAAGTTGAAGTTACTAAAAGGAACATCAACATTGGTAGCACCCTCATAAAATATCTTTGTTTAGTTCTGTAAACTGTAATGTTCAATTGTGTAAAAAAGTTGAAGTTACTAAAAGTAACTTCTCGAACATTGGTAGCACACACATAAAATCGGTTGCATACTGCTCTAAGTGATGTGGTAAGTAAAATAATTAGGTTTACATCAAGTTATCACATCGTAGTTTTCAGCAAAATTCATTGCTCCACTCTATTGAGCAGAATGCATTACTTTCTATTCTATGCATTTTGGGTTATGGATGTGTACATAACTACTCAGGGTGAGGTGGAACGGTATAAATATTGCATGTATCCTACTCAGAGCCATGGATGACTCAAATGCAAGGTGCATTCAGGAAGCTACCTCATAACATTTAGAGTGGAACTGTAAATATCTTTGTTTAGTTCTGTAAACGGTAATGTTCCATTGTGTAAAAAAGTTGAAGGTACTAAAAGTAACTTCAACATTGGTAGCACCCTCATAAAATTGGTTGCATACTACTCTAAGTCATATGGTAAGCAAAATAATAAGGTTTACATCAAGTTATCACATTGTTGTTTCCCGCAAAATTCATCTCTGCACTCTGTTGAGCTGAATGCATTACTTTCTATTCTATGCATTTTGGGTTATGGATGTGTACATAACTGCTCAGGGTGAGGTGGAACGGTATAAATATTGCATGTATCCTACTCAGAGCCATGGAATACTCAAATGCAAGGTGAATTCAGGAAGCTACCTCATAATATTTAGAGTGGAACGGTAAATATCTTTGTTTACTTCTGTAAACGGTAATGTTCCAATGTGTAAAAAAGTTGAAGTTACTAAAAGTAACTTCTCCAACATTGGTAGCACACACATAAAATCGGTTGCATACTGCTCTAAGTGATGTGGTAAGCAAAATAATAAAGTTTACATCAAGTTATCACATAGTAGTTTTCTGCAAAATTCATTTCTACACTCTATTGAGCTGAATGCATTACTTTGTATTCTATGCATTTTGAGTTATGGATGTGTACATAACTACTCAGGGTGAGGTGGAATTGTATACATATTGCATGTATCCTACTCAGAGCCATGGAAGCCTCAAATGCAAGGTGAATTCAGGAAGCTACCTCATAACATTTAGAGTGGAACAGTAAATATCTTTGTTTAGTTCTGTAAACGGTAATGTTCCATTGTGTAAAAAAGTTGAAGTTACTAAAAGTAACTTCAACATTGGTAGCACCCTCATAAAATATCTTTGTTTAGTTCTGTAAACTGTAATGTTCAATTGTGTAAAAAAGTTGAAGTTACTAAAAGTAACTTCTCCAACATTGGTAGCACCCTCATAAAATTGGTTGCATACTACTCTAAATCATATGGTAAGCAAAATAATAAGGTCTACATCAAGTTATCACATAGTAGTTTCCCGCAAAATTCATTTCTACACTCTATTGAGCTGAATGCCTTACGTTCTATTCTATGCATTTTGAGTTATGGATGTGTACATAACTACTCAGGGTGAGGTGGAACGGTATAAATATTGCATGTATCCTACTCAGAGCCATGGAAGACTCAAATGCAAGGTGAATTCAGGAAGCTACCTCATATCATTTAGAGTGGAACAGTAAATATCTTTGTTTAGTTCTGTAAACGGTAATGTTCCATTGTGTAAAAAAGTTGAAGTTACTAAAAGGAACTTCAACATTGGTAGCACCCACATAAAATATCTTTGTTTAGTTCTGTAAACTGTAATGTTCAATTGTGTAAAAAAGTTGAAGTTACTAAAAGTAACTTCTCGAACATTGGTAGCACACACATAAAATCGGTTGCATACTGCTCTAAGTGATGTGGTAAGTAAAATAATTAGGTTTACATCAAGTTATCACATCGTAGTTTTCAGCAAAATTCATTGCTACACTCTATTGAGCAGAATGCATTACTTTCTATTCTATGCATTTTGAGTTATGGATGTGTACATAACTACTCAGGGTGAGGTGGAATTCTATAAATATTGCATGTATCCTACTCAGAGCCATGGAAGACTCAAATGCAAGGTGAATTCAGGAAGCTACCTCATAACATTTAGAGTGGAACAGTAAATATCTTTGTTTAGTTCTGTAAACGGTAATGTTCCATCGTGTAAAAAAGTTGAAGTTACTAAAAGTAACTTCAACATTGGTAGCACCCTGATAAAATTGGTTGCATACTACTCTGAATCATATGGTAAGCAAAATAATAAGGTTTACATCAAGTTATCACATAGTAGTTTCCCGCAAAATTGATCTCTACACTCTATTGAGCTGAATCCATTACTTTCTATTCTATGAATTTTGGGTTATGGATGTGTACAGAACTACTCAGGGTGAGGTGGCACGGTATAAATATTGCATGTATCCTACTCAGAGCCATGGAATACTCAAATGCAAGGTGAATTCAGGAAGCTACCTCATAACATTTAGAGTGGAACAGTAAATATCTTTGTTTAGTTCTGTAAACTGTAATGTTCCATTGTGTAAAAAAGTTGAAGTTACTAAAAGTAACTTCTCCAACATTGGTAGCACCCTCATAAAATTGGTTGCATACTACTCTAAATCATATGGTAAGCAAAATAATAAGGTCTCCATCAAGTTATCACATAGTAGTTTTCAGCAAAATTCATTTCTACACTCTATTGAGCTGAATGCATTACTTTGTATTCTATGCATTTTGAGTTATGGATGTGTACATAACTACTCAGGGTGAGGTGGAACTGTATAAATATTGCATGTATCCTACTCAGAGCCATGGAATACTCAAATGCAAGGTGAATTCAGGAAGCTACCTCATAACATTTAGAGTGGAACAGTAAATATCTTTGTTTAGTTCTGTAAACTGTAATGTTCCATTGTGTAAAAAAGTTGAAGTTACTAAAAGTAACTTCTCCAACATTGGTAGCACCCTCATAAAATTGGTTGCATACTACTCTAAATCATATGGTAAGCAAAATAATAAGGTCTCCATCAAGTTATCACATAGTAGTTTCCCGCAAAATTCATTTCTACACTCTATTGAGCTGAATGCCTTACGTTCTATTCTATGCATTTTGAGTTATGGATGTGTACATAACTACTCAGGGTGAGGTGGAACGGTATAAATATTGCATGTATCCTACTCAGAGCCATGGAAAACTCAAATGCAAGGTGAAATCAGGAAGCTACCTCATAACATTTAGAGTGGAACATTAAATATCTTTGTTTAGTTCTGTAAACTGTAATGTTCAATTGTGTAAAAAAGTTGAAGTTACTAAAAGTAACTTCTCGAACATTGGTAGGACACACATAAAATCGGTTGCATACTGCTCTAAGTGATGTGGTAAGTAAAATAATTAGGTTTAAATCAAGTTATCACATCGTAGTTTTCAGCAAAATTCATTGCTACACTCTATTGAGCAGAATGCATTACTTTCTATTCTATGCATTTTGCGTTATGGATGTGTACATAACTACTCAGGGTGAGGTGGAATTGTATAAATATTGCATGTATCCTACTCAGAGCCATGGAAGACTCAAATGCAAGGTGAATTCAGGAAGCTACCTCATATCATTTAGAGTGGAACAGTAAATATCTTTGTTTAGTTCTGTAAACGGTAATGTTCCATTGTGTAAAAAAGTTGAAGTTACTAAAAGGAACATCAACATTGGTAGCACCCTCATAAAATATCTTTGTTTAGTTCTGTAAACTGTAATGTTCAATTGTGTAAAAAAGTTGAAGTTACTAAAAGTAACTTCTCGAACATTGGTAGCACACACATAAAATCGGTTGCATACTGCTCTAAGTGATGTGGTAAGTAAAATAATTAGGTTTACATCAAGTTATCACATCGTAGTTTTCAGCAAAATTCATTGCTCCACTCTATTGAGCAGAATGCATTACTTTCTATTCTATGCATTTTGGGTTATGGATGTGTACATAACTACTCAGGGTGAGGTGGAACGGTATAAATATTGCATGTATCCTACTCAGAGCCATGGATGACTCAAATGCAAGGTGCATTCAGGAAGCTACCTCATAACATTTAGAGTGGAACTGTAAATATCTTTGTTTAGTTCTGTAAACGGTAATGTTCCATTGTGTAAAAAAGTTGAAGGTACTAAAAGTAACTTCAACATTGGTAGCACCCTCATAAAATTGGTTGCATACTACTGTGAATCATATGGTAAGCAAAATAATAAGGTTTACATCAAGTTATCACATAGTAGTTTCCCGCAAAATTCATCTCTACACTCTATTGAGCTGAATGCATTACTTTCTATTCTATGAATTTTGGGTTATGGATGTGTACAGAACTACTCAGGGTGAGGTGGAACGGTATAAATATTGCATGTATCCTACTCAGAGCCATGGAATACTCAAATGCAAGGTGAATTCAGGAAGCTACCTCATAACATTTAGAGTGGAACGGTAAATATCTTTGTTTACTTCTGTAAACGGTAATGTTCCAATGTGTAAAAATGTTGAAGTTACTAAAAGTAACTTCTCCAACATTGGTAGCACCCTCATAAAATTGGTTGCATACCACTCTAAATCATATGGTAAGCAAAATAATAAGGTTTACATCAAGTTATCACATAGTAGTTTTCAGCAAAATTCATTTCTACACTCTATTGAGCTGAATGCATTACTTTCTATTCTATGCATTTTGGGTTATGGATGTGTACATAACTACTCAGGGTGAGGTGGAACGGTATAAATATTGCATGTATCCTACTCAGAGCCATGGAATACTCAAATGCAAGGTGAATTCAGGAAGCTACCTCATAACATTTAGAGTGGAACAGTAAATATCTTTGCTTAGTTCTGTAAACTGTAACGTTCTATTGTTAAAAAAGTTGAAGTTACTAAAAGTAACTTCTCCAACATTGGTAGCACCCTCATAAAATTGGTTGCATACTACTCTAAATCATATGGTAAGCAAAATAATAAGGTTTACATCAAGTTATCACATAGTAGTTTCCCGCAAAATTCATCTCTACACTCTATTGAGCTGAATGCATTACCTTCTATTCTATGCATTTTGAGTTATGGATGTGTACATAACTACTCAGGGTGAAGTGGAACGGTATAAATATTGCATGTATCCTACTCAGAGCCATGGAATACTCAAATGCAAGGTGAATTCAGGAAGCTACCTCATAACATTTAGAGTGGAACAGTAAATATCTTTGTTTACCTCTGTAAACGGTAATGTTCCATTGTGTAAAAAAGTTGAAGTTACTAAAAGGAACTTCAACATTGGTAGCACCCACATAAAATATCTTTGTTTAGTTCTGTAAACTGTAATGTTCAATTGTGTAAAAAAGTTGAAGTTACTAAAAGTAACTTCAACATTGGTAGCACCCTGATAAAATTGGTTGCATACTACTCTGAATCATATGGTAAGCAAAATAATAAGGTTTACATCAAGTTATCACATAGTAGTTTCCCGCAAAATTGATCTCTACACTCTATTGAGCTGAATCCATTACTTTCTATTCTATGAATTTTGGGTTATGGATGTGTACAGAACTACTCAGGGTGAGGTGGCACGGTATAAATATTGCATGTATCCTACTCAGAGCCATGGAATACTCAAATGCAAGGTGAATTCAGGAAGCTACCTCATAACATTTAGAGTGGAACAGTAAATATCTTTGTTTAGTTCTGTAAACTGTAATGTTCCATTGTGTAAAAAAGTTGAAGTTACTAAAAGTAACTTCTCCAACATTGGTAGCACCCTCATAAAATTGGTTGCATACTACTCTAAATCATATGGTAAGCAAAATAATAAGGTCTCCATCAAGTTATCACATAGTAGTTTTCAGCAAAATTCATTTCTACACTCTATTGAGCTGAATGCATTACTTTGTATTCTATGCATTTTGAGTTATGGATGTGTACATAACTACTCAGGGTGAGGTGGAACTGTATAAATATTGCATGTATCCTACTCAGAGCCATGGAATACTCAAATGCAAGGTGAATTCAGGAAGCTACCTCATAACATTTAGAGTGGAACAGTAAATATCTTTGTTTAGTTCTGTAAACTGTAATGTTCCATTGTGTAAAAAAGATGAAGTTACTAAAAGTAACTTCAACATTGGTAGCACCCTCATAAAATTGGTTGCATACTACTCTAAATCATATGGTAAGCAAAATAATAAGGTCTACATCAAGTTATCACATAGTAGTTTCCCGCAAAATTCATTTCTACACTCTATTGAGCTGAATGCATTACTTTCTATTCTATGCATTTTGAGTTATGGATGTGTACATAACTACTCAGGGTGAGGTGGAACGGTATAAATATTGCATGTATCCTACTCAGAGCCATGGAAAACTCAAATGCAAGGTGAAATCAGGAAGCTACCTCATAACATTTAGAGTGGAACATTAAATATCTTTGTTTAGTTCTGTAAACTGTAATGTTCAATTGTGTAAAAAAGTTGAAGTTACTAAAAGTAACTTCTCGAACATTGGTAGGACACACATAAAATCGATTGCATACTGCTCTAAGTGATGTGGTAAGTAAAATAATTAGGTTTAAATCAAGTTATCACATCGTAGTTTTCAGCAAAATTCATTGCTACACTCTATTGAGCAGAATGCATTACTTTCTATTCTATGCATTTTGCGTTATGGATGTGTACATAACTACTCAGGGTGAGGTGGAATTGTATAAATATTGCATGTATCCTACTCAGAGCCATGGAAGACTCAAATGCAAGGTGAATTCAGGAAGCTACCTCATATCATTTAGAGTGGAACAGTAAATATCTTTGTTTAGTTCTGTAAACGGTAATGTTCCATTGTGTAAAAAAGTTGAAGTTACTAAAAGGAACATCAACATTGGTAGCACCCTCATAAAATATCTTTGTTTAGTTCTGTAAACTGTAATGTTCAATTGTGTAAAAAAGTTGAAGTTACTAAAAGTAACTTCTCGAACATTGGTAGCACACACATAAAATCGGTTGCATACTGCTCTAAGTGATGTGGTAAGTAAAATAATTAGGTTTACATCAAGTTATCACATCGTAGTTTTCAGCAAAATTCATTGCTCCACTCTATTGAGCAGAATGCATTACTTTCTATTCTATGCATTTTGGGTTATGGATGTGTACATAACTACTCAGGGTGAGGTGGAACGGTATAAATATTGCATGTATCCTACTCAGAGCCATGGATGACTCAAATGCAAGGTGCATTCAGGAAGCTACCTCATAACATTTAGAGTGGAACTGTAAATATCTTTGTTTAGTTCTGTAAACGGTAATGTTCCATTGTGTAAAAAAGTTGAAGGTACTAAAAGTAACTTCAACATTGGTAGCACCCTCATAAAATTGGTTGCATACTACTCTGAATCATATGGTAAGCAAAATAATAAGGTTTACATCAAGTTATCACATAGTAGTTTCCCGCAAAATTCATCTCTACACTCTATTGAGCTGAATGCATTACTTTCTATTCTATGAATTTTGGGTTATGGATGTGTACAGAACTACTCAGGGTGAGGTGGAACGGTATAAATATTGCATGTATCCTACTCAGAGCCATGGAATACTCAAATGCAAGGTGAATTCAGGAAGCTACCTCATAACATTTAGAGTGGAACGGTAAATATCTTTGTTTACTTCTGTAAACGGTAATGTTCCAATGTGTAAAAATGTTGAAGTTACTAAAAGTAACTTCTCCAACATTGGTAGCACCCTCATAAAATTGGTTGCATACCACTCTAAATCATATGGTAAGCAAAATAATAAGGTTTACATCAAGTTATCACATAGTAGTTTTCAGCAAAATTCATTTCTACACTCTATTGAGCTGAATGCATTACTTTCTATTCTATGCATTTTGGGTTATGGATGTGTACATAACTACTCAGGGTGAGGTGGAACGGTATAAATATTGCATGTATCCTACTCAGAGCCATGGAATACTCAAATGCAAGGTGAATTCAGGAAGCTACCTCATAACATTTAGAGTGGAACAGTAAATATCTTTGCTTAGTTCTGTAAACTGTAACGTTCTATTGTTAAAAAAGTTGAAGTTACTAAAAGTAACTTCTCCAACATTGGTAGCACCCTCATAAAATTGGTTGCATACTACTCTAAATCATATGGTAAGCAAAATAATAAGGTTTACATCAAGTTATCACATAGTAGTTTCCCGCAAAATTCATCTCTACACTCTATTGAGCTGAATGCATTACCTTCTATTCTATGCATTTTGAGTTATGGATGTGTACATAACTACTCAGGGTGAAGTGGAACGGTATAAATATTGCATGTATCCTACTCAGAGCCATGGAATACTCAAATGCCAGGTGAATTCAGGAAGCTACCTCATAACATTTAGAGTGGAACAGTAAATATCTTTGTTTAGTTCTGTAAACGGTAATGTTCCATTGTGTAAAAAAGTTGAAGTTACTAACTGGAACTTCAACATTGGTAGCACCCTCATAAAATATCTTTGTTTAGTTCTGTAAACTGTAATGTTCAATTGTGTAAAAAAGTTGAAGTTACTAAAAGTAACTCCTCGAACATTGGTAGCACACACATAAAATCGGTTGCATACTGCTCTAAGTGATGTGGTAAGTAAAATAATTAGGTTTACATCAAGTTATCACATCTTAGTTTCCCGCAAAATTCATCTCTACACTCTATTGAGCTGAATGCATTACTTTCCATTCTATGCATTTTGGGTTATGGATGTGTACATAACTACTCAGGGTGAGGTGGAACGGTATAAATATTGCATGTATCCTACTCAGAGCCATGGAAAACTCAAATGCAAGGTGAAATCAGGAAGCTACCTCATAACATTTAGAGTGGAACGGTAAATATCTTTGTTTACTTCTGTAAACGGTAATGTTCCAATGTGTAAAAATGTTGAAGTTACTAAAAGTAACTTCTCCAACATTGGTAGCACCCTCATAAAATTGGTTGCATACTACTCTGAATCATATGGTAAGCAAAATAATAAGGTTTACATCAAGTTATCACATAGTAGTTTCCCGCAAAATTCATCTCTACACTCTATTGAGCTGAATGCATTACTTTCTATTCTATGAATTTTGGGTTATGGATGTGTACAGAACTACTCAGGGTGAGGTGGAACGGTATAAATATTGCATGTATCATACTCAGAGCCATGGAATACTCAAATGCAAGGTGAATTCAGGAAGCTACCTCATAACATTTAGAGTGGAACGGTAAATATCTTTGTTTACTTCTGTAAACGGTAATGTTCCAATGTGTAAAAATGTTGAAGTTACTAAAAGTAACTTCTCCAACATTGGTAGCACCCTCATAAAATTGGTTGCATACTACTCTAAATCATATGGTAAGCAAAATAATAAGGTTTACATCAAGTTATCACATAGTAGTTTTCAGCAAAATTCATTTCTACACTCTATTGAGCTGAATGCATTACTTTGTATTCTATGCATTTTGAGTTATGGATGTGTACATAACTACTCAGGGTGAGGTGGAACGGTATAAATATTGCATGTATCCTACTCAGAGCCATGGAAAACTCAAATGCAAGGTGAAATCAGGAAGCTACCTCATAACATTTAGAGTGGAACATTAAATATCTTTGTTTAGTTCTGTAAACTGTAATGTTCCATTGTGTAAAAAAGATGAAGTTACTAAAATTAACTTCAACATTGGTAGCACCCTCACAAAATTGGTTGCATACTACTCTGAATCATATGGTAAGCAAAGTAATAAGGTTTACATCAAGTTATCACATAGTAGTTTCCCGCAAAATTCATCTCTACACTCTATTGAGCTGAATGCATTACTTTCTATTCTATGAATTTTGGGTTATGGATGTGTACAGAACTACTCAGGGTGAGGTGGAACGGTATAAATATTGCATGTATCATACTCAGAGCCATGGAATACTCAAATGCAAGGTGAAATCAGGAAGCTACCTCATAACATTTAGAGTGGAACAGTAAATATCTTTGTTTACCTCTGTAAACGGTAATGTTCCATTGTGTAAAAAAGTTGAAGTTACTAACTGGAACTTCAACATTGGTAGCACCCTCATAAAATATCTTTGTTTAGTTCTGTAAACTGTAATGTTCAATTGTGTAAAAAAGTTGAAGTTACTAAAAGTAACTCCTCGAACATTGGTAGCACACACATAAAATCGGTTGCATACTGCTCTAAGTGATGTGGTAAGTAAAATAATTAGGTTTACATCAAGTTATCACATCGTAGTTTCCCGCAAAATTCATCTCTACACTCTATTGAGCTGAATGCATTACTTTCCATTCTATTCATTTTGGGTTATGGATGTGTACATAACTACTCAGGGTGAGGTGGAACGGTATAAATATTGCATGTATCCTACTCAGAGCCATGGAAAACTCAAATGCAAGGTGAAATCAGGAAGCTACCTCATAACATTTAGAGTGGAACGGTAAATATCTTTGTTTACTTCTGTAAACGGTAATGTTCCAATGTGTAAAAATGTTGAAGTTACTAAAAGTAACTTCTCCAACATTGGTAGCACCCTCATAAAATTGGTTGCATACTACTCTGAATCATATGGTAAGCAAAATAATAAGGTTTACATCAAGTTATCACATAGTAGTTTCCCGCAAAATTCATCTCTACACTCTATTGAGCTGAATGCATTACTTTCTATTCTATGAATTTTGGGTTATGGATGTGTACAGAACTACTCAGGGTGAGGTGGAACGGTATAAATATTGCATGTATCATACTCAGAGCCATGGAATACTCAAATGCAAGGTGAATTCAGGAAGCTACCTCATAACATTTAGAGTGGAACGGTAAATATCTTTGTTTACTTCTGTAAACGGTAATGTTCCAATGTGTAAAAATGTTGAAGTTACTAAAAGTAACTTCTCCAACATTGGTAGCACCCTCATAAAATTGGTTGCATACTACTCTAAATCATATGGTAAGCAAAATAATAAGGTTTACATCAAGTTATCACATAGTAGTTTTCAGCAAAATTCATTTCTACACTCTATTGAGCTGAATGCATTACTTTGTATTCTATGCATTTTGAGTTATGGATGTGTACATAACTACTCAGGGTGAGGTGGAACGGTATAAATATTGCATGTATCCTACTCAGAGCCATGGAAAACTCAAATGCAAGGTGAAATCAGGAAGCTACCTCATAACATTTAGAGTGGAACATTAAATATCTTTGTTTAGTTCTGTAAACTGTAATGTTCCATTGTGTAAAAAAGATGAAGTTACTAAAAGTAACTTCAACATTGGTAGCACCCTCACAAAATTGGTTGCATACTACTCTGAATCATATGGTAAGCAAAGTAATAAGGTTTACATCAAGTTATCACATAGTAGTTTCCCGCAAAATTCATCTCTACACTCTATTGAGCTGAATGCATTACTTTCTATTCTATGAATTTTGGGTTATGGATGTGTACAGAACTACTCAGGGTGAGGTGGAACGGTATAAATATTGCATGTATCATACTCAGAGCCATGGAATACTCAAATGCAAGGTGAAATCAGGAAGCTACCTCATAACATTTAGAGTGGAACAGTAAATATCTTTGTTTACCTCTGTAAACGGTAATGTTCCATTGTGTAAAAAAGTTGAAGTTACTAAAAGTAACTTCTCCAACATTGGTAGCACACACATAAAATCGGTTGCATACTGCTCTAAGTGATGTGGTAAGTAAAATAATTAGGTTTACATCAAGTTATCACATCGTAGTTTCCCGCAAAATTCATCTCTACACTCTATTGAGCTGAATGCATTACTTTCTATTCTATGCATTTTGGGTTATGGATGTGTACATAACTACTCAGGGTGAGGTGGAACGGTATAAATATTGCATGTATCCTACTCAGAGCCATGGAATACTCAAATGCAAGGTGAATTCAGGAAGCTACCTCATAACATTTAGAGTGGAATATTAAATATCTTTGTTTAGTTCTGTAAACTGTAATGTTCAATTGTGTAAAAAAGTTGAAGTTACTAAAAGTAACTTCTCGAACATTGGTAGGACACACATAAAATCGGTTGCATACTGCTCTAAGTGATGTGGTAAGTAAAATAATTAGGTTTACATCAAGTTATCACATCGTAGTTTTCAGCAAAATTCATTGCTACACTCTATTGAGCAGAATGCATTACTTTCTATTCTATGCATTTTGCGTTATGGATGTGTACATAACTACTCAGGGTGAGGTGGAACGGTATAAATATTGCATGTATCCTACTCAGAGCCATGGAAGACTCAAATGCAAGGTGAATTCAGGAAGCTACCTCATAACATTTAGAGTGGAACAGTAAATATCTTTGTTTAGTTCTGTAAACGGTAATGTTCCATTGTGTAAAAAAGTTGAAGTTACTAACTGGAACTTCAACATTTGTAGCACCCTCATAAAATATCTTTGTTTAGTTCTGTAAACTGTAATGTTCAATTGTGTAAAAAAGTTGAAGTTACTAAAAGTAACTTCTCGAACATTGGTAGCACACACATAAAATCGGTTGCATACTGCTCTAAGTGATGTGGTAAGTAAAATAATTAGGTTTACATCAAGTTATCACATCGTAGTTTTCAGCAAAATTCATTGCTCCACTCTATTGAGCAGAATGCATTACTTTCTATTCTATGCATTTTGGGTTATGGATGTGTACATAACTACTCAGGGTGAGGTGGAACGGTATAAATATTGCATGTATCCTACTCAGAGCCATGGATGACTCAAATGCAAGGTGAAATCAGGAAGCTACCTCATAACATTTAGAGTGGAACGGTAAATATCTTTGTTTACTTCTGTAAACGGTAATGTTCCAATGTGTAAAAATGTTGAAGTTACTAAAAGTAACTTCTCCAACATTGGTAGCACCCTCATAAAATTGGTTGCATACTACTCTAAATCATATGGTAAGCAAAATAATAAGGTTTACATCAAGTTATCACATAGTAGTTTCCCGCAAAATTCATCTCTACACTCTATTGAGCTGAATGCATTACCTTCTATTCTATGCATTTTGAGTTATGGATGTGTACATAACTACTCAGGGTGAAGTGGAACGGTATAAATATTGCATGTATCCTACTCAGAGCCATGGAATACTCAAATGCCAGGTGAATTCAGGAAGCTACCTCATAACATTTAGAGTGGAACAGTAAATATCTTTGTTTAGTTCTGTAAACGGTAATGTTCCATTGTGTAAAAAAGTTGAAGTTACCAAAAGTAACTTCTCCAACATTGGTAGCACCCTCATAAAATTGGTTGCATACTACTCTAAATCATATGGTAAGCAAAATAATAAGGTCTACATCAAGTTATCACATAGTATTTTCCCGCAAAATTCATTTCTACACTCTATTGAGCTGAATGCATTACTTTCTATTCTATGCATTTTGAGTTATGGATGTGTACATAACTACTCAGGGTGAGGTGGAACGGTATAAATATTGCATGTATCCTACTCAGAGCCATGGAAAACTCAAATGCAAGGTGAAATCAGGAAGCTACCTCATAACATTTAGAGTGGAACATTAAATATCTTTGTTTAGTTCAGTAAACTGTAATGTTCAATTGTGTAAAAAAGTTGAAGTTACTAAAAGTAACTTCTCGAACATTGGTAGCACACACATAAAATCGGTTGCATACTGCTCTAAGTGATGTGGTAAGTAAAATAATTAGGTTTACATCAAGTTATCACATCGTAGTTTTCAGCAAAATTCATTGCTCCACTCTATTGAGCAGAATGCATTACTTTCTATTCTATGCATTTTGAGTTATGGATGTGTACATAACTACTCAGGGTGAGGTGGAACGGTATAAATATTGCATGTATCCTACTCAGAGCCATGGAAAACTCAAATGCAAGGTGAAATCAGGAAGCTACCTCATAACATTTAGAGTGGAACATTAAATATCTTTGTTTAGTTCTGTAAACTGTAATGTTCAATTGTGTAAAAAAGTTGAAGTTACTAAAAGTAACTTCTCGAACATTGGTAGCACACACATAAAATCGGTTGCATACTGCTCTAAGTGATGTGGTAAGTAAAATAATTAGGTTTACATCAAGTTATCACATCGTAGTTTTCAGCAAAATTCATTGCTCCACTCTATTGAGCAGAATGCATTACTTTCTATTCTATGCATTTTGGGTTATGGATGTGTACATAACTACTCAGGGTGAGGTGGAACGGTATAAATATTGCATGTATCCTACTCAGAGCCATGGAAGACTCAAATGCAAGGTGAATTCAGGAAGCTACCTCATAACATTTAGAGTGGAACAGTAAATATCTTTGTTTAGTTCTTTAAACGGTAATGTTCCATTGTGTAAAAAAGTTGAAGTTACTAACTGGAACTTCAACATTGGTAGCACCCTCATAAAATATCTTTGTTTAGTTCTGTAAACTGTAATGTTCAATTGTGTAAAAAAGTTGAAGTTACTAAAAGTAACTTCTCGAACATTGGTAGCACACACATAAAATCGGTTGCATACTGCTCTAAGTGATGTGGTAAGTAAAATAATTAGGTTTACATCAAGTTATCACATCGTAGTTTCCCGCAAAATTCATCTCTACACTCTATTGAGCTGAATGCATTACTTTGTATTCTATGCATTTTGAGTTATGGATGTGTACATAACTACTCAGGGTGAGGTGGAACGGTATAAATATTGCATGTATCCTACTCAGAGCCATGGAAAACTCAAATGCAAGGTGAAATCAGGAAGCTACCTCATAACATTTAGAGTGGAACAGTAAATATCTTTGTTTAGTTCTGTAAACGGTAATGTTCCAATGTGTAAAAATGTTGAAGTTACTAAAAGTAACTTCTCCAACATTGGTAGCACCCTCATAAAATTGGTTGCATACTACTCTAAATCATATGGTAAGCAAAATAATAAGGTTTACATCAAGTTATCACATCGTAGTTTCCCGCAAAATTCATCTCTACACTCTATTGAGCTGAATGCATTACTTTCTATTCTATGCATTTTGGGTTATGGATGTGTACATAACTACTCAGAGTGAGGTGGAACGGTATAAATATTGCATGTATCCTACTCAGAGCCATGGAATACTCAAATGCAAGGTGAATTCAGGAAGCTACCTCATAACATTTAGAGTGGAATATTAAATATCTTTGTTTAGTTCTGTAAACTGTAATGTTCAATTGTGTAAAAAAGTTGAAGTTACTAAAAGTAACTTCTCGAACATTGGTAGGACACACATAAAATCGGTTGCATACTGCTCTAAGTGATGTGGTAAGTAAAATAATTAGGTTTACATCAAGTTATCACATCGTAGTTTTCAGCAAAATTCATTGCTACACTCTATTGAGCAGAATGCATTACTTTCTATTCTATGCATTTTGCGTTATGGATGTGTACATAACTACTCAGGGTGAGGTGGAACGGTATAAATATTGCATGTATCCTACTCAGAGCCATGGAAGACTCAAATGCAAGGTGAATTCAGGAAGCTACCTCATAACATTTAGAGTGGAACAGTAAATATCTTTGTTTAGTTCTGTAAACGGTAATGTTCCATTGTGTAAAAAAGTTGAAGTTACTAACTGGAACTTCAACATTGGTAGCACCCTCATAAAATATCTTTGTTTAGTTCTGTAAACTGTAATGTTCAATTGTGTAAAAAAGTTGAAGTTACTAAAAGTAACTTCTCGAACATTGGTAGCACACACATAAAATCGGTTGCATACTGCTCTAAGTGATGTGGTAAGTAAAATAATTAGGTTTACATCAAGTTATCACATCGTAGTTTTCAGCAAAATTCATTGCTCCACTCTATTGAGCAGAATGCATTACTTTCTATTCTATGCATTTTGGGTTATGGATGTGTACATAACTACTCAGGGTGAGGTGGAACGGTATAAATATTGCATGTATCCTACTCAGAGCCATGGATGACTCAAATGCAAGGTGAAATCAGGAAGCTACCTCATAACATTTAGAGTGGAACGGTAAATATCTTTGTTTACTTCTGTAAACGGTAATGTTCCAATGTGTAAAAATGTTGAAGTTACTAAAAGTAACTTCTCCAACATTGGTAGCACCCTCATAAAATTGGTTGCATACTACTCTAAATCATATGGTAAGCAAAATAATAAGGTTTACATCAAGTTATCACATAGTAGTTTCCCGCAAAATTCATCTCTACACTCTATTGAGCTGAATGCATTACCTTCTATTCTATGCATTTTGAGTTATGGATGTGTACATAACTACTCAGGGTGAAGTGGAACGGTATAAATATTGCATGTATCCTACTCAGAGCCATGGAATACTCAAATGCCAGGTGAATTCAGGAAGCTACCTCATAACATTTAGAGTGGAACAGTAAATATCTTTGTTTAGTTCTGTAAACGGTAATGTTCCATTGTGTAAAAAAGTTGAAGTTACCAAAAGTAACTTCTCCAACATTGGTAGCACCCTCATAAAATTGGTTGCATACTACTCTAAATCATATGGTAAGCAAAATAATAAGGTCTACATCAAGTTATCACATAGTATTTTCCCGCAAAATTCATTTCTACACTCTATTGAGCTGAATGCATTACTTTCTATTCTATGCATTTTGAGTTATGGATGTGTACATAACTACTCAGGGTGAGGTGGAACGGTATAAATATTGCATGTATCCTACTCAGAGCCATGGAAAACTCAAATGCAAGGTGAAATCAGGAAGCTACCTCATAACATTTAGAGTGGAACATTAAATATCTTTGTTTAGTTCAGTAAACTGTAATGTTCAATTGTGTAAAAAAGTTGAAGTTACTAAAAGTAACTTCTCGAACATTGGTAGCACACACATAAAATCGGTTGCATACTGCTCTAAGTGATGTGGTAAGTAAAATAATTAGGTTTACATCAAGTTATCACATCGTAGTTTTCAGCAAAATTCATTGCTCCACTCTATTGAGCAGAATGCATTACTTTCTATTCTATGCATTTTGAGTTATGGATGTGTACATAACTACTCAGGGTGAGGTGGAACGGTATAAATATTGCATGTATCCTACTCAGAGCCATGGAAAACTCAAATGCAAGGTGAAATCAGGAAGCTACCTCATAACATTTAGAGTGGAACATTAAATATCTTTGTTTAGTTCTGTAAACTGTAATGTTCAATTGTGTAAAAAAGTTGAAGTTACTAAAAGTAACTTCTCGAACATTGGTAGCACACACATAAAATCGGTTGCATACTGCTCTAAGTGATGTGGTAAGTAAAATAATTAGGTTTACATCAAGTTATCACATCGTAGTTTTCAGCAAAATTCATTGCTCCACTCTATTGAGCAGAATGCATTACTTTCTATTCTATGCATTTTGGGTTATGGATGTGTACATAACTACTCAGGGTGAGGTGGAACGGTATAAATATTGCATGTATCCTACTCAGAGCCATGGAAGACTCAAATGCAAGGTGAATTCAGGAAGCTACCTCATAACATTTAGAGTGGAACAGTAAATATCTTTGTTTAGTTCTTTAAACGGTAATGTTCCATTGTGTAAAAAAGTTGAAGTTACTAACTGGAACTTCAACATTGGTAGCACCCTCATAAAATATCTTTGTTTAGTTCTGTAAACTGTAATGTTCAATTGTGTAAAAAAGTTGAAGTTACTAAAAGTAACTTCTCGAACATTGGTAGCACACACATAAAATCGGTTGCATACTGCTCTAAGTGATGTGGTAAGTAAAATAATTAGGTTTACATCAAGTTATCACATCGTAGTTTCCCGCAAAATTCATCTCTACACTCTATTGAGCTGAATGCATTACTTTGTATTCTATGCATTTTGAGTTATGGATGTGTACATAACTACTCACGGTGAGGTGGAACGGTATAAATATTGCATGTATCCTACTCAGAGCCATGGAACACTCAAATGCAAGGTGAAATCAGGAAGCTACCTCATAACATTTAGAGTGGAACATTAAATATCTTTGTTTAGTTCTGTAAACTGTAATGTTCCATTGTGTAAAAAAGATGAAGTTACTAAAAGTAACTTCAACATTGGTAGCACCCTCATAAAATTGGTTGCATACTACTCTGAATCATATGGTAAGCAAAATAATAAGGTTTACATCAAGTTATCACATAGTAGTTTCCCGCAAAATTCATCTCTACACTCTATTGAGCTGAATGCATTACTTTCTATTCTATGAATTTTGGGTTATGGATGTGTACAGAACTACTCAGGGTGAGGTGGAACGGTATAAATATTGCATGTATCATACTCAGAGCCATGGAATACTCAAATGCAAGGTGAAATCAGGAAGCTACCTCATAACATTTAGAGTGGAACAGTAAATATCTTTGTTTACCTCTGTAAACGGTAATGTTCCGTTGTGTAAAAAAGTTGAAGTTACTAAAAGTAACTTCTCCAACATTGGTAGCACACACATAAAATCGGTTGCATACTGCTCTAAGTGATGTGGTAAGTAAAATAATTAGGTTTACATCAAGTTATCACATCGTAGTTTCCCGCAAAATTCATCTCTACACTCTATTGAGCTGAATGCATTACTTTCTATTCTATGCATTTTGGGTTATGGATGTGTACATAACTACTCAGGGTGAGGTGGAACGGTATAAATATTGCATGTATCCTACTCAGAGCCATGGAAAACTCAAATGCAAGGTGAAATCAGGAAGCTACCTCATAACATTTAGAGTGGAACGGTAAATATCTTTGTTTACTTCTGTAAACGGTAATGTTCCAATGTGTAAAAATGTTGAAGTTACTAAAAGTAACTTCTCCAACATTGGTAGCACCCTCATAAAATTGGTTGCATACTACTCTGAATCATATGGTAAGCAAAATAATAAGGTTTACATCAAGTTATCACATAGTAATTTCCCGGAAAATTCATCTCTACACTCTATTGAGCTGAATGCATTACTTTCTATTCTATGAATTTTGGGTTATGGATGTGTACAGAACTACTCAGGGTGAGGTGGAACGGTATAAATATTGCATGTATCATACTCAGAGCCATGGAATACTCAAATGCAAGGTGAATTCAGGAAGCTACCTCATAACATTTAGAGTGGAACGGTAAATATCTTTGTTTACTTCTGTAAACGGTAATGTTCCAATGTGTAAAAATGTTGAAGTTACTAAAAGTAACTTCTCCAACATTGGTAGCACCCTCATAAAATTGGTTGCATACTACTCTAAATCATATGGTAAGCAAAATAATAAGGTTTACATCAAGTTATCACATAGTAGTTTTCAGCAAAATTCATTTCTACACTCTATTGAGCTGAATGCATTACTTTGTATTCTATGCATTTTGAGTTATGGATGTGTACATAACTACTCAGGGTGAGGTGGAACGGTATAAATATTGCATGTATCCTACTCAGAGCCATGGAAAACTCAAATGCAAGGTGAAATCAGGAAGCTACCTCATAACATTTAGAGTGGAACATTAAATATCTTTGTTTAGTTCTGTAAACTGTAATGTTCCATTGTGTAAAAAAGATGAAGTTACTAAAAGTAACTTCAACATTGGTAGCACCCTCACAAAATTGGTTGCATACTACTCTGAATCATATGGTAAGCAAAGTAATAAGGTTAACATCAAGTTATCACATAGTAGTTTCCCGCAAAATTCATCTCTACACTCTATTGAGCTGAATGCATTACTTTCTATTCTATGCATTTTGGGTTATGGATGTGTACATAACTACTCAGGGTGAGGTGGAACGGTATAAATATTGCATGTATCCTACTCAGAGCCATGGAATACTCAAATGCAAGGTGAATTCAGGAAGCTACCTCATAACATTTAGAGTGGAACATTAAATATCTTTGTTTAGTTCTCTAAACTGTAATGTTCAATTGTGTAAAAAAGTTGAAGTTACTAAAAGTAACTTCTCGAACATTGGTAGGACACACATAAAATCGGTTGCATACTGCTCTAAGTGATGTGGTAAGTAAAATAATTAGGTTTACATCAAGTTATCACATCGTAGTTTTCAGCAAAATTCATTGCTACACTCTATTGAGCAGAATGCATTACTTTCTATTCTATGCATTTTGCGTTATGGATGTGTACATAACTACTCAGGGTGAGGTGGAATTGTATAAATATTGCATGTATCCTACTCAGAGCCATGGAAGACTCAAATGCAAGGTGAATTCAGGAAGCTACCTCATATCATTTAGAGTGGAACAGTAAATATCTTTGTTTAGTTCTGTAAACGGTAATGTTCCATTGTGTAAAAAAGTTGAAGTTACTAAAAGGAACATCAACATTGGTAGCACCCTCATAAAATATCTTTGTTTAGTTCTGTAAACTGTAATGTTCAATTGTGTAAAAAAGTTCAAGTTACTAAAAGTAACTTCTCGAACATTGGTAGCACACACATAAAATCGGTTGCATACTGCTCTAAGTGATGTGGTAAGTAAAATAATTAGGTTTACATCAAGTTATCACATCGTAGTTTTCAGCAAAATTCATTGCTCCACTCTATTGAGCAGAATGCATTACTTTCTATTCTATGCATTTTGGGTTATGGATGTGTACATAACTACTCAGGGTGAGGTGGAACGGTATAAATATTGCATGTATCCTACTCAGAGCCATGGAATACTCAAATGCAAGGTGAATTCAGGAAGCTACCTCATAACATTTAGAGTGGAACAGTAAATATCTTTGCTTAGTTCTGTAAACTGTAACGTTCTATTGTTAAAAAAGTTGAAGTTACTAAAAGTAACTTCTCCAACATTGGTAGCACCCTCATAAAATTGGTTGCATACTACTCTAAATCATATGGTAAGCAAAATAATAAGGTTTACATCAAGTTATCACATAGTAGTTTCCCGCAAAATTCATCTCTACACTCTATTGAGCTGAATGCATTACCTTCTATTCTATGCATTTTGAGTTATGGATGTGTACATAACTACTCAGGGTGAAGTGGAACGGTATAAATATTGCATGTATCCTACTCAGAGCCATGGAATACTCAAATGCCAGGTGAATTCAGGAAGCTACCTCATAACATTTAGAGTGGAACAGTAAATATCTTTGTTTAGTTCTGTAAACTGTAATGTTCCATTGTGTAAAAAAGATGAAGTTACTAAAAGTAACTTCAACATTGGTAGCACCCTCACAAAATTGGTTGCATACTACTCTGAATCATATGGTAAGCAAAGTAATAAGGTTTACATCAAGTTATCACATAGTAGTTTCCCGCAAAATTCATCTCTACACTCTATTGAGCTGAATGCATTACTTTCTATTCTATGCATTTTGGGTTATGGATGTGTACATAACTACTCAGGGTGAGGTGGAACGGTATAAATATTGCATGTATCCTACTCAGAGCCATGGAATACTCAAATGCAAGGTGAATTCAGGAAGCTACCTCATAACATTTAGAGTGGAACATTAAATATCTTTGTTTAGTTCTCTAAACTGTAATGTTCAATTGTGTAAAAAAGTTGAAGTTACTAAAAGTAACTTCTCGAACATTGGTAGGACACACAAAAAATCGGTTGCATACTGCTCTAAGTGATGTGGTAAGTAAAATAATTAGGTTTACATCAAGTTATCACATCGTAGTTTTCAGCAAAATTCATTGCTACACTCTATTGAGCAGAATGCATTACTTTCTATTCTATGCATTTTGCGTTATGGATGTGTACATAACTACTCAGGGTGAGGTGGAATTGTATAAATATTGCATGTATCCTACTCAGAGCCATGGAAGACTCAAATGCAAGGTGAATTCAGGAAGCTACCTCATATCATTTAGAGTGGAACAGTAAATATCTTTGTTTAGTTCTGTAAACGGTAATGTTCCATTGTGTAAAAAAGTTGAAGTTACTAAAAGGAACATCAACATTGGTAGCACCCTCATAAAATATCTTTGTTTAGTTCTGTAAACTGTAATGTTCAATTGTGTAAAAAAGTTGAAGTTACTAAAAGTAACTTCTCGAACATTGGTAGCACACACATAAAATCGGTTGCATACTGCTCTAAGTGATGTGGTAAGTAAAATAATTAGGTTTACATCAAGTTATCACATCGTAGTTTTCAGCAAAATTCATTGCTCCACTCTATTGAGCAGAATGCATTACTTTCTATTCTATGCATTTTGGGTTATGGATGTGTACATAACTACTCAGGGTGAGGTGGAACGGTATAAATATTGCATGTATCCTACTCAGAGCCATGGAATACTCAAATGCAAGGTGAATTCAGGAAGCTACCTCATAACATTTAGAGTGGAACAGTAAATATCTTTGCTTAGTTCTGTAAACTGTAACGTTCTATTGTTAAAAAAGTTGAAGTTACTAAAAGTAACTTCTCCAACATTGGTAGCACCCTCATAAAATTGGTTGCATACTACTCTAAATCATATGGTAAGCAAAATAATAAGGTCTACATCAAGTTATCACATAGTAGTTTCCCGCAAAATTCATTTCTACACTCTATTGAGCTGAATGCATTACTTTCTATTCTATGCATTTTGAGTTATGGATGTGTACATAACTACTCAGGGTGAGGTGGAACGGTATAAATATTGCATGTATCCTACTCAGAGCCATGGAAGACTCAAATGCAAGGTGAATTCAGGAAGCTACCTCATAACATTTAGAGTGGAACAGTAAATATCTTTGTTTAGTTCTGTAAACGGTAATGTTCCATTGTGTAAAAAAGTTGAAGTTACTAACTGGAACTTCAACATTGGTAGCACCCTCATAAAATATCTTTGTTTAGTTCTGTAAACTGTAATGTTCAATTGTGTAAAAAAGTTGAAGTTACTAAAAGTAACTTCTCGAACATTGGTAGCACACACATAAAATCGGTTGCATACTGCTCTAAGTGATGTGGTAAGTAAAATAATTAGGTTTACATCAAGTTATCACATCGTAGTTTTAAGCAAAATTCATTGCTACACTCTATTGAGCAGAATGCATTACTTTCTATTCTATGCATTTTGCGTTATGGATGTGTACATAACTACTCAGGGTGAGGTGGAATTCTATAAATATTGCATGTATCCTACTCAGAGCCATGGAAGACTCAAATGCAAGGTGAATTCAGGAAGCTACCTCATATCATTTAGAGTGGAACAGTAAATATCTTTGTTTAGTTCTCTAAACGGTAATGTTCCATTGTGTAAAAAAGTTGAAGTTACTAACTGGAACTTCAACATTGGTAGCACCCTCATAAAATATCTTTGTTTAGTTCTGTAAACTGTAATGTTCAATTGTGTAAAAAAGTTGAAGTTACTAAAAGTAACTTCTCGAACATTGGTAGCACACACATAAAATCGGTTGCATACTGCTCTAGGTGATGTGGTAAGTAAAATAATTAGGTTTACATCAAGTTATCACATCGTAGTTTCCCGCAAAATTCATCTCTACACTCTATTGAGCTGAATGCATTACTTTCTATTCTATGCATTTTGGGTTATGGATGTGTACATAACTACTCAGGGTGAGGTGGAACGGTATAAATATTGCATGTATCCTACTCAGAGCCATGGAAAACTCAAATGCAAGGTGAATTCAGGAAGCTACCTCATAACATTTAGAGTGGAACTTTAAATATCTTTGTTTAGTTCTGTAAACGGTAATGTTCCATTGTGTAAAAAAGTTGAAGTTACTAAAAGTAACTTCAACATTGGTAGCACCCTCATAAAATTGGTTGTCTACTACTCTGAATCATATGGTAAGCAAAATAATAAGGTTTACATCAAGTTATCACATAGTAGTTTCCCGCAAAATTCATCTCTACACTCTATTGAGCTGAATGCATTACTTTCTATTCTATGAATTTTGGGTTATGGATGTGTACAGAACTACTCAGGGTGAGGTGGAACGGTATAAATATTGCATGTATCCTACTCAGAGCCATGGAATACTCAAATGCAAGGTGAATTCAGGAAGCTACCTCATAACATTTAGAGTGGAACGGTAAATATCTTTGTTTACTTCTGTAAACGGTAATGTTCCAATGTGTAAAAATGTTGAAGTTACTAAAAGTAACTTCTCCAACATTGGTAGCACCCTCATAAAATTGGTTGCATACTACTCTAAATCATATGGTAAGCAAAATAATAAGGTTTACATCAAGTTATCACATAGTAGTTTTCAGCAAAATTCATTTCTACACTCTATTGAGCTGAATGCATTACTTTCTATTCTATGCATTTTGGGTTATGGATGTGTACATAACTACTCAGAGTGAGGTGGAACGGTATAAATATTGCATGTATCCTACTCAGAGCCATGGAATACTCAAATGCAAGGTGAATTCAGGAAGCTACCTCATAACATTTAGAGTGGAACAGTAAATATCTTTGCTTAGTTCTGTAAACTGTAACGTTCTATTGTTAAAAAAGTTGAAGTTACTAAAAGTAACTTCTCCAACATTGGTAGCACCCTCATAAAATTGGTTGCATACTACTCTAAATCATATGGTAAGCAAAATAATAAGGTCTACATCAAGTTATCACATCGTAGTTTCCCGCAAAATTCATTTCTACACTCTATTGAGCTGAATGCATTACTTTCTATTCTATGCATTTTGAGTTATGGATGTGTACATAACTACTCAGGGTGAGGTGGAACGGTATAAATATTGCATGTATCCTACTCAGAGCCATGGAAAACTCAAATGCAAGATGAAATCAGGAAGCTACCTCATAACATTTAGAGTGGAACATTAAATATCTTTGTTTAGTTCTGTAAACTGTAATGTTCAATTGTGTAAAAAAGTTGAAGTTACTAAAAGTAACTTCTCGAACATTGGTAGCACACACATAAAATCGGTTGCATACTGCTCTAAGTGATGTGGTAAGTAAAATAATTAGGTTTACATCAAGTTATCACATCGTAGTTTCCCGCAAAATTCATCTCTACACTCTATTGAGCTGAATGCATTACTTTCTATTCTATGCATTTTGGGTTATGGATGTGTACATAACTACTCAGGGTGAGGTGGAACGGTATAAATATTGCATGTATCCTACTCAGAGCCATGGAAAACTCAAATGCAAGGTGAAATCAGGAAGCTACCTCATAACATTTAGAGTGGAACATTAAATATCTTTGTTTAGTTCTGTAAACTGTAATGTTCCATTGTGTAAAAAAGATGAAGTTACTAAAAGTAACTTCAACATTGGTAGCACCCTCATAAAATTGGTTGCATACTACTCTGAATCATATGGTAAGCAAAATAATAAGGTTTACATCAAGTTATCACATAGTAGTTTCCCGCAAAATTCATCTCTACACTCTATTGAGCTGAATGCATTACTTTCTATTCTATGAATTTTGGGTTATGGATGTGTACAGAACTACTCAGGGTGAGGTGGAACGGTATAAATATTGCATGTATCATACTCAGAGCCATGGAATACTCAAATGCAAGGTGAATTCAGGAAGCTACCTCATAACATTTAGAGTGGAACGGTAAATATCTTTGTTTACTTCTGTAAACGGTAATGTTCCAATGTGTAAAAAAGTTGAAGTTACTAAAAGTAACTTCTCGAACATTGGTAGCACACACATAAAATCGGTTGCATACTGCTCTAGGTGTTGTGATAAGTAAAATAATTAGGTTTACATCAAGTTATCACATCGTAGTTTCCCGCAAAATTCATTTCTACACTCTATTGAGCTGAATGCATTACTTTCTATTCTATGCATTTTGAGTTATGGATGTGTACATAACTACTCAGGGTGAGGTGGAACGGTATAAATATTGCATGTATCCTACTCAGAGCCATGGAAAACTCAAATGCAAGATGAAATCAGGAAGCTACCTCATAACATTTAGAGTGGAACATTAAATATCTTTGTTTAGTTCTGTAAACTGTAATGTTCAATTGTGTAAAAAAGTTGAAGTTACTAAAAGTAACTTCTCGAACATTGGTAGCACACACATAAAATCGGTTGCATACTGCTCTAAGTGATGTGGTAAGTAAAATAATTAGGTTTACATCAAGTTATCACATAGTAGTTTCCCGCAAAATTCATCTCTACACTCTATTGAGCTGAATGCATTACTTTCTATTCTATGAATTTTGGGTTATGGATGTGTACAGAACTACTCAGGGTGAGGTGGAACGGTATAAATATTGCATGTATCATACTCAGAGCCATGGAATACTCAAATGCAAGGTGAATTCAGGAAGCTACCTCATAACATTTAGAGTGGAACGGTAAATATCTTTGTTTACTTCTGTAAACGGTAATGTTCCAATGTGTAAAAAAGTTGAAGTTACTAAAAGTAACTTCTCGAACATTGGTAGCACACACATAAAATCGGTTGCATACTGCTCTAGGTGTTGTGATAAGTAAAATAATTAGGTTTACATCAAGTTATCACATCGTAGTTTCCCGCAAAATTCATCTCTACACTCTATTGAGCTGAATGCATTACTTTCTATTCTATGCATTTTGGGTTATGGATGTGTACATAACTACTCAGGGTGAGGTGGAACGGTATAAATATTGCATGTATCCTACTCAGAGCCATGGAAAACTCAAATGCAAGGTGAATTCAGGAAGCTACCTCATAACATTTAGAGTGGAACTTTAAATATCTTTGTTTAGTTCTGTAAACGGTAATGTTCCATTGTGTAAAAAAGTTGAAGTTACTAAAAGTAACTTCAACATTGGTAGCACCCTCATAAAATTGGTTGTCTACTACTCTGAATCATATGGTAAGCAAAATAATAAGGTTTACATCAAGTTATCACATAGTAGTTTCCCGCAAAATTCATCTCTACACTCTATTGAGCTGAATGCATTACTTTCTATTCTATGAATTTTGGGTTATGGATGTGTACAGAACTACTCAGGGTGAGGTGGAACGGTATAAATATTGCATGTATCCTACTCAGAGCCATGGAATACTCAAATGCAAGGTGAATTCAGGAAGCTACCTCATAACATTTAGAGTGGAACGGTAAATATCTTTGTTTACTTCTGTAAACGTTAATGTTCCAATGTGTAAAAATGTTGAAGTTACTAAAAGTAACTTCTCCAACATTGGTAGCACCCTCATAAAATTGGTTGCATACTACTCTAAATCATATGGTAAGCAAAATAATAAGGTTTACATCAAGTTATCACATAGTAGTTTTCAGCAAAATTCATTTCTACACTCTATTGAGCTGAATGCATTACTTTCTATTCTATGCATTTTGGGTTATGGATGTGTACATAACTACTCAGAGTGAGGTGGAACGGTATAAATATTGCATGTATCCTACTCAGAGCCATGGAATACTCAAATGCAAGGTGAATTCAGGAAGCTACCTCATAACATTTAGAGTGGAACAGTAAATATCTTTGCTTAGTTCTGTAAACTGTAACGTTCTATTGTTAAAAAAGTTGAAGTTACTAAAAGTAACTTCTCCAACATTGGTAGCACCCTCATAAAATTGGTTGCATACTACTCTAAATCATATGGTAAGCAAAATAATAAGGTCTACATCAAGTTATCACATCGTAGTTTCCCGCAAAATTCATTTCTACACTCTATTGAGCTGAATGCATTACTTTCTATTCTATGCATTTTGAGTTATGGATGTGTACATAACTACTCAGGGTGAGGTGGAACGGTATAAATATTGCATGTATCCTACTCAGAGCCATTGAAAACTCAAATGCAACATGAAATCAGGAAGCTACCTCATAACATTTAGAGTGGAACATTAAATATCTTTGTTTAGTTCTGTAAACTGTAATGTTCAATTGTGTAAAAAAGTTGAAGTTACTAAAAGTAACTTCTCGAACATTGGTAGCACACACATAAAATCGGTTGCATACTGCTCTAAGTGATGTGGTAAGTAAAATAATTAGGTTTACATCAAGTTATCACATCGTAGTTTCCCGCAAAATTCATCTCTACACTCTATTGAGCTGAATGCATTACTTTCTATTCTATGCATTTTGGGTTATGGATGTGTACATAACTACTCAGGGTGAGGTGGAACGGTATAAATATTGCATGTATCCTACTCAGAGCCATGGAAAACTCAAATGCAAGGTGAAATCAGGAAGCTACCTCATAACATTTAGAGTGGAACATTAAATATCTTTGTTTAGTTCTGTAAACTGTAATGTTCCATTGTGTAAAAAAGATGAAGTTACTAAAAGTAACTTCAACATTGGTAGCACCCTCATAAAATTGGTTGCATACTACTCTGAATCATATGGTAAGCAAAATAATAAGGTTTACATCAAGTTATCACATAGTAGTTTCCCGCAAAATTCATCTCTACACTCTATTGAGCTGAATGCATTACTTTCTATTCTATGAATTTTGGGTTATGGATGTGTACAGAACTACTCAGGGTGAGGTGGAACGGTATAAATATTGCATGTATCATACTCAGAGCCATGGAATACTCAAATGCAAGGTGAATTCAGGAAGCTACCTCATAACATTTAGAGTGGAACGGTAAATATCTTTGTTTACTTCTGTAAACGGTAATGTTCCATTGTGTAAAAAAGTTGAAGTTACTAACTGGAACTTCAACATTGGTAGCACCCTCATAAAATATCTTTGTTTAGTTCTGTAAACTGTAATGTTCAATTGTGTAAAAAAGTTGAAGTTACTAAAAGTAACTTCTCGAACATTGGTAGCACACACATAAAATCGGTTGCATACTGCTCTAAGTGATGTGGTAAGTAAAATAATTAGGTTTACATCAAGTTATCACATCGTAGTTTTCAGCAAAATTCATTGCTACACTCTATTGAGCAGAATGCATTACTTTCTATTCTATGCATTTTGCGTTATGGATGTGTACATAACTACTCAGGGTGAGGTGGAATTCTATAAATATTGCATGTATCCTACTCAGAGCCATGGAAGACTCAAATGCAAGGTGAATTCAGGAAGCTACCTCATATCATTTAGAGTGGAACAGTAAATATCTTTGTTTAGTTCTCTAAACGGTAATGTTCCATTGTGTAAAAAAGTTGAAGTTACTAACTGGAACTTCAACATTGGTAGCACCCTCATAAAATATCTTTGTTTAGTTCTGTAAACTGTAATGTTCAATTGTGTAAAAAAGTTGAAGTTACTAAAAGTAACTTCTCGAACATTGGTAGCACACACATAAAATCGGTTGCATACTGCTCTAGGTGATGTGGTAAGTAAAATAATTAGGTTTACATCAAGTTATCACATCGTAGTTTCCCGCAAAATTCATCTCTACACTCTATTGAGCTGAATGCATTACTTTCTATTCTATGCATTTTGGGTTATGGATGTGTACATAACTACTCAGGGTGAGGTGGAACGGTATAAATATTGCATGTATCCTACTCAGAGCCATGGAAAACTCAAATGCAAGGTGAATTCAGGAAGCTACCTCATAACATTTAGAGTGGAACTTTAAATATCTTTGTTTAGTTCTGTAAACGGTAATGTTCCATTGTGTAAAAAAGTTGAAGTTACTAAAAGTAACTTCAACATTGGTAGCACCCTCATAAAATTGGTTGTCTACTACTCTGAATCATATGGTAAGCAAAATAATAAGGTTTACATCAAGTTATCACATAGTAGTTTCCCGCAAAATTCATCTCTACACTCTATTGAGCTGAATGCATTACTTTCTATTCTATGAATTTTGGGTTATGGATGTGTACAGAACTACTCAGGGTGAGGTGGAACGGTATAAATATTGCATGTATCCTACTCAGAGCCATGGAATACTCAAATGCAAGGTGAATTCAGGAAGCTACCTCATAACATTTAGAGTGGAACGGTAAATATCTTTGTTTACTTCTGTAAACGTTAATGTTCCAATGTGTAAAAATGTTGAAGTTACTAAAAGTAACTTCTCCAACATTGGTAGCACCCTCATAAAATTGGTTGCATACTACTCTAAATCATATGGTAAGCAAAATAATAAGGTTTACATCAAGTTATCACATAGTAGTTTTCAGCAAAATTCATTTCTACACTCTATTGAGCTGAATGCATTACTTTCTATTCTATGCATTTTGGGTTATGGATGTGTACATAACTACTCAGAGTGAGGTGGAACGGTATAAATATTGCATGTATCCTACTCAGAGCCATGGAATACTCAAATGCAAGGTGAATTCAGGAAGCTACCTCATAACATTTAGAGTGGAACAGTAAATATCTTTGCTTAGTTCTGTAAACTGTAACGTTCTATTGTTAAAAAAGTTGAAGTTACTAAAAGTAACTTCTCCAACATTGGTAGCACCCTCATAAAATTGGTTGCATACTACTCTAAATCATATGGTAAGCAAAATAATAAGGTCTACATCAAGTTATCACATCGTAGTTTCCCGCAAAATTCATTTCTACACTCTATTGAGCTGAATGCATTACTTTCTATTCTATGCATTTTGAGTTATGGATGTGTACATAACTACTCAGGGTGAGGTGGAACGGTATAAATATTGCATGTATCCTACTCAGAGCCATGGAAAACTCAAATGCAAGATGAAATCAGGAAGCTACCTCATAACATTTAGAGTGGAACATTAAATATCTTTGTTTAGTTCTGTAAACTGTAATGTTCAATTGTGTAAAAAAGTTGAAGTTACTAAAAGTAACTTCTCGAACATTGGTAGCACACACATAAAATCGGTTGCATACTGCTCTAAGTGATGTGGTAAGTAAAATAATTAGGTTTACATCAAGTTATCACATCGTAGTTTCCCGCAAAATTCATCTCTACACTCTATTGAGCTGAATGCATTACTTTCTATTCTATGCATTTTGGGTTATGGATGTGTACATAACTACTCAGGGTGAGGTGGAACGGTATAAATATTGCATGTATCCTACTCAGAGCCATGGAAAACTCAAATGCAAGGTGAAATCAGGAAGCTACCTCATAACATTTAGAGTGGAACATTAAATATCTTTGTTTAGTTCTGTAAACTGTAATGTTCCATTGTGTAAAAAAGATGAAGTTACTAAAAGTAACTTCAACATTGGTAGCACCCTCATAAAATTGGTTGCATACTACTCTGAATCATATGGTAAGCAAAATAATAAGGTTTACATCAAGTTATCACATAGTAGTTTCCCGCAAAATTCATCTCTACACTCTATTGAGCTGAATGCATTACTTTCTATTCTATGAATTTTGGGTTATGGATGTGTACAGAACTACTCAGGGTGAGGTGGAACGGTATAAATATTGCATGTATCATACTCAGAGCCATGGAATACTCAAATGCAAGGTGAATTCAGGAAGCTACCTCATAACATTTAGAGTGGAACGGTAAATATCTTTGTTTACTTCTGTAAACGGTAATGTTCCAATGTGTAAAAAAGTTGAAGTTACTAAAAGTAACTTCTCCAACATTGGTAGCACACACATAAAATCGGTTGCATACTGCTCTAGGTGTTGTGATAAGTAAAATAATTAGGTTTACATCAAGTTATCACATCGTAGTTTCCCGCAAAATTCATCTCTACACTCTATTGAGCTGAATGCATTACTTTCTATTCTATGCATTTTGGGTTATGGATGTGTACATAACTACTCAGGGTGAGGTGGAACGGTATAAATATTGCATGTATCCTACTCAGAGCCATGGAAAACTCAAATGCAAGGTGAATTCAGGAAGCTACCTCATAACATTTAGAGTGGAACTTTAAATATCTTTGTTTAGTTCTGTAAACGGTAATGTTCCATTGTGTAAAAAAGTTGAAGTTACTAAAAGTAACTTCAACATTGGTAGCACCCTCATAAAATTGGTTGTCTACTACTCTGAATCATATGGTAAGCAAAATAATAAGGTTTACATCAAGTTATCACATAGTAGTTTCCCGCAAAATTCATCTCTACACTCTATTGAGCTGAATGCATTACTTTCTATTCTATGAATTTTGGGTTATGGATGTGTACAGAACTACTCAGGGTGAGGTGGAACGGTATAAATATTGCATGTATCCTACTCAGAGCCATGGAATACTCAAATGCAAGGTGAATTCAGGAAGCTACCTCATAACATTTAGAGTGGAACGGTAAATATCTTTGTTTACTTCTGTAAACGTTAATGTTCCAATGTGTAAAAATGTTGAAGTTACTAAAAGTAACTTCTCCAACATTGGTAGCACCCTCATAAAATTGGTTGCATACTACTCTAAATCATATGGTAAGCAAAATAATAAGGTTTACATCAAGTTATCACATAGTAGTTTTCAGCAAAATTCATTTCTACACTCTATTGAGCTGAATGCATTACTTTCTATTCTATGCATTTTGGGTTATGGATGTGTACATAACTACTCAGAGTGAGGTGGAACGGTATAAATATTGCATGTATCCTACTCAGAGCCATGGAATACTCAAATGCAAGGTGAATTCAGGAAGCTACCTCATAACATTTAGAGTGGAACAGTAAATATCTTTGCTTAGTTCTGTAAACTGTAATGTTCAATTGTGTAAAAAAGTTGAAGTTACTAAAAGTAACTTCTCGAACATTGGTAGCACACACATAAAATCGGTTGCATACTGCTCTAAGTGATGTGGTAAGTAAAATAATTAGGTTTACATCAAGTTATCACATCGTAGTTTTAAGCAAAATTCATTGCTACACTCTATTGAGCAGAATGCATTACTTTCTATTCTATGCATTTTGCGTTATGGATGTGTACATAACTACTCAGGGTGAGGTGGAATTCTATAAATATTGCATGTATCCTACTCAGAGCCATGGAAGACTCAAATGCAAGGTGAATTCAGGAAGCTACCTCATATCATTTAGAGTGGAACAGTAAATATCTTTGTTTAGTTCTCTAAACGGTAATGTTCCATTGTGTAAAAAAGTTGAAGTTACTAACTGGAACTTCAACATTGGTAGCACCCTCATAAAATATCTTTGTTTAGTTCTGTAAACTGTAATGTTCAATTGTGTAAAAAAGTTGAAGTTACTAAAAGTAACTTCTCGAACATTGGTAGCACACACATAAAATCGGTTGCATACTGCTCTAGGTGATGTGGTAAGTAAAATAATTAGGTTTACATCAAGTTATCACATCGTAGTTTCCCGCAAAATTCATCTCTACACTCTATTGAGCTGAATGCATTACTTTCTATTCTATGCATTTTGGGTTATGGATGTGTACATAACTACTCAGGGTGAGGTGGAACGGTATAAATATTGCATGTATCCTACTCAGAGCCATGGAAAACTCAAATGCAAGGTGAATTCAGGAAGCTACCTCATAACATTTAGAGTGGAACTTTAAATATCTTTGTTTAGTTCTGTAAACGGTAATGTTCCATTGTGTAAAAAAGTTGAAGTTACTAAAAGTAACTTCAACATTGGTAGCACCCTCATAAAATTGGTTGTCTACTACTCTGAATCATATGGTAAGCAAAATAATAAGGTTTACATCAAGTTATCACATAGTAGTTTCCCGCAAAATTCATCTCTACACTCTATTGAGCTGAATGCATTACTTTCTATTCTATGAATTTTGGGTTATGGATGTGTACAGAACTACTCAGGGTGAGGTGGAACGGTATAAATATTGCATGTATCCTACTCAGAGCCATGGAATACTCAAATGCAAGGTGAATTCAGGAAGCTACCTCATAACATTTAGAGTGGAACGGTAAATATCTTTGTTTACTTCTGTAAACGGTAATGTTCCAATGTGTAAAAATGTTGAAGTTACTAAAAGTAACTTCTCCAACATTGGTAGCACCCTCATAAAATTGGTTGCATACTACTCTAAATCATATGGTAAGCAAAATAATAAGGTTTACATCAAGTTATCACATAGTAGTTTTCAGCAAAATTCATTTCTACACTCTATTGAGCTGAATGCATTACTTTCTATTCTATGCATTTTGGGTTATGGATGTGTACATAACTACTCAGAGTGAGGTGGAACGGTATAAATATTGCATGTATCCTACTCAGAGCCATGGAATACTCAAATGCAAGGTGAATTCAGGAAGCTACCTCATAACATTTAGAGTGGAACAGTAAATATCTTTGCTTAGTTCTGTAAACTGTAACGTTCTATTGTTAAAAAAGTTGAAGTTACTAAAAGTAACTTCTCCAACATTGGTAGCACCCTCATAAAATTGGTTGCATACTACTCTAAATCATATGGTAAGCAAAATAATAAGGTCTACATCAAGTTATCACATCGTAGTTTCCCGCAAAATTCATTTCTACACTCTATTGAGCTGAATGCATTACTTTCTATTCTATGCATTTTGAGTTATGGATGTGTACATAACTACTCAGGGTGAGGTGGAACGGTATAAATATTGCATGTATCCTACTCAGAGCCATGGAAAACTCAAATGCAAGATGAAATCAGGAAGCTACCTCATAACATTTAGAGTGGAACATTAAATATCTTTGTTTAGTTCTGTAAACTGTAATGTTCAATTGTGTAAAAAAGTTGAAGTTACTAAAAGTAACTTCTCGAACATTGGTAGCACACACATAAAATCGGTTGCATACTGCTCTAAGTGATGTGGTAAGTAAAATAATTAGGTTTACATCAAGTTATCACATCGTAGTTTCCCGCAAAATTCATCTCTACACTCTATTGAGCTGAATGCATTACTTTCTATTCTATGCATTTTGGGTTATGGATGTGTACATAACTACTCAGGGTGAGGTGGAACGGTATAAATATTGCATGTATCCTACTCAGAGCCATGGAAAACTCAAATGCAAGGTGAAATCAGGAAGCTACCTCATAACATTTAGAGTGGAACATTAAATATCTTTGTTTAGTTCTGTAAACTGTAATGTTCCATTGTGTAAAAAAGATGAAGTTACTAAAAGTAACTTCAACATTGGTAGCACCCTCATAAAATTGGTTGCATACTACTCTGAATCATATGGTAAGCAAAATAATAAGGTTTACATCAAGTTATCACATAGTAGTTTCCCGCAAAATTCATCTCTACACTCTATTGAGCTGAATGCATTACTTTCTATTCTATGAATTTTGGGTTATGGATGTGTACAGAACTACTCAGGGTGAGGTGGAACGGTATAAATATTGCATGTATCATACTCAGAGCCATGGAATACTCAAATGCAAGGTGAATTCAGGAAGCTACCTCATAACATTTAGAGTGGAACGGTAAATATCTTTGTTTACTTCTGTAAACGGTAATGTTCCAATGTGTAAAAAAGTTGAAGTTACTAAAAGTAACTTCTCGAACATTGGTAGCACACACATAAAATCGGTTGCATACTGCTCTAGGTGTTGTGATAAGTAAAATAATTAGGTTTACATCAAGTTATCACATCGTAGTTTCCCGCAAAATTCATTTCTACACTCTATTGAGCTGAATGCATTACTTTCTATTCTATGCATTTTGAGTTATGGATGTGTACATAACTACTCAGGGTGAGGTGGAACGGTATAAATATTGCATGTATCCTACTCAGAGCCATGGAAAACTCAAATGCAAGATGAAATCAGGAAGCTACCTCATAACATTTAGAGTGGAACATTAAATATCTTTGTTTAGTTCTGTAAACTGTAATGTTCAATTGTGTAAAAAAGTTGAAGTTACTAAAAGTAACTTCTCGAACATTGGTAGCACACACATAAAATCGGTTGCATACTGCTCTAAGTGATGTGGTAAGTAAAATAATTAGGTTTACATCAAGTTATCACATAGTAGTTTCCCGCAAAATTCATCTCTACACTCTATTGAGCTGAATGCATTACTTTCTATTCTATGAATTTTGGGTTATGGATGTGTACAGAACTACTCAGGGTGAGGTGGAACGGTATAAATATTGCATGTATCATACTCAGAGCCATGGAATACTCAAATGCAAGGTGAATTCAGGAAGCTACCTCATAACATTTAGAGTGGAACGGTAAATATCTTTGTTTACTTCTGTAAACGGTAATGTTCCAATGTGTAAAAAAGTTGAAGTTACTAAAAGTAACTTCTCGAACATTGGTAGCACACACATAAAATCGGTTGCATACTGCTCTAGGTGTTGTGATAAGTAAAATAATTAGGTTTACATCAAGTTATCACATCGTAGTTTCCCGCAAAATTCATCTCTACACTCTATTGAGCTGAATGCATTACTTTCTATTCTATGCATTTTGGGTTATGGATGTGTACATAACTACTCAGGGTGAGGTGGAACGGTATAAATATTGCATGTATCCTACTCAGAGCCATGGAAAACTCAAATGCAAGGTGAATTCAGGAAGCTACCTCATAACATTTAGAGTGGAACTTTAAATATCTTTGTTTAGTTCTGTAAACGGTAATGTTCCATTGTGTAAAAAAGTTGAAGTTACTAAAAGTAACTTCAACATTGGTAGCACCCTCATAAAATTGGTTGTCTACTACTCTGAATCATATGGTAAGCAAAATAATAAGGTTTACATCAAGTTATCACATAGTAGTTTCCCGCAAAATTCATCTCTACACTCTATTGAGCTGAATGCATTACTTTCTATTCTATGAATTTTGGGTTATGGATGTGTACAGAACTACTCAGGGTGAGGTGGAACGGTATAAATATTGCATGTATCCTACTCAGAGCCATGGAATACTCAAATGCAAGGTGAATTCAGGAAGCTACCTCATAACATTTAGAGTGGAACGGTAAATATCTTTGTTTACTTCTGTAAACGTTAATGTTCCAATGTGTAAAAATGTTGAAGTTACTAAAAGTAACTTCTCCAACATTGGTAGCACCCTCATAAAATTGGTTGCATACTACTCTAAATCATATGGTAAGCAAAATAATAAGGTTTACATCAAGTTATCACATAGTAGTTTTCAGCAAAATTCATTTCTACACTCTATTGAGCTGAATGCATTACTTTCTATTCTATGCATTTTGGGTTATGGATGTGTACATAACTACTCAGAGTGAGGTGGAACGGTATAAATATTGCATGTATCCTACTCAGAGCCATGGAATACTCAAATGCAAGGTGAATTCAGGAAGCTACCTCATAACATTTAGAGTGGAACAGTAAATATCTTTGCTTAGTTCTGTAAACTGTAACGTTCTATTGTTAAAAAAGTTGAAGTTACTAAAAGTAACTTCTCCAACATTGGTAGCACCCTCATAAAATTGGTTGCATACTACTCTAAATCATATGGTAAGCAAAATAATAAGGTCTACATCAAGTTATCACATCGTAGTTTCCCGCAAAATTCATTTCTACACTCTATTGAGCTGAATGCATTACTTTCTATTCTATGCATTTTGAGTTATGGATGTGTACATAACTACTCAGGGTGAGGTGGAACGGTATAAATATTGCATGTATCCTACTCAGAGCCATTGAAAACTCAAATGCAACATGAAATCAGGAAGCTACCTCATAACATTTAGAGTGGAACATTAAATATCTTTGTTTAGTTCTGTAAACTGTAATGTTCAATTGTGTAAAAAAGTTGAAGTTACTAAAAGTAACTTCTCGAACATTGGTAGCACACACATAAAATCGGTTGCATACTGCTCTAAGTGATGTGGTAAGTAAAATAATTAGGTTTACATCAAGTTATCACATCGTAGTTTCCCGCAAAATTCATCTCTACACTCTATTGAGCTGAATGCATTACTTTCTATTCTATGCATTTTGGGTTATGGATGTGTACATAACTACTCAGGGTGAGGTGGAACGGTATAAATATTGCATGTATCCTACTCAGAGCCATGGAAAACTCAAATGCAAGGTGAAATCAGGAAGCTACCTCATAACATTTAGAGTGGAACATTAAATATCTTTGTTTAGTTCTGTAAACTGTAATGTTCCATTGTGTAAAAAAGATGAAGTTACTAAAAGTAACTTCAACATTGGTAGCACCCTCATAAAATTGGTTGCATACTACTCTGAATCATATGGTAAGCAAAATAATAAGGTTTACATCAAGTTATCACATAGTAGTTTCCCGCAAAATTCATCTCTACACTCTATTGAGCTGAATGCATTACTTTCTATTCTATGAATTTTGGGTTATGGATGTGTACAGAACTACTCAGGGTGAGGTGGAACGGTATAAATATTGCATGTATCATACTCAGAGCCATGGAATACTCAAATGCAAGGTGAATTCAGGAAGCTACCTCATAACATTTAGAGTGGAACGGTAAATATCTTTGTTTACTTCTGTAAACGGTAATGTTCCATTGTGTAAAAAAGTTGAAGTTACTAACTGGAACTTCAACATTGGTAGCACCCTCATAAAATATCTTTGTTTAGTTCTGTAAACTGTAATGTTCAATTGTGTAAAAAAGTTGAAGTTACTAAAAGTAACTTCTCGAACATTGGTAGCACACACATAAAATCGGTTGCATACTGCTCTAAGTGATGTGGTAAGTAAAATAATTAGGTTTACATCAAGTTATCACATCGTAGTTTTCAGCAAAATTCATTGCTACACTCTATTGAGCAGAATGCATTACTTTCTATTCTATGCATTTTGCGTTATGGATGTGTACATAACTACTCAGGGTGAGGTGGAATTCTATAAATATTGCATGTATCCTACTCAGAGCCATGGAAGACTCAAATGCAAGGTGAATTCAGGAAGCTACCTCATATCATTTAGAGTGGAACAGTAAATATCTTTGTTTAGTTCTCTAAACGGTAATGTTCCATTGTGTAAAAAAGTTGAAGTTACTAACTGGAACTTCAACATTGGTAGCACCCTCATAAAATATCTTTGTTTAGTTCTGTAAACTGTAATGTTCAATTGTGTAAAAAAGTTGAAGTTACTAAAAGTAACTTCTCGAACATTGGTAGCACACACATAAAATCGGTTGCATACTGCTCTAGGTGATGTGGTAAGTAAAATAATTAGGTTTACATCAAGTTATCACATCGTAGTTTCCCGCAAAATTCATCTCTACACTCTATTGAGCTGAATGCATTACTTTCTATTCTATGCATTTTGGGTTATGGATGTGTACATAACTACTCAGGGTGAGGTGGAACGGTATAAATATTGCATGTATCCTACTCAGAGCCATGGAAAACTCAAATGCAAGGTGAATTCAGGAAGCTACCTCATAACATTTAGAGTGGAACTTTAAATATCTTTGTTTAGTTCTGTAAACGGTAATGTTCCATTGTGTAAAAAAGTTGAAGTTACTAAAAGTAACTTCAACATTGGTAGCACCCTCATAAAATTGGTTGTCTACTACTCTGAATCATATGGTAAGCAAAATAATAAGGTTTACATCAAGTTATCACATAGTAGTTTCCCGCAAAATTCATCTCTACACTCTATTGAGCTGAATGCATTACTTTCTATTCTATGAATTTTGGGTTATGGATGTGTACAGAACTACTCAGGGTGAGGTGGAACGGTATAAATATTGCATGTATCCTACTCAGAGCCATGGAATACTCAAATGCAAGGTGAATTCAGGAAGCTACCTCATAACATTTAGAGTGGAACGGTAAATATCTTTGTTTACTTCTGTAAACGTTAATGTTCCAATGTGTAAAAATGTTGAAGTTACTAAAAGTAACTTCTCCAACATTGGTAGCACCCTCATAAAATTGGTTGCATACTACTCTAAATCATATGGTAAGCAAAATAATAAGGTTTACATCAAGTTATCACATAGTAGTTTTCAGCAAAATTCATTTCTACACTCTATTGAGCTGAATGCATTACTTTCTATTCTATGCATTTTGGGTTATGGATGTGTACATAACTACTCAGAGTGAGGTGGAACGGTATAAATATTGCATGTATCCTACTCAGAGCCATGGAATACTCAAATGCAAGGTGAATTCAGGAAGCTACCTCATAACATTTAGAGTGGAACAGTAAATATCTTTGCTTAGTTCTGTAAACTGTAACGTTCTATTGTTAAAAAAGTTGAAGTTACTAAAAGTAACTTCTCCAACATTGGTAGCACCCTCATAAAATTGGTTGCATACTACTCTAAATCATATGGTAAGCAAAATAATAAGGTCTACATCAAGTTATCACATCGTAGTTTCCCGCAAAATTCATTTCTACACTCTATTGAGCTGAATGCATTACTTTCTATTCTATGCATTTTGAGTTATGGATGTGTACATAACTACTCAGGGTGAGGTGGAACGGTATAAATATTGCATGTATCCTACTCAGAGCCATGGAAAACTCAAATGCAAGATGAAATCAGGAAGCTACCTCATAACATTTAGAGTGGAACATTAAATATCTTTGTTTAGTTCTGTAAACTGTAATGTTCAATTGTGTAAAAAAGTTGAAGTTACTAAAAGTAACTTCTCGAACATTGGTAGCACACACATAAAATCGGTTGCATACTGCTCTAAGTGATGTGGTAAGTAAAATAATTAGGTTTACATCAAGTTATCACATCGTAGTTTCCCGCAAAATTCATCTCTACACTCTATTGAGCTGAATGCATTACTTTCTATTCTATGCATTTTGGGTTATGGATGTGTACATAACTACTCAGGGTGAGGTGGAACGGTATAAATATTGCATGTATCCTACTCAGAGCCATGGAAAACTCAAATGCAAGGTGAAATCAGGAAGCTACCTCATAACATTTAGAGTGGAACATTAAATATCTTTGTTTAGTTCTGTAAACTGTAATGTTCCATTGTGTAAAAAAGATGAAGTTACTAAAAGTAACTTCAACATTGGTAGCACCCTCATAAAATTGGTTGCATACTACTCTGAATCATATGGTAAGCAAAATAATAAGGTTTACATCAAGTTATCACATAGTAGTTTCCCGCAAAATTCATCTCTACACTCTATTGAGCTGAATGCATTACTTTCTATTCTATGAATTTTGGGTTATGGATGTGTACAGAACTACTCAGGGTGAGGTGGAACGGTATAAATATTGCATGTATCATACTCAGAGCCATGGAATACTCAAATGCAAGGTGAATTCAGGAAGCTACCTCATAACATTTAGAGTGGAACGGTAAATATCTTTGTTTACTTCTGTAAACGGTAATGTTCCAATGTGTAAAAAAGTTGAAGTTACTAAAAGTAACTTCTCCAACATTGGTAGCACACACATAAAATCGGTTGCATACTGCTCTAGGTGTTGTGATAAGTAAAATAATTAGGTTTACATCAAGTTATCACATCGTAGTTTCCCGCAAAATTCATCTCTACACTCTATTGAGCTGAATGCATTACTTTCTATTCTATGCATTTTGGGTTATGGATGTGTACATAACTACTCAGGGTGAGGTGGAACGGTATAAATATTGCATGTATCCTACTCAGAGCCATGGAAAACTCAAATGCAAGGTGAATTCAGGAAGCTACCTCATAACATTTAGAGTGGAACTTTAAATATCTTTGTTTAGTTCTGTAAACGGTAATGTTCCATTGTGTAAAAAAGTTGAAGTTACTAAAAGTAACTTCAACATTGGTAGCACCCTCATAAAATTGGTTGTCTACTACTCTGAATCATATGGTAAGCAAAATAATAAGGTTTACATCAAGTTATCACATAGTAGTTTCCCGCAAAATTCATCTCTACACTCTATTGAGCTGAATGCATTACTTTCTATTCTATGAATTTTGGGTTATGGATGTGTACAGAACTACTCAGGGTGAGGTGGAACGGTATAAATATTGCATGTATCCTACTCAGAGCCATGGAATACTCAAATGCAAGGTGAATTCAGGAAGCTACCTCATAACATTTAGAGTGGAACGGTAAATATCTTTGTTTACTTCTGTAAACGTTAATGTTCCAATGTGTAAAAATGTTGAAGTTACTAAAAGTAACTTCTCCAACATTGGTAGCACCCTCATAAAATTGGTTGCATACTACTCTAAATCATATGGTAAGCAAAATAATAAGGTTTACATCAAGTTATCACATAGTAGTTTTCAGCAAAATTCATTTCTACACTCTATTGAGCTGAATGCATTACTTTCTATTCTATGCATTTTGGGTTATGGATGTGTACATAACTACTCAGAGTGAGGTGGAACGGTATAAATATTGCATGTATCCTACTCAGAGCCATGGAATACTCAAATGCAAGGTGAATTCAGGAAGCTACCTCATAACATTTAGAGTGGAACAGTAAATATCTTTGCTTAGTTCTGTAAACTGTAACGTTCTATTGTTAAAAAAGTTGAAGTTACTAAAAGTAACTTCTCCAACATTGGTAGCACCCTCATAAAATTGGTTGCATACTACTCTAAATCATATGGTAAGCAAAATAATAAGGTCTACATCAAGTTATCACATCGTAGTTTCCCGCAAAATTCATTTCTACACTCTATTGAGCTGAATGCATTACTTTCTATTCTATGCATTTTGAGTTATGGATGTGTACATAACTACTCAGGGTGAGGTGGAACGGTATAAATATTGCATGTATCCTACTCAGAGCCATGGAAAACTCAAATGCAAGATGAAATCAGGAAGCTACCTCATAACATTTAGAGTGGAACATTAAATATCTTTGTTTAGTTCTGTAAACTGTAATGTTCAATTGTGTAAAAAAGTTGAAGTTACTAAAAGTAACTTCTCGAACATTGGTAGCACACACATAAAATCGGTTGCATACTGCTCTAAGTGATGTGGTAAGTAAAATAATTAGGTTTACATCAAGTTATCACATCGTAGTTTCCCGCAAAATTCATCTCTACACTCTATTGAGCTGAATGCATTACTTTCTATTCTATGCATTTTGGGTTATGGATGTGTACATAACTACTCAGGGTGAGGTGGAACGGTATAAATATTGCATGTATCCTACTCAGAGCCATGGAAAACTCAAATGCAAGGTGAAATCAGGAAGCTACCTCATAACATTTAGAGTGGAACATTAAATATCTTTGTTTAGTTCTGTAAACTGTAATGTTCCATTGTGTAAAAAAGATGAAGTTACTAAAAGTAACTTCAACATTGGTAGCACCCTCATAAAATTGGTTGCATACTACTCTGAATCATATGGTAAGCAAAATAATAAGGTTTACATCAAGTTATCACATAGTAGTTTCCCGCAAAATTCATCTCTACACTCTATTGAGCTGAATGCATTACTTTCTATTCTATGAATTTTGGGTTATGGATGTGTACAGAACTACTCAGGGTGAGGTGGAACGGTATAAATATTGCATGTATCATACTCAGAGCCATGGAATACTCAAATGCAAGGTGAATTCAGGAAGCTACCTCATAACATTTAGAGTGGAACGGTAAATATCTTTGTTTACTTCTGTAAACGGTAATCTTCCAATGTGTAAAAAAGTTGAAGTTACTAAAAGTAACTTCTCGAACATTGGTAGCACACACATAAAATCGGTTGCATACTGCTCTAGGTGATGTGATAAGTAAAATAATTAGGTTTACATCAAGTTATCACATCGTAGTTTCCCGCAAAATTCATCTCTACACTCTATTGAGCTGAATGCATTACTTTCTATTCTATGCATTTTGGGTTATGGATGTGTACATAACTACTCAGGGTGAGGTGGAACGGTATAAATATTGCATGTATCCTACTCAGAGCCATGGAAAACTCAAATGCAAGGTGAATTCAGGAAGCTACCTCATAACATTTAGAGTGGAACTTTAAATATCTTTGTTTAGTTCTGTAAACGGTAATGTTCCATTGTGTAAAAAAGTTGAAGTTACTAAAAGTAACTTCAACATTGGTAGCACCCTCATAAAATTGGTTGTCTACTACTCTGAATCATATGGTAAGCAAAATAATAAGGTTTACATCAAGTTATCACATAGTAGTTTCCCGCAAAATTCATCTCTACACTCTATTGAGCTGAATGCATTACTTTCTATTCTATGAATTTTGGGTTATGGATGTGTACAGAACTACTCAGGGTGAGGTGGAACGGTATAAATATTGCATGTATCCTACTCAGAGCCATGGAATACTCAAATGCAAGGTGAATTCAGGAAGCTACCTCATAACATTTAGAGTGGAACGGTAAATATCTTTGTTTACTTCTGTAAACGGTAATGTTCCAATGTGTAAAAATGTTGAAGTTACTAAAAGTAACTTCTCCAACATTGGTAGCACCCTCATAAAATTGGTTGCATACTACTCTAAATCATATGGTAAGCAAAATAATAAGGTTTACATCAAGTTATCACATAGTAGTTTTCAGCAAAATTCATTTCTACACTCTATTGAGCTGAATGCATTACTTTCTATTCTATGCATTTTGGGTTATGGATGTGTACATAACTACTCAGAGTGAGGTGGAACGGTATAAATATTGCATGTATCCTACTCAGAGCCATGGAATACTCAAATGCAAGGTGAATTCAGGAAGCTACCTCATAACATTTAGAGTGGAACAGTAAATATCTTTGCTTAGTTCTGTAAACTGTAACGTTCTATTGTTAAAAAAGTTGAAGTTACTAAAAGTAACTTCTCCAACATTGGTAGCACCCTCATAAAATTGGTTGCATACTACTCTAAATCATATGGTAAGCAAAATAATAAGGTCTACATCAAGTTATCACATCGTAGTTTCCCGCAAAATTCATTTCTACACTCTATTGAGCTGAATGCATTACTTTCTATTCTATGCATTTTGAGTTATGGATGTGTACATAACTACTCAGGGTGAGGTGGAACGGTATAAATATTGCATGTATCCTACTCAGAGCCATGGAAAACTCAAATGCAAGATGAAATCAGGAAGCTACCTCATAACATTTAGAGTGGAACATTAAATATCTTTGTTTAGTTCTGTAAACTGTAATGTTCAATTGTGTAAAAAAGTTGAAGTTACTAAAAGTAACTTCTCGAACATTGGTAGCACACGCATAAAATCGGTTGCATACTGCTCTAAGTGATGTGGTAAGTAAAATAATTAGGTTTACATCAAGTTATCACATCGTAGTTTCCCGCAAAATTCATCTCTACACTCTATTGAGCTGAATGCATTACTTTCTATTCTATGCATTTTGGGTTATGGATGTGTACATAACTACTCAGGGTGAGGTGGAACGGTATAAATATTGCATGTATCCTACTCAGAGCCATGGAAAACTCAAATGCAAGGTGAAATCAGGAAGCTACCTCATAACATTTAGAGTGGAACATTAAATATCTTTGTTTAGTTCTGTAAACTGTAATGTTCCATTGTGTAAAAAAGATGAAGTTACTAAAAGTAACTTCAACATTGGTAGCACCCTCATAAAATTGGTTGCATACTACTCTGAATCATATGGTAAGCAAAATAATAAGGTTTACATCAAGTTATCACATAGTAGTTTCCCGCAAAATTCATCTCTACACTCTATTGAGCTGAATGCATTACTTTCTATTCTATGAATTTTGGGTTATGGATGTGTACAGAACTACTCAGGGTGAGGTGGAACGGTATAAATATTGCATGTATCATACTCAGAGCCATGGAATACTCAAATGCAAGGTGAATTCAGGAAGCTACCTCATAACATTTAGAGTGGAACGGTAAATATCTTTGTTTACTTCTGTAAACGGTAATGTACCAATGTGTAAAAATGTTGAAGTTACTAAAAGTAACTTCTCCAACATTGGTAGCACCCTCATAAAATTGGTTGCATACTACTCTAAATCATATGGTAAGCAAAATAATAAGGTTTACATCAAGTTATCACATAGTAGTTTTCAGCAAAATTCATTTCTACACTCTATTGAGCTGAATGCATTACTTTGTATTCTATGCGTTTTGAGTTATGGATGTGTACATAACTACTCAGGGTGAGGTGGAACTGTATAAATATTGCATGTATCCTACTCAGAGCCATGGAAAACTCAAATGCAAGGTGAAATCAGGAAGCTACCTCATAACATTTAGAGTGGAACATTAAATATCTTTGTTTAGTTCTGTAAACGGTAATGTTCCATTGTGTAAAAAAGTTGAAGTTACTAACTGGAACTTCAACATTGGTAGCACCCTCATAAAATATCTTTGTTTAGTTCTGTAAACTGTAATGTTCAATTGTGTAAAAAAGTTGAAGTTACTAAAAGTAACTTCTCGAACATTGGTAGCACACACATAAAATCGGTTGCATACTGCTCTAAGTGATGTGGTAAGTAAAATAATTAGGTTTACATCAAGTTATCACATCGTAGTTTCCCGCAAAATTCATCTCTACACTCTATTGAGCTGAATGCATTACTTTGTATTCTATGCATTTTGAGTTATGGATGTGTACATAACTACTCAGGGTGAGGTGGAACGGTATAAATATTGCATGTATCCTACTCAGAGCCATGGAAAACTCAAATGCAAGGTGAAATCAGGAAGCTACCTCATAACATTTAGAGTGGAACATTAAATATCTTTGTTTAGTTCTGTAAACTGTAATGTTCCATTGTGTAAAAAAGATGAAGTTACTAAAAGTAACTTCAACATTGGTAGCACCCTCATAAAATTGGTTGCATACTACTCTGAATCATATGGTAAGCAAAATAATAAGGTTTACATCAAGTTATCACATAGTAGTTTCCCGCAAAATTCATCTCTACACTCTATTGAGCTGAATGCATTACTTTCTATTCTATGAATTTTGGGTTATGGATGTGTACAGAACTACTCAGGGTGAGGTGGAACGGTATAAATATTGCATGTATCATACTCAGAGCCATGGAATACTCAAATGCAAGGTGAATTCAGGAAGCTACCTCATAACATTTAGAGTGGAACGGTAAATATCTTTGTTTACTTCTGTAAACGGTAATGTTCCAATGTGTAAAAATGTTGAAGTTACTAAAAGTAACTTCTCCAACATTGGTAGCACCCTCATAAAATTGGTTGCATACTACTCTAAATCATATGGTAAGCAAAATAATAAGGTTTACATCAAGTTATCACATAGTAGTTTTCAGCAAAATTCATTTCTACACTCTATTGAGCTGAATGCATTACTTTGTATTCTATGCGTTTTGAGTTATGGATGTGTACATAACTACTCAGGGTGAGGTGGAACTGTATAAATATTGCATGTATCCTACTCAGAGCCATGGAATACTCAAATGCAAGGTGAATTCAGGAAGCTACCTCCTAACATTTAGAGTGGAACAGTAAATATCTTTGTTTAGTTCTGTAAACTGTAATGTTCCATTGTGTAAAAAAGGTGAAGTTACTAAAAGTAACTTCTCCAACATTGGTAGCACCCTCATAAAATTGGTTGCATACTACTCTAAATCATATGGTAAGCAAAATAATTAGGTTTACATCAAGTTATCACATCGTAGTTTCCCTCAAAATTCATCTCTACACTCTATTGAGCTGAATGCATTACTTTCTATTCTATGCATTTTGGGTTATGGATGTGTACATAACTACTCAGGGTGAGGTGGAACGGTATAAATATTGCATGTATCCTACTCAGAGCCATGGAAAACTCAAATGCAAGGTGAAATCAGGAAGCTACCTCATAACATTTAGAGTGGAACATTAAATATCTTTGTTTAGTTCTGTAAACTGTAATGTTCAATTGTGTAAAAAAGTTGAAGTTACTAAAAGTAACTTCTCGAACATTGGTAGCACACACATAAAATCGGTTGCATACTGCTCTAAGTGATGTGGTAAGTAAAATAATTAGGTTTACATCAAGTTATCACATCGTAGTTTTCAGCAAAATTCATTGCTCCACTCTATTGAGCAGAATGCATTACTTTCTATTCTATGCATTTTGAGTTATGGATGTGTACATAACTACTCAGGGTGAGGTGGAACGGTATAAATATTGCATGTATCCTACTCAGAGCCATGGAAGACTCAAATGCAAGGTGAATTCAGGAAGCTACCTCATAACATTTAGAGTGGAACAGTAAATATCTTTGTTTAGTTCTGTAAACGGTAATGTTCCATTGTGTAAAAAAGTTGAAGTTACTAACTGGAACTTCAACATTGGTAGCACCCTCATAAAATATCTTTGTTTAGTTCTGTAAACTGTAATGTTCAATTGTGTAAAAAAGTTGAAGTTACTAAAAGTAACTTCTCGAACATTGGTAGCACACACATAAAATCGGTTGCATACTGCTCTAAGTGATGTGGTAAGTAAAATAATTAGGTTTACATCAAGTTATCACATCGTAGTTTCCCGCAAAATTCATCTCTACACTCTATTGAGCTGAATGCATTACTTTGTATTCTATGCATTTTGAGTTATGGATGTGTACATAACTACTCAGGGTGAGGTGGAACGGTATAAATATTGCATGTATCCTACTCAGAGCCATGGAAAACTCAAATGCAAGGTGAAATCAGGAAGCTACCTCATAACATTTAGAGTGGAACATTAAATATCTTTGTTTAGTTCTGTAAACTGTAATGTTCCATTGTGTAAAAAAGATGAAGTTACTAAAAGTAACTTCAACATTGGTAGCACCCTCATAAAATTGGTTGCATACTACTCTGAATCATATGGTAAGCAAAATAATAAGGTTTACATCAAGTTATCACATAGTAGTTTCCCGCAAAATTCATCTCTACACTCTATTGAGCTGAATGCATTACTTTCTATTCTATGAATTTTGGGTTATGGATGTGTACAGAACTACTCAGGGTGAGGTGGAACGGTATAAATATTGCATGTATCATTCTCAGAGCCATGGAATACTCAAATGCAAGGTGAAATCAGGAAGCTACCTCATAACATTTAGAGTGGAACAGTAAATATCTTTGTTTACCTCTGTAAACGGTAATGTTCCGTTGTGTAAAAAAGTTGAAGTTACTAAAAGTAACTTCTCCAACATTGGTAGCACACACATAAAATCGGTTGCATACTGCTCTAAGTGATGTGGTAAGTAAAATAATTAGGTTTACATCAAGTTATCACATCGTAGTTTCCCGCAGAATTCATCTCTACACTCTATTGAGCTGAATGCATTACTTTCTATTCTATGCATTTTGGGTTATGGATGTGTACATAACTACTCAGGGTGAGGTGGAACGGTATAAATATTGCATGTATCCTACTCAGAGCCATGGAAAACTCAAATGCAAGGTGAAATCAGGAAGCTACCTCATAACATTTAGAGTGGAACATTAAATATCTTTGTTTAGTTCTGTAAACTGTAATGTTCAATTGTGTAAAAAAGTTGAAGTTACTAAAAGTAACTTCTCGAACATTGGTAGCACACACATAAAATCGGTTGCATACTGCTCTAAGTGAAGTGGTAAGTAAAATAATTAGGTTTACATCAAGTTATCACATCGTAGTTTTCAGCAAAATTCATTGCTACACTCAATTGAGCAGAATGCATTACTTTCTATTCTATGCATTTTGCGTTATGGATGTGTACATAACTACTCAGGGTGAGGTGGAATTCTATAAATATTGCATGTATCCTACTCAGAGCCATGGAAGACTCAAATGCAAGGTGAATTCAGGAAGCTACCTCATATCATTTAGAGTGGAACAGTAAATATCTTTGTTTAGTTCTCTAAACGGTAATGTTCCATTGTGTAAAAAAGTTGAAGTTACTAACTGGAACTTCAACATTGGTAGCACCCACATAAAATATCTTTGTTTAGTTCTGTAAACTGTAATGTTCAATTGTGTAAAAAAGTTGAAGTTACTAAAAGTAACTTCTCGAACATTGGTAGCACACACATAAAATCGGTTGCATACTGCTCTAGGTGATGTGGTAAGTAAAATAATTAGGTTTACATCAAGTTATCACATCGTAGTTTCCCGCAAAATTCATCTCTACACTCTGTTGAGCTGAATGCATTACTTTCTGTTCTATGAATTTTGGGTTATGGATGTGTACAGAACTACTCAGGGTGAGGTGGAACGGTATAAATATTGCATGTATCCTACTCAGAGCCATGGAATACTCAAATGCAAGGTGAATTCAGGAAGCTACCTCATAACAATTAGAGTGGAACGGTAAATATCTTTGTTTACTTCTGTAAACGGTAATGTTCCAATGTGTAAAAATGTTGAAGTTACTAAAAGTAACTTCTCCAACATTGGTAGCACCCTCATAAAATTGGTTGCATACTACTCTAAATCATATGGTAAGCAAAATAATAAGGTCTACATCAAGTTATCACATAGTAGTTTCCCGCAAAATTCATTTCTACACTCTATTGAGCTGAATGCATTACTTTCTATTCTATGCATTTTGAGTTATGGATGTGTACATAACTACTCAGGGTGAGGTGGAACGGTATAAATATTGCATGTATCCTACTCAGAGCCATGGAAAACCCAAATGCAAGATGAAATCAGGAAGCTACCTCATAACATTTAGAGTGGAACATTAAATATCTTTGTTTAGTTCTGTAAACTGTAATGTTCAATTGTGTAAAAAAGTTGAAGTTACTAAAAGTAACTTCTCGAACATTGGTAGCACACACATAAAATCGGTTGCATACTGCTCTAAGTGATGTGGTAAGTAAAATAATTAGGTTTACATCAAGTTATCACATCGTAGTTTTCAGCAAAATTCATTGCTACACTCCATTGAGCAGAATGCATTACTTTCTATTCTATGCATTTTGCGTTATGGATGTGTACATAACTACTCAGGGTGAGGTGGAATTCTATAAATATTGCATGTATCCTACTCAGAGCCATGGAAGACTCAAATGCAAGGTGAATTCAGGAAGCTACCTCATATCATTTAGAGTGGAACAGTAAATATCTTTGTTTAGTTCTGTAAACGGTAATGGTCCATTGTGTAAAAAAGTTGAAGTTACTAACTGGAACTTCAACATTGGTAGCACCCTCATAAAATATCTTTGTTTAGTTCTGTAAACTGTAATGTTCAATTGTGTAAAAAAGTTGAAGTTACTAAAAGTAACTTCTCGAACATTGGTAGCACACACATAAAATCGGTTGCATACTGCTCTAAGTGATGTGGTAAGTAAAATAATTAGGTTTACATCAAGTTATCACATCGTAGTTTCCCGCAAAATTCATCTCTACACTCTATTGAGCTGAATGCATTACTTTCTATTCTATGCATTTTGGGTTATGGATGTGTACATAACTACTCAGGGTGAGGTGGAACGGTATAAATATTGCATGTATCCTACTCAGAGCCATGGAAAACTCAAATGCAAGGTGAAATCAGGAAGCTACCTCATAACATTTAGAGTGGAACATTAAATATCTTTGTTTAGTTCTGTAAACTGTAATGTTCCATTGTGTAAAAAAGATGAAGTTACTAAAAGTAACTTCAACATTGGTAGCACCCTCATAAAATTGGTTGCATACTACTCTGAATCATATGGTAAGCAAAATAATAAGGTTTACATCAAGTTATCACATAGTAGTTTCCCGCAAAATTCATCTCTACACTCTATTGAGCTGAATGCATTACTTTCTATTCTATGAATTTTGGGTTATGGATGTGTACAGAACTACTCAGGGTGAGGTGGAACGGTATAAATATTGCATGTATCATACTCAGAGCCATGGAATACTCAAATGCAAGGTGAATTCAGGAAGCTACCTCATAACATTTAGAGTGGAACGGTAAATATCTTTGTTTACTTCTGTAAACGGTAATGTTCCAATGTGTAAAAATGTTGAAGTTACTAAAAGTAACTTCTCCAACATTGGTAGCACCCTCATAAAATTGGTTGCATACTACTCTAAATCATATGGTAAGCAAAATAATAAGGTTTACATCAAGTTATCACATAGTAGTTTTCAGCAAAATTCATTTCTACACTCTATTGAGCTGAATGCATTACTTTGTATTCTATGCATTTTGAGTTATGGATGTGTACATAACTACTCAGGGTGAGGTGGAACTGTATAAATATTGCATGTATCCTACTCAGAGCCATGGAATACTCAAATGCAAGGTGAATTCAAGAAGCTACCTCCTAACATTTAGAGTGGAACAGTAAATATCTTTGTTTAGTTCTGTAAACTGTAATGTTCCATTGTGTAAAAAAGTTGAAGTTACTAAAAGTAACTTCTCCAACATTGGTAGCACCCTCATAAAATTGGTTGCATAGTACTCTAAATCATATGGTAAGCAAAATAATTAGGTTTACATCAAGTTATCACATAGTAGTTTCCCGCAAAATTCATCTCTACACTCTATTGAGCTGAATGCATTACTTTCTATTCTATGCATTTTGGGTTATGGATGTGTACATAACTACTCAGGGTGAGGTGGAACGGTATAAATATTGCATGTATCCTACTCAGAGCCATGGAAAACTCAAATGCAAGGTGAATTCTGGAAGCTACCTCATAACATTTAGAGTGGAACAGTAAATATCATTGTTCAGTTCTGTAAACGGTAATGTTCCATTGTGTAAAAAAGTTGAAGTTACTAAAAGTAACTTCTCCAACATTGGTAGCACCCTCATAAAATATCTTTGTTTAGTTCTGTAAACTGTAATGTTCAATTGTGTAAAAAAGTTGAAGTTACTAAAAGTAACTTCTCCAACATTGGTAGCACCCTCATAAAATTGGTTGCATACTACTCTAAATCATATGGTAAGCAAAATAATTAGGTTTACATCAAGTTATCACATAGTAGTTTCCCGCAAAATTCATCTCTACACTCTATTGAGCTGAATGCATTACTTTCTATTCTATGCATTTTGGGTTATGGATGTGTACATAACTACTCAGGGTGAGGTGGAACGGTATAAATATTGCATGTATCCTACTCAGAGGCATGGAAAACTCAAATGCAAGGTGAAATCAGGAAGCTACCTCATAACATTTAGAGTGGAACATTAAATATCTTTGTTTAGTTCTGTAAACTGTAATGTTCCATTGTGTAAAAAACATGAAGTTACTAAAAGTAACTTCAACATTGGTAGCACCCTCATAAAATTGGTTGCATACTACTCTGAATCATATGGTAAGCAAAATAATAAGGTTTACATCAAGTTATCACATAGTAGTTTCCCGCAAAATTCATCTCTACACTCTATTGAGCTGAATGCATTACTTTCTATTCTATGAATTTTGGGTTATGGATGTGTACAGAACTACTCAGGGTGAGGTGGAACGGTATAAATATTGCATGTATCATACTCAGAGCCATGGAATACTCAAATGCAAGGTGAAATCAGGAAGCTACCTCATAACATTTAGAGTGGAACAGTAAATATCTTTGTTTACCTCTGTAAACGGTAATGTTCCATTGTGTAAAAAAGTTGAAGTTACTAACTGGAACTTCAACATTGGTAGCACCCTCATAAAATATCTTTGTTTAGTTCTGTAAACTGTAATGTTCAATTGTGTAAAAAAGTTGAAGTTACTAAAAGTAACTTCTCGAACATTGGTAGCACACACATAAAATCGGTTGCATACTGCTCTACGTGATGTGGTAAGTAAAATAATTAGGTTTACATCAAGTTATCACATCGTAGTTTCCCGCAAAATTCATCTCTACACTCTATTGAGCTGAATGCATTACTTTCTATTCTATGAATTTTGGGTTATGGATGTGTACAGAACTACTCAGGGTGAGGTGGAACGGTATAAATATTGCATGTATCATACTCAGAGCCATGGAATACTCAAATGCAAGGTGAATTCAGGAAGCTACCTCATAACATTTAGAGTGGAACGGTAAATATCTTTGTTTACTTCTGTAAACGGTAATGTTCCAATGTGTAAAAATGTTGAAGTTACTAAAAGTAACTTCTCCAACATTGGTAGCACCCTCATAAAATTGGTTGCATACTACTCTAAATCATATGGTAAGCAAAATAATAAGGTTTACATCAAGTTATCACATAGTAGTTTTCAGCAAAATTCATTTCTACACTCTATTGAGCTGAATGCATTACTTTGTATTCTATGCATTTTGAGTTATGGATGTGTACATAACTACTCAGGGTGAGGTGGAACTGTATAAATATTGCATGTAACCTACTCAGAGCCATGGAATACTCAAATGCAAGGTGAATTCAAGAAGCTACCTCCTAACATTTAGAGTGGAACAGTAAATATCTTTGTTTAGTTCTGTAAACTGTAATGTTCCATTGTGTAAAAAAGTTGAAGTTACTAAAAGTAACTTCTCCAACATTGGTAGCACCCTCATAAAATTGGTTGCATAGTACTCTAAATCATATGGTAAGCAAAATAATTAGGTTTACATCAAGTTATCACATAGTAGTTTCCCGCAAAATTCATCTCTACACTCTATTGAGCTGAATGCATTACTTTCTATTCTATGCATTTTGGGTTATGGATGTGTACATAACTACTCAGGGTGAGGTGGAACGGTATAAATATTGCATGTATCCTACTCAGAGCCATGGAAAACTCAAATGCAAGGTGAATTCTGGAAGCTACCTCATAACATTTAGAGTGGAACAGTAAATATCATTGTTCAGTTCTGTAAACGGTAATGTTCCATTGTGTAAAAAAGTTGAAGTTACTAAAAGTAACTTCTCCAACATTGGTAGCACCCTCATAAAATATCTTTGTTTAGTTCTGTAAACTGTAATGTTCAATTGTGTAAAAAAGTTGAAGTTACTAAAAGTAACTTCTCCAACATTGGTAGCACCCTCATAAAATTGGTTGCATACTACTCTAAATCATATGGTAAGCAAAATAATTAGGTTTACATCAAGTTATCACATAGTAGTTTCCCGCAAAATTCATCTCTACACTCTATTGAGCTGAATGCATTACTTTCTATTCTATGCATTTTGGGTTATGGATGTGTACATAACTACTCAGGGTGAGGTGGAACGGTATAAATATTGCATGTATCCTACTCAGAGGCATGGAAAACTCAAATGCAAGGTGAAATCAGGAAGCTACCTCATAACATTTAGAGTGGAACATTAAATATCTTTGTTTAGTTCTGTAAACTGTAATGTTCCATTGTGTAAAAAACATGAAGTTACTAAAAGTAACTTCAACATTGGTAGCACCCTCATAAAATTGGTTGCATACTACTCTGAATCATATGGTAAGCAAAATAATAAGGTTTACATCAAGTTATCACATAGTAGTTTCCCGCAAAATTCATCTCTACACTCTATTGAGCTGAATGCATTACTTTCTATTCTATGAATTTTGGGTTATGGATGTGTACAGAACTACTCAGGGTGAGGTGGAACGGTATAAATATTGCATGTATCATACTCAGAGCCATGGAATACTCAAATGCAAGGTGAAATCAGGAAGCTACCTCATAACATTTAGAGTGGAACAGTAAATATCTTTGTTTACCTCTGTAAACGGTAATGTTCCATTGTGTAAAAAAGTTGAAGTTACTAACTGGAACTTCAACATTGGTAGCACCCTCATAAAATATCTTTGTTTAGTTCTGTAAACTGTAATGTTCAATTGTGTAAAAAAGTTGAAGTTACTAAAAGTAACTTCTCGAACATTGGTAGCACACACATAAAATCGGTTGCATACTGCTCTAGGTGATGTGGTAAGTAAAATAATTAGGTTTACATCAAGTTATCACATCGTAGTTTCCCGCAAAATTCATCTCTACACTCTATTGAGCTGAATGCATTACTTTCTATTCTATGAATTTTGGGTTATGGATGTGTACAGAACTACTCAGGGTGAGGGTGAACGGTATAAATATTGCATGTATCCTACTCAGAGCCATGGAATACTCAAATGCAAGGTGAATTCAGGGAGCTACCTCATAACATTTAGAGTGGAACTTTAAATATCTTTGTTTACTTCTGTAAACGGTAATGTTCCAATGTGTAAAAATGTTGAAGTTACTAAAAGTAACTTCTCCAACATTGGTAGCACCCTCATAAAATTGGTTGCATACTACTCTAAATCATATGGTAAGCAAAATAATAAGGTTTACATCAAGTTATCACATAGTAGTTTCCCGCAAAATTCATCTCTACACTCTATTGAGCTGAATGCATTACCTTCTATTCTATGCATTTTGAGTTATGGATGTGTACATAACTACTCAGGGTGAAGTGGAACGGTATAAATATTGCATGTATCGTACTCAGAGCCATGGAATACTCAAATGCAAGGTGAATTCAGGAAGCTACCTCATAACATTTAGAGTGGAACAGTAAATATCTTTGTTTAGTTCTGTAAACGGTAATGTTCCATTGTGTAAAAAAGTTGAAGTTACTAAAAGTAACTTCTCCAACATTGGTAGCACCCTCATAAAATTGGTTGCATACTACTCTAAATCATATGGTAAGCAAAATAATAAGGTCTACATCAAGTTATCACATAGTAGTTTCCCGCAAAATTCATTTCTACACTCTATTGAGCTGAATGCATTACTTTCTATTCTATGCATTTTGAGTTATGGATGTGTACATAACTACTCAGGGTGAGGTGGAACGGTATAAATATTGCATGTATCCTACTCAGAGCCATGGAAAACCCAAATGCAAGATGAAATCAGGAAGCTACCTCATAACATTTAGAGTGGAACATTAAATATCTTTGTTTAGTTCTGTAAACTGTAATGTTCAATTGTGTAAAAAAGTTGAAGTTACTAAAAGTAACTTCTCGAACATTGGTAGCACACACATAAAATCGGTTGCATACTGCTCTAAGTGATGTGGTAAGTAAAATAATTAGGTTTACATCAAGTTATCACATCGTAGTTTTCAGCAAAATTCATTGCTACACTCCATTGAGCAGAATGCAATACTTTCTATTCTATGCATTTTGCGTTATGGATGTGTACATAACTACTCAGGGTGAGGTGGAATTCTATAAATATTGCATGTATCCTACTCAGAGCCATGGAAGACTCAAATGCAAGGTGAATTCAGGAAGCTACCTCATATCATTTAGAGTGGAACAGTAAATATCTTTGTTTAGTTCTGTAAACGGTAATGTTCCATTGTGTAAAAAAGTTGAAGTTACTAACTGGAACTTCAACATTTGTAGCACCCTCATAAAATATCTTTGTTTAGTTCTGTAAACTGTAATGTTCAATTGTGTAAAAAAGTTGAAGTTACTAAAAGTAACTTCTCGAACATTGGTAGCACACACATAAAATCGGTTGCATACTGCTCTAAGTGATGTGGTAAGTAAAATAATTAGGTTTACATCAAGTTATCACATCGTAGTTTCCCGCAAAATTCATCTCTACACTCTATTGAGCTGAATGCATTACTTTCTATTCTATGCATTTTGGGTTATGGATGTGTACATAACTACTCAGGGTGAGGTGGAACGGTATAAATATTGCATGTATCCTACTCAGAGCCATGGAAAACTCAAATGCAAGGTGAAATCAGGAAGCTACCTCATAACATTTAGAGTGGAACGGTAAATATCTTTGTTTACTTCTGTAAACGGTAATGTTCCAATGTGTAAAAATGTTGAAGTTACTAAAAGTAACTTCTCCAACATTGGTAGCACCCTCATAAAATTGGTTGCATACTACTCTAAATCATATGGTAAGCAAAATAATAAGGTTTACATCAAGTTATCACATAGTAGTTTTCAGCAAAATTCATTTCTACACTCTATTGAGCTGAATGCATTACTTTCTATTCTATGCATTTTGGGTTATGGATGTGTACATAACTACTCAGAGTGAGGTGGAACGGTATAAATATTGCATGTATCCTACTCAGAGCCATGGAATACTCAAATGCAAGGTGAATTCAGGAAGCTACCTCATAACATTTAGAGTGGAACAGTAAATATCTTTGCTTAGTTCTGTAAACTGTAACGTTCTATTGTTAAAAAAGTTGAAGTTGCTAAAAGTAACTTCTCCAACATTGGTAGCACCCCCATAAAATTGGTTGCATACTACTCTAAATCATATGGTAAGCAAAATAATAAGGTTTACATCAAGTTATCACATAGTAGTTTTCAGCAAAATTCATTTCTACACTCTATTGAGCTGAATGCATTACTTTCTATTCTATGCATTTTGGGTTATGGATGTGTACATAACTACTCAGAGTGAGGTGGAACGGTATAAATATTGCATGTATCCTACTCAGAGCCATGGAATACTCAAATGCAAGGTGAATTCAGGAAGCTACCTCATAACATTTAGAGTGGAACAGTAAATATCTTTGCTTAGTTCTGTAAACTGTAACGTTCTATTGTTAAAAAAGTTGAAGTTACTAAAAGTAACTTCTCCAACATTGGTAGCACCCTCATAAAATTGGTTGCATACTACTCTAAATCATATGGTAAGCAAAATAATAAGGTTTACATCAAGTTATCACATAGTAGTTTCCCGCAAAATTCATCTCTACACTCTATTGAGCTGAATGCATTACCTTCTATTCTATGCATTTTGAGTTATGGATGTGTACATAACTACTCAGGGTGAAGTGGAACGGTATAAATATTGCATGTATCGTACTCAGAGCCATGGAATACTCAAATGCAAGGTGAATTCAGGAAGCTACCTCATAACATTTAGAGTGGAACAGTAAATATCTTTGTTTAGTTCTGTAAACGGTAATGTTCCATTGTGTAAAAAAGTTGAAGTTACTAAAAGTAACTTCTCCAACATTGGTAGCACCCTCATAACATTGGTTGCATACTACTCTAAATCATATGGTAAGCAAAATAATAAGGTCTACATCAAGTTATCACATAGTAGTTTCCCGCAAAATTCATTTCTACACTCTATTGAGCTGAATGCATTACTTTCTATTCTATGCATTTTGAGTTATGGATGTGTACATAACTACTCAGGGTGAGGTGGAACGGTATAAATATTGCATGTATCCTACTCAGAGCCATGGAAAACCCAAATGCAAGATGAAATCAGGAAGCTACCTCATAACATTTAGAGTGGAACATTAAATATCTTTGTTTAGTTCTGTAAACTGTAATGTTCAATTGTGTAAAAAAGTTGAAGTTACTAAAAGTAACTTCTCGAACATTGGTAGCACACACATAAAATCGGTTGCATACTGCTCTAAGTGATGTGGTAAGTAAAATAATTAGGTTTACATCAAGTTATCACATCGCAGTTTTCAGCAAAATTCATTGCTACACTCCATTGAGCAGAATGCATTACTTTCTATTCTATGCATTTTGCGTTATGGATGTGTACATAACTACTCAGGGTGAGGTGGAATTCTATAAATATTGCATGTATCCTACTCAGAGCCATGGAAGACTCAAATGCAAGGTGAATTCAGGAAGCTACCTCATATCATTTAGAGTGGAACAGTAAATATCTTTGTTTAGTTCTGTAAACGGTAATGTTCCATTGTGTAAAAAAGTTGAAGTTACTAACTGGAACTTCAACATTGGTAGCACCCTCATAAAATATCTTTGTTTAGTTCTGTAAACTGTAATGTTCAATTGTGTAAAAAAGTTGAAGTTACTAAAAGTAACTTCTCGAACATTGGTAGCACACACATAAAATCGGTTGCATACTGCTCTAAGTGATGTGGTAAGTAAAATAATTAGGTTTACATCAAGTTATCACATCGTAGTTTCCCGCAAAATTCATCTCTACACTCTATTGAGCTGAATGCATTACTTTCTATTCTATGAATTTTGGGTTATGGATGTGTACAGAACTACTCAGGGTGAGGTGGAACGGTATAAATATTGCATGTATCATACTCAGAGCCATGGAATACTCAAATGCAAGGTGAATTCAGGAAGCTACCTCATAACATTTAGAGTGGAACGGTAAATATCTTTGTTTACTTCTGTAAACGGTAATGTTCCAATGTGTAAAAATGTTGAAGTTACTAAAAGTAACTTCTCCAACATTGGTAGCACCCTCATAAAATTGGTTGCATACTACTCTAAATCATATGGTAAGCAAAATAATAAGGTTTACATCAAGTTATCACATAGTAGTTTCCCGCAAAATTCATCTCTACACTCTATTGAGCTGAATGCATTACTTTCTATTCTATGCATTTTGGGTTATGGATGTGTACATAACTACTCAGGGTGAGGTGGAACGGTATAAATATTGCATGTATCCTACTCAGAGCCATGGAATACTCAAATGCAAGGTGAAATCAGGAAGCTACCTCATAACATTTAGAGTGGAACAGTAAATATCTTTGTTTACCTCTGTAAACGGTAATGTTCCATTGTGTAAAAAAGTTGAAGTTACTAAAAGTAACTTCTCCAACATTGGTAGCACACACATAAAATCGGTTGCATACTGCTCTAAGTGATGTGGTAAGTAAAATAATTAGGTTTACATCAAGTTATCACATCGTAGTTTCCCGCAAAATTCATCTCTACACTCTATTGAGCTGAATGCATTACTTTCTATTCTATGCATTTTGGGTTATGGATGTGTACATAACTACTCAGGGTGAGGTGGAACGGTATAAATATTGCATGTATCCTACTCAGAGCCATGGAATACTCAAATGCAAGGTGAATTCTGGAAGCTACCTCATAACATTTAGAGTGGAACAGTAAATATCATTGTTCAGTTCTGTAAACGGTAATGTTCCATTGTGTAAAAAAGTTGAAGTTACTAAAAGTAACTTCTCCAACATTGGTAGCACCCTCATAAAATATCTTTGTTTAGTTCTGTAAACTGTAATGTTCAATTGTGTAAAAAAGTTGAAGTTACTAAAGGTAACTTCTCCAACATTGGTAGCACCCTCATAAAATTGGTTGCATACTACTCTAAATCATATGGTAAGCAAAATAATTAGGTTTACATCAAGTTATCACATAGTAGTTTCCCGCAAAATTCATCTCTACACTCTATTGAGCTGAATGCATTACTTTCTATTCTATGCATTTTGGGTTATGGATGTGTACATAACTACTCAGGGTGAGGTGGAACGGTATAAATATTGCATGTATCCTACTCAGAGCCATGGAATACTCAAATGCAAGGTGAATTCAGGAAGCTACCTCATAACATTTAGAGTGGAACAGTAAATATCTTTGCTTAGTTCTGTAAACTGTAACGTTCTATTGTTAAAAAAGTTGAAGTTACTAAAAGTAACTTCTCCAACATTGGTAGCACCCTCATAAAATTGGTTGCATACTACTCTAAATCATATGGTAAGCAAAATAATAAGGTTTACATCAAGTTATCACATAGTAGTTTCCCGCAAAATTCATCTCTACACTCTATTGAGCTGAATGCATTACCTTCTATTCTATGCATTTTGAGTTATGGATGTGTACATAACTACTCAGGGTGAAGTGGAACGGTATAAATATTGCATGTATCGTACTCAGAGCCATGGAATACTCAAATGCAAGGTGAATTCAGGAAGCTACCTCATAACATTTAGAGTGGAACAGTAAATATCTTTGTTTAGTTCTGTAAACGGTAATGTTCCATTGTGTAAAAAAGTTGAAGTTACTAAAAGTAACTTCTCCAACATTGGTAGCACCCTCATAACATTGGTTGCATACTACTCTAAATCATATGGTAAGCAAAATAATAAGGTCTACATCAAGTTATCACATAGTAGTTTCCCGCAAAATTCATTTCTACACTCTATTGAGCTGAATGCATTACTTTCTATTCTATGCATTTTGAGTTATGGATGTGTACATAACTACTCAGGGTGAGGTGGAACGGTATAAATATTGCATGTATCCTACTCAGAGCCATGGAAAACCCAAATGCAAGATGAAATCAGGAAGCTACCTCATAACATTTAGAGTGGAACATTAAATATCTTTGTTTAGTTCTGTAAACTGTAATGTTCAATTGTGTAAAAAAGTTGAAGTTACTAAAAGTAACTTCTCGAACATTGGTAGCACACACATAAAATCGGTTGCATACTGCTCTAAGTGATGTGGTAAGTAAAATAATTAGGTTTACATCAAGTTATCACATCGCAGTTTTCAGCAAAATTCATTGCTACACTCCATTGAGCAGAATGCATTACTTTCTATTCTATGCATTTTGCGTTATGGATGTGTACATAACTACTCAGGGTGAGGTGGAATTCTATAAATATTGCATGTATCCTACTCAGAGCCATGGAAGACTCAAATGCAAGGTGAATTCAGGAAGCTACCTCATATCATTTAGAGTGGAACAGTAAATATCTTTGTTTAGTTCTGTAAACGGTAATGTTCCATTGTGTAAAAAAGTTGAAGTTACTAACTGGAACTTCAACATTGGTAGCACCCTCATAAAATATCTTTGTTTAGTTCTGTAAACTGTAATGTTCAATTGTGTAAAAAAGTTGAAGTTACTAAAAGTAACTTCTCGAACATTGGTAGCACACACATAAAATCGGTTGCATACTGCTCTAAGTGATGTGGTAAGTAAAATAATTAGGTTTACATCAAGTTATCACATCGTAGTTTCCCGCAAAATTCATCTCTACACTCTATTGAGCTGAATGCATTACTTTCTATTCTATGAATTTTGGGTTATGGATGTGTACAGAACTACTCAGGGTGAGGTGGAACGGTATAAATATTGCATGTATCATACTCAGAGCCATGGAATACTCAAATGCAAGGTGAATTCAGGAAGCTACCTCATAACATTTAGAGTGGAACGGTAAATATCTTTGTTTACTTCTGTAAACGGTAATGTTCCAATGTGTAAAAATGTTGAAGTTACTAAAAGTAACTTCTCCAACATTGGTAGCACCCTCATAAAATTGGTTGCATACTACTCTAAATCATATGGTAAGCAAAATAATAAGGTTTACATCAAGTTATCACATAGTAGTTTCCCGCAAAATTCATCTCTACACTCTATTGAGCTGAATGCATTACTTTCTATTCTATGCATTTTGGGTTATGGATGTGTACATAACTACTCAGGGTGAGGTGGAACGGTATAAATATTGCATGTATCCTACTCAGAGCCATGGAATACTCAAATGCAAGGTGAAATCAGGAAGCTACCTCATAACATTTAGAGTGGAACAGTAAATATCTTTGTTTACCTCTGTAAACGGTAATGTTCCATTGTGTAAAAAAGTTGAAGTTACTAAAAGTAACTTCTCCAACATTGGTAGCACACACATAAAATCGGTTGCATACTGCTCTAAGTGATGTGGTAAGTAAAATAATTAGGTTTACATCAAGTTATCACATCGTAGTTTCCCGCAAAATTCATCTCTACACTCTATTGAGCTGAATGCATTACTTTCTATTCTATGCATTTTGGGTTATGGATGTGTACATAACTACTCAGGGTGAGGTGGAACGGTATAAATATTGCATGTATCCTACTCAGAGCCATGGAATACTCAAATGCAAGGTGAATTCTGGAAGCTACCTCATAACATTTAGAGTGGAACAGTAAATATCATTGTTCAGTTCTGTAAACGGTAATGTTCCATTGTGTAAAAAAGTTGAAGTTACTAAAAGTAACTTCTCCAACATTGGTAGCACCCTCATAAAATATCTTTGTTTAGTTCTGTAAACTGTAATGTTCAATTGTGTAAAAAAGTTGAAGTTACTAAAGGTAACTTCTCCAACATTGGTAGCACCCTCATAAAATTGGTTGCATACTACTCTAAATCATATGGTAAGCAAAATAATTAGGTTTACATCAAGTTATCACATAGTAGTTTCCCGCAAAATTCATCTCTACACTCTATTGAGCTGAATGCATTACTTTCTATTCTATGCATTTTGGGTTATGGATGTGTACATAACTACTCAGGGTGAGGTGGAACGGTATAAATATTGCATGTATCCTACTCAGAGGCATGGAAAACTCAAATGCAAGGTGAAATCAGGAAGCTACCTCATAACATTTAGAGTGGAACATTAAATATCTTTGTTTAGTTCTGTAAACTGTAATGTTACATTGTGTAAAAAACATGAAGTTACTAAAAGTAACTTCAACATTGGTTGCACCCTCATAAAATTGGTTGCATACTACTCTGAATCATATGGTAAGCAAAATAATAAGGTTTACATCAAGTTATCACATAGTAGTTTCCCGCAAAATTCATCTCTACACTCTATTGAGCTGAATGCATTACTTTCTATTCTATGAATTTTGGGTTATGGATGTGTACAGAACTACTCAGGGTGAGGTGGAACGGTATAAATATTGCATGTATCATACTCAGAGCCATGGAATACTCAAATGCAAGGTGAAATCAGGAAGCTACCTCATAACATTTAGAGTGGAACAGTAAATATCTTTGTTTACCTCTGTAAACGGTAATGTTCCATTGTGTAAAAAAGTTGAAGTTACTAAAAGTAACTTCTCCAACATTGGTAGCACACACATAAAATCGGTTGCATACTGCTCTAAGTGATGTGGTAAGTAAAATAATTAGGTTTACATCCAGTTATCACATCGTAGTTTCCCGCAAAATTTATCTCTACACTCTATTGAGCTGAATGCATTACTTTCTATTCTATGCATTTTGGGTTATGGATGTGTACATAACTACTCAGGGTGAGGTGGAACGGTATAAATATTGCATGTATCCTACTCAGAGCCATGGAATACTCAAATGCAAGGTGAAATCAGGAAGCTACCTCATAACATTTAGAGTGGAACAGTAAATATCTTTGTTTACCTCTGTAAACGGTAATGTTCCATTGTGTAAAAAAGTTGAAGTTACTAAAAGTAACTTCTCCAACATTGGTAGCACACACATAAAATCGGTTGCATACTGCTCTACGTGATGTGGTAAGTAAAATAATTAGGTTTACATCAAGTTATCACATCGTAGTTTCCCGCAAAATTCATCTCTACACTCTATTGAGCTGAACGCATTACTTTCTATTCTATGCATTTTGGGTTATGGATGTGTACATAACTACTCAGGGTGAGGTGGAACGGTATAAATATTGCATGTATCCTAATCAGAGCCATGGAATACTCAAATGCAAGGTGAATTCAGGAAGCTACCTCATAACATTTAGAGTGGAACAGTAAATATCTTTGTTCAGTTCTGTAAACGGTAATGTTCCATTGTGCAAAAAAGTTGAAGTTACTAAAAGTAACTTCTCCAACATTGGTAGCACCCTCATAAAATTGGTTGCATACTACTCTAAATCATATGGTAAGCAAAATAATAAGGTTTACATCAAGTTATCACATAGTAGTTTCCCGCAAAATTCATTTCTACACTCTATTGAGCTGAATGCATTACTTTCTATTCTATGCATTTTGAGTTATGGATGTGTACATAACTACTCAGGGTGAGGTGGAACGGTATAAATATTGCATGTATCCTACTCAGAGCCATGGAATACTCAAATGCAAGGTGAATTCAGGAAGCTACATCATAACATTTAGAGTGGAACAGTAAATATCTTTGTTTAGTTCTGTAAACGGTAATGTTCCATTGTGTAAAATTAGTTGAAGTTACTAAAAGTAACTTCTCCAACATTGGTAGCACCCTCATGAAATTGGTTGCATACTACTCTAAATCATATGGTAAGCAAAATAATAAGGTTTACATCAAGTTATCACATAGTAGTTTTCAGCAAAATTCATTTCTACACTCTATTGAGCTGAATGCATTACTTTGTATTGTATGCATTTTGAGTTATGGATGTGTACATAACTACTCAGGGTGAGGTGGAACTGTATAAATATTGCATGTATCCTACTCAGAGCCATGGAATACTCAAATGCAAGGTGAATTCAGGAAGCTACCTCATAACATATAGAGTAGAACAGTAAATATCTTTGTTTAGTTCTGTAAACGGTAATGTTCCATTGTATAAAAAAGTTGAAGTTACTAAAAGTAACTTCAACATTGGTAGCACCCTCATAAAATTGGTTGCATACTACTCTGAATCATATGGTAAGCAAAATAATAAGGTTTACATCAAGTTATCACATAGTAGTTTCCCGCAAAATTCATTTCTACACTCTATTGAGCTGAATGCATTACTTTCTATTCTATGCATTTTGAGTTATGGATATGTACATAACTACTCAGGGTGAGGTGGAACGGTATAAATATTGCATGTATCCTACTCAGAGCCATGGAATACTCAAATGGAAGGTGAATTCAGGCAGCTACCTCATAACATTTAGAGTGGAACAGTAAATATCTTTGTTTAGTTCTGTAAACGGTAATGTTCCATTGTGTAAATAAGTTGAAGTTACTAAAAGTAACTTCTCCAACATTGGTAGCACCCTCATCAAATTGGTTGCATACTACTCTGAATCATATGGTAAGCAAAATAATAAGGTTTACATCAAGTTATCACATAGTAGTTTTCAGCAAAATTCATTTCTACACTCTATTGAGCCGAATGCATTACTTTCTATTCTATGCATTTTGAGTTATGGCTGTGTACATAACTACTCAGGGTGAGGTGGAACGGTATAAATATTGCATGTATCATACTCAGAGCCATGGAATACTCAAATGCAAGATGAAATCAGGAAGCTACCTCATAACATTTAGAGTGGAACAGTAAATATCTTTGTTTACCTCTGTAAACGGTAATGTTCCATTGTGTAAAAAAGTTGAAGTTACTAAAAGTAACTTCTCCAACATTGGTAGCACCCTCATAAAATTGGTTGCATACTACTCTGAATCATATGGTAAGCAAAATAATAAGTTTTACATCAAGTTATCACATAGTATTTTCCCGCAAAATTCATCTCTACACCCTATTGAGCTGAATGCATTACTTTCTATTCGATGCATTTTGAGTTATGGATGTGTACATAACTACTCAGGGTGAGGTGGAACTGTATAAATATTGCATGTATCCTACTCAGAGCCATGGAATCCTCAAATGCACGGTGAATTCAGGAAGCTACCTCATAACATCTAGAGTGGAACAGTAAATATCTTTGTTTAGTTCTGTAAACGGTAATGTTCCATTGTGTAAAAAAGTTGAAGTTACTAAAAGTAACTTCTCGAACATTGGTAGCACACACATAAAATTGATTGCATACTACTCTAAATCATATGGTAAGCAAAATAATAAGGTTTACATCAAGTTATCACATAGTAGTTTCCCGCAAAATTCATCTCTACACCCTATTGAGCTGAATGCATTACTTTCTATTCGATGCATTTTGAGTTATGCATGTGTACATAACTACTCAGGGTGAGGTGGAACCGTATAAATATTGCATGTATCCTACTCAGAGCCATGGAAGACACAAATGCAAGATGAATTCAGGAAGCTACCTCATAACATTTAGAGTGGAACAGTAAATATCTTTGTTTAGTTCTGTAAACGGTAATGTTCCATTGTGTAAAAAAGTTGAAGTTACTAAAAGTAACTTCAACATTGGTAGCACCCTCATGAAAGTGGTTGCATACTACTCTAAATCATATGTTAAGCAAAATAATAAGGTTTACATCAAGTTATCACATAGTAGTTTTCAGCAAAATTCATTTCTACACTCTATTGAGCTGAATGCATTACTTTCTATTCTATGCATTTTGGGTTATGGATGTGTACATAACTGCTCAGGGTGAGGTGGAACGGTATAAATATTGCATGTATCCTACTCAGAGCCATGGAATAGTCAAATGCAAGGTGAATTCAGGAAGCTACCTCATAACATTTAGAGTGGAACAGTAAATATCTTTGTTTAGTTCTGTAAACGGTAATATTCCATTGTGTAAAAAAGTTGAATTTACTAAAAGTAACTTCTCCAATATTGGTAGCACACTCGTAAAATTGGTTGCATACTACTCTGAATCATATGGTAAGCAAAATAATAAGGTTTACATCAAGTTATCACATAGTAGTTTTCAGCAAAATTCATTTCTACACTCTATTGAGCCGAATGCATTACTTTCTATTCTATGCATTTTGAGTTATGGCTGTGTACATAACTACTCAGGGTGAGGTGGAACGGTATAAATATTGCATGTATCATACTCAGAGCCATGGAATACTCAAATGCAAGATGAAATCAGGAAGCTACCTCATAACATTTAGAGTGGAACAGTAAATATCTTTGTTTACCTCTGTAAACGGTAATGTTCCATTGTGTAAAAAAGTTGAAGTTACTAAAAGTAACTTCTCCAACATTGGTAGCACCTTCATAAAATTGGTTGCATACTACTCTGAATCATATGGTAAGCAAAATAATAAGGTTTACATCAAGTTATCACATAGTAGTTTCCCGCAAAATTCATTTCTACACTCTATTGAGCTGAATGCATTACTTTCTATTCTAAGCATTTTGAGTTATGGATGTGTACATAACTACTCAGGGTGAGGTGGAACGGTATAAATATTGCATGTATCCTACTCAGAGCCATGGAATACTCAAATGCAAGGTGAATTCAGTAAGCTACATCATAACATTTAGAGTGGAACAGTAAATATCTTTGTTTAGTTCTGTAAACGGTAATGTTCCATTGTGTAAAAAAGTTGAAGTTACTAAAAGTAACTTCTCCAACATTGGTAGCACCCTCATAAAATTGGTTGCATACTACTCTGAATCATATGGTAAGCAAAATAATAAGTTTTACATCAAGTTATCACATAGTATTTTCCCGCAAAATTCATCTCTACACCCTATTGAGCTGAATGCATTACTTTCTATTCGATGCATTTTGAGTTATGGATGTGTACATAACTACTCAGGGTGAGGTGGAACTGTATAAATATTGCATGTATCCTACTCAGAGCCATGGAATATTCAAATGCTAGGTGAATTCAGGAAGCTACCTCATAACATTTAGAGTGGAACAGTAAATATCTTTGTTTAGGACTGCAAACGGTAATGTTCCATTGTGTAAAAAAGTTGAAGTTACTAAAAGTAACTTCTCCAACATTGGTAGGACACACATAACATCGGTTGCATACTGCTCTAAGTGATGTGGTAAGTAAAATAATTAGGTTTACATCAAGTTATCACATCGTAGTTTTCAGCAAAATTCATTTCTACACTCTATTGAGCTGAATGCATTACTTTCTATTCTATGCATTTTGAGTTATGGATGTGTACATAACTACTCAGGGTGAGGTGGAACGGTATAAATATTGCATGTATCCTACTCAGAGCCATGGATTACTCAAATGCAAGGTGAATTCAGGAAGCTACCTCATAACATTTAGAGTGGAACAGTAAATATCTTTGTTTAGTTCTGTAAACGGTAATGTTCCATTGTGTAAAAAAGTTGAAGTTACTAAAAGTAACTTCTCCAACATTGGTAGCACACTCATAAAATTGGTTGCATACTACTCTAAATCATATGGTAAGCAAAATAATGAGGTTTACATCAAGTTATCACATAGTAGTTTCCCGCAAAATTCATCTCTACACCCTATTGAGCTGAATGCATTACTTTCTATTCGATGCATTTTGAGTTATGCATGTGTACATAACTACTCAGGGTGAGGTGGAACCGTATAAATATTGCATGTATCCTACTCAGAGCCATGGAAGACACAAATGCAAGATGAATTCAGGAAGCTACCTCATAACATTTAGAGTGGAACAGTAAATATCTTTGTTTAGTTCTGTAAACGGTAATGTTCCATTGTGTAAAAAAGTTGAAGTTACTAAAAGTAACTTCAACATTGGTAGCACCCTCATAAAAGTGGTTGCATACTACTCTAAATCATATGTTAAGCAAAATAATAAGGTTTACATCAAGTTATCACATAGTAGTTTTCAGCAAAATTCATTTCTACACTCTATTGAGCTGAATGCATTACTTTCTATTCTATGCATTTTGGGTTATGGATGTGTACATAACTGCTCAGGGTGAGGTGGAACGGTATAAATATTGCATGTATCCTACTCAGAGCCATGGAATAGTCAAATGCAAGGTGAATTCAGGAAGCTACCTCATAACATTTAGAGTGGAACAGTAAATATCTTTGTTTAGTTCTGTAAACGGTAATATTCCATTGTGTAAAAAAGTTGAATTTACTAAAAGTAACTTCTCCAATATTGGTAGCACACTCGTAAAATTGGTTGCATACTACTCTGAATCATATGGTAAGCAAAATAATAAGGTTTACATCAAGTTATCACATAGTAGTTTTCAGCAAAATTCATTTCTACACTCTATTGAGCCGAATGCATTACTTTCTATTCTATGCATTTTGAGTTATGGCTGTGTACATAACTACTCAGGGTGAGGTGGAACGGTATAAATATTGCATGTATCATACTCAGAGCCATGGAATACTCAAATGCAAGATGAAATCAGGAAGCTACCTCATAACATTTAGAGTGGAACAGTAAATATCTTTGTTTACCTCTGTAAACGGTAATGTTCCATTGTGTAAAAAAGTTGAAGTTACTAAAAGTAACTTCTCCAACATTGGTAGCACCCTCATAAAATTGGTTGCATACTACTCTGAATCATATGGTAAGCAAAATAATAAGTTTTACATCAAGTTATCACATAGTATTTTCCCGCAAAATTCATCTCTACACCCTATTGAGCTGAATGCATTACTTTCTATTCGATGCATTTTGAGTTATGGATGTGTACATAACTACTCAGGGTGAGGTGGAACTGTATAAATATTGCATGTATCCTACTCAGAGCCATGGAATATTCAAATGCTAGGTGAATTCAGGAAGCTACCTCATAACATTTAGAGTGGAACAGTAAATATCTTTGTTTAGGACTGCAAACGGTAATGTTCCATTGTGTAAAAAAGTTGAAGTTACTAAAAGTAACTTCTCCAACATTGGTAGGACACACATAACATCGGTTGCATACTGCTCTAAGTGATGTGGTAAGTAAAATAATTAGGTTTACATCAAGTTATCACATCGTAGTTTTCAGCAAAATTCATTTCTACACTCTATTGAGCTGAATGCATTACTTTCTATTCTATGCATTTTGAGTTATGGATGTGTACATAACTACTCAGGGTGAGGTGGAACGGTATAAATATTGCATGTATCCTACTCAGAGCCATGGATTACTCAAATGCAAGGTGAATTCAGGAAGCTACCTCATAACATTTAGAGTGGAACAGTAAATATCTTTGTTTAGTTCTGTAAACGGTAATGTTCCATTGTGTAAAAAAGTTGAAGTTACTAAAAGTAACTTCTCCAACATTGGTAGCACACTCATAAAATTGGTTGCATACTACTCTAAATCATATGGTAAGCAAAATAATGAGGTTTACATCAAGTTATCACATAGTAGTTTCCCGGAAAATTCATCTCTACACTCTATTGAGCTGAATGCATTACTTTCTATTCTATGCATTTTGAGTTATGGATGTGTACATAACTACTCAGGGTGAGGTGGAACTGTATAAATATTGCATGTATCCTACTCAGAGCCATGGAATCCTCAAATGCACGGTGAATTCAGGAAGCTACCTCATAACATCTAGAGTGGAACAGTAAATATCTTTGTTTAGTTCTGTAAACGGTAATGTTCCATTGTGTAAAAAAGTTGAAGTTACTAAAAGTAACTTCTCGAACATTGGTAGCACACACATAAAATTGATTGCATACTACTCTAAATCATATGGTAAGCAAAATAATAAGGTTTACATCAAGTTATCACATAGTATTTTCCCGCAAAATTCATCTCTACACCCTATTGAGCTGAATGCATTACTTTCTATTCGATGCATTTTGAGTTATGCATGTGTACATAACTACTCAGGGTGAGTTGGAACTGTATAAATATTGCATGTATCCTACTCAGAGCCATGGAATACTCAAATGCAAGGTGAATTCAGGAAGCTACCTCATAACATTTAGAGTGGAACAGTAAATATCTTTGTTTAGTTCTGTAAACGGTATTGTTCCATTGTGTAAAAAAGTTGAAGTTACTAAAAGTAACTTCTCCAATATTGGTAGCACACTCGTAAAATTGGTTGCATACTACTCTGAATCATATGGTATGCAAAATAATAAGGTTTACATCAAGTTATCACATAGTAGTTTTCAGCAAAATTCATTTCTACACTCTATTGAGCTGAATGCATTACTTTGTATTCGATGCATTTTGAGTTATGGATGTGTACATAACTACTCAGGGTGAGGTGGAACTGTATAAATATTGCATGTATCCTACTCAGAGCCATGGAATATTCAAATGCTAGGTGAATTCAGGAAGCTACCTCATAACATTTAGAGTGGAACAGTAAATATCTTTGTTTAGTACTGCAAACGGTAATGTTCCATTGTGTAAAAACGTTGAAGTCACTAAAAGTAACTTCTCCAACATTGGTAGCACACTCATAAAATTGGTTGCATACTACTCTAAATCATATGGTAAGCAAAATAATGAGGTTTACATCAAGTTATCACATAGTAGTTTCCCGCAAAATTCATCTCTACACTCTATTGAGCTGAATGCATTACTTTCTATTCGATGCATTTTGAGTTATGCATGTGTACATAACTACTCAGGGTGAGTTGGAACTGTATAAATATTGCATGTATCCTACTCAGAGCCATGGAATACTCAAATGCAAGGTGAATTCAGGAAGCTACCTCCTAACATTTAGAGTGGAACAGTACATATCTTTGTTTAGTTCTGTAAACGGTAATGTTCCATTGTGTAAAAAAGTTGAAGTTACTAAAAGTAACTTCTCCAACATTGGTAGCACACACATAAAATCGGTTGCATACTGCTCTAAGTGATGTGGGAAGTAAAATAATTAGGTTGACATCAAGTTATCACATCGTAGTTTTCAGCAAAATTCATTTCTACACTCTATTGAGCTGAATGCATTACTTTCTATTCTATGCATTTGGAGTTATGGATGTGTACATAACTACTCAGGGTGAGGTGGAACGGTATAAATATTGCATGCATCCTCCTCAGAGCCATGGAATACTCAAATGGAAGGTGAATTCAGGAAGCTACCTCATAACATTTAAAGTGGAACAGTAAATATCTTTGTTTAGTTCTGTAAACGGTAATGTTCCATTCTGTATAAAAGTTGAAGTTACTAAAAGTAACTTCTCCAACATTGGTAGCACCCTCATAAAATTGGTTGCATACTACTCTAAATCATTTGCTAAGCAAAATAATAAGGTTTACATCAAGTTATCACATAGTAGTTTTCTGCAAAATTCATTTCTACACTCTGTTGAGCTGAATGCATTACTTTGTATTCTATGCATTTTGAGTTATGGCTGTGCACATAACTACTCAGGGTGAGGTGGAACTGTATAAATATTGCATGTATCCTACTCAGAGCCATGGAATACTCAAATGCAAGGTGAATTCAGGAAGCTACCTCATAACATTTAGAGTGGAACAGTAAATATCTTTGTTTAGTTCTGTAAACGGTATTGTTCCATTGTGTCAAAAAGTTGAAGTTACTAAAAGTAACTTCTCGAACATTGGTAGCACACACATAAAATTGATTGCATACTACTCTGAATCATATGGTAAGCAAAATAATAAGGTTTACATCAAGTTATCACATAGTATTTTCCCGCAAAATTCATCTCTACACCCTATTGAGCTGAATGCATTACTTTCTATTCGATGCATTTTGAGTTATGCATGTGTACATAACTACTCAGGGTGAGTTGGAACTGTATAAATATTGCATGTATCCTACTCAGAGCCATGGAATACTCAAATGCAAGGTGAATTCAGGAAGCTACCTCATAACATTTAGAGTGGAACAGTAAATATCTTTGTTTAGTTCTGTAAACGGTATTGTTCCATTGTGTAAAAAAGTTGAAGTTACTAAAAGTAACTTCTCCAATATTGGTAGCACACTCGTAAAATTGGTTGCATACTACTCTGAATCATATGGTATGCAAAATAATAAGGTTTACATCAAGTTATCACATAGTAGTTTTCAGCAAAATTCATTTCTACACTCTATTGAGCTGAATGCATTACTTTGTATTCGATGCATTTTGAGTTATGGATGTGTACATAACTACTCAGGGTGAGGTGGAACTGTATAAATATTGCATGTATCCTACTCAGAGCCATGGAATATTCAAATGCTAGGTGAATTCAGGAAGCTACCTCATAACATTTAGAGTGGAACAGTAAATATCTTTGTTTAGTACTGCAAACGGTAATGTTCCATTGTGTAAAAACGTTGAAGTCACTAAAAGTAACTTCTCCAACATTGGTAGCACACTCATAAAATTGGTTGCATACTACTCTAAATCATATGGTAAGCAAAATAATGAGGTTTACATCAAGTTATCACATAGTAGTTTCCCGCAAAATTCATCTCTACACTCTATTGAGCTGAATGCATTACTTTCTATTCGATGCATTTTGAGTTATGCATGTGTACATAACTACTCAGGGTGAGTTGGAACTGTATAAATATTGCATGTATCCTACTCAGAGCCATGGAATACTCAAATGCAAGGTGAATTCAGGAAGCTACCTCCTAACATTTAGAGTGGAACAGTACATATCTTTGTTTAGTTCTGTAAACGGTAATGTTCCATTGTGTAAAAAAGTTGAAGTTACTAAAAGTAACTTCTCCAACATTGGTAGCACACACATAAAATCGGTTGCATACTGCTCTAAGTGATGTGGGAAGTAAAATAATTAGGTTGACATCAAGTTATCACATCGTAGTTTTCAGCAAAATTCATTTCTACACTCTATTGAGCTGAATGCATTACTTTCTATTCTATGCATTTGGAGTTATGGATGTGTACATAACTACTCAGGGTGAGGTGGAACGGTATAAATATTGCATGCATCCTCCTCAGAGCCATGGAATACTCAAATGGAAGGTGAATTCAGGAAGCTACCTCATAACATTTAAAGTGGAACAGTAAATATCTTTGTTTAGTTCTGTAAACGGTAATGTTCCATTGTGTATAAAAGTTGAAGTTACTAAAAGTAACTTCTCCAACATTGGTAGCACCCTCATAAAATTGGTTGCATACTACTCTAAATCATTTGCTAAGCAAAATAATAAGGTTTACATCAAGTTATCACATAGTAGTTTTCTGCAAAATTCATTTCTACACTCTGTTGAGCTGAATGCATTACTTTGTATTCTATGCATTTTGAGTTATGGCTGTGCACATAACTACTCAGGGTGAGGTGGAACTGTATAAATATTGCATGTATCCTACTCAGAGCCATGGAATACTCAAATGCAAGGTGAATTCAGGAAGCTACCTCATAACATTTAGAGTGGAACAGTAAATATCTTTGTTTAGTTCTGTAAACGGTATTGTTCCATTGTGTAAAAAAGTTGAAGTTACTAAAAGTAACTTCTCCAATATTGGTAGCACACTCGTAAAATTGGTTGCATACTACTCTGAATCATATGGTATGCAAAATAATAAGGTTTACATCAAGTTATCACATAGTAGTTTTCAGCAAAATTCATTTCTACACTCTATTGAGCTGAATGCATTACTTTCTATTCTATGCATTTTGGGTTATGGATGTGTACATAACTGCTCAGGGTGAGGTGGAACGGTATAAATATTGCATGTATCCTACTCAGAGCCATGGAATAGTCAAATGCAAGGTGAATTCAGGAAGCTACCTCATAACATTTAGAGTGGAACAGTAAATATCTTTGTTTAGTTCTGTAAACGGTAATATTCCATTGTGTAAAAAAGTTGAATTTACTAAAAGTAACTTCTCCAATATTGGTAGCACACTCGTAAAATTGGTTGCATACTACTCTGAATCATATGGTAAGCAAAATAATAAGGTTTACATCAAGTTATCACATAGTAGTTTTCAGCAAAATTCATTTCTACACTCTATTGAGCCGAATGCATTACTTTCTATTCTATGCATTTTGAGTTATGGCTGTGTACATAACTACTCAGGGTGAGGTGGAACGGTATAAATATTGCATGTATCATACTCAGAGCCATGGAATACTCAAATGCAAGATGAAATCAGGAAGCTACCTCATAACATTTAGAGTGGAACAGTAAATATCTTTGTTTACCTCTGTAAACGGTAATGTTCCATTGTGTAAAAAAGTTGAAGTTACTAAAAGTAACTTCTCCAACATTGGTAGCACCTTCATAAAATTGGTTGCATACTACTCTGAATCATATGGTAAGCAAAATAATAAGGTTTACATCAAGTTATCACATAGTAGTTTCCCGCAAAATTCATTTCTACACTCTATTGAGCTGAATGCATTACTTTCTATTCTATGCATTTTGAGTTATGGATGTGTACATAACTACTCAGGGTGAGGTGGAACGGTATAAATATTGCATGTATCCTACTCAGAGCCATGGAATACTCAAAAGCAAGGTGAATTCAGTAAGCTACATCATAACATTTAGAGTGGAACAGTAAATATCTTTGTTTAGTTCTGTAAACGGTAATGTTCCATTGTGTAAAAAAGTTGAAGTTACTAAAAGTAACTTCTCCAACATTGGTAGCACCCTCATAAAATTGGTTGCATACTACTCTGAATCATATGGTAAGCAAAATAATAAGTTTTACATCAAGTTATCACATAGTATTTTCCCGCAAAATTCATCTCTACACCCTATTGAGCTGAATGCATTACTTTCTATTCGATGCATTTTGAGTTATGGATGTGTACATAACTACTCAGGGTGAGGTGGAACTGTATAAATATTGCATGTATCCTACTCAGAGCCATGGAATATTCAAATGCTAGGTGAATTCAGGAAGCTACCTCCTAACATTTAGAGTGGAACAGTAAATATCTTTGTTTAGGACTGCAAACGGTAATGTTCCATTGTGTAAAAAAGTTGAAGTTACTAAAAGTAACTTCTCCAACATTGGTAGGACACACATAACATCGGTTGCATACTGCTCTAAGTGATGTGGTAAGTAAAATAATTAGGTTTACATCAAGTTATCACATCGTAGTTTTCAGCAAAATTCATTTCTACACTCTATTGAGCTGAATGCATTACTTTCTATTCTATGCATTTTGAGTTATGGATGTGTACATAACTACTCAGGGTGAGGTGGAACGGTATAAATATTGCATGTATCCTACTCAGAGCCATGGATTACTCAAATGCAAGGTGAATTCAGGAAGCTACCTCATAACATTTAGAGTGGAACAGTAAATATCTTTGTTTAGTTCTGTAAACGGTATTGTTCCATTGTGTAAAAAAGTTGAAGTTACTAAAAGTAACTTCTCCAATATTGGTAGCACACTCGTAAAATTGGTTGCATACTACTCTGAATCATCTGGTATGCAAAATAATAAGGTTTACATCAAGTTATCACATAGTAGTTTTCAGCAAAATTCATTTCTACACTCTATTGAGCTGAATGCATTACTTTGTATTCGATGCATTTTGAGTTATGGATGTGTACATAACTACTCAGGGTGAGGTGGAACTGTATAAATATTGCATGTATCCTACTCAGAGCCATGGAATATTCAAATGCTAGGTGAATTCAGGAAGCTACCTCATAACATTTAGAGTGGAACAGTAAATATCTTTGTTTAGTACTGCAAACGGTAATGTTCCATTGTGTAAAAACGTTGAAGTCACTAAAAGTAACTTCTCCAACATTGGTAGCACACTCATAAAATTGGTTGCATACTACTCTAAATCATATGGTAAGCAAAATAATGAGGTTTACATCAAGTTATCACATAGTAGTTTCCCGCAAAATTCATCTCTACACTCTATTGAGCTGAATGCATTACTTTCTATTCGATGCATTTTGAGTTATGCATGTGTACATAACTACTCAGGGTGAGTTGGAACTGTATAAATATTGCATGTATCCTACTCAGAGCCATGGAATACTCAAATGCAAGGTGAATTCAGGAAGCTACCTCCTAACATTTAGAGTGGAACAGTACATATCTTTGTTTAGTTCTGTAAACGGTAATGTTCCATTGTGTAAAAAAGTTGAAGTTACTAAAAGTAACTTCTCCAACATTGGTAGCACACACATAAAATCGGTTGCATACTGCTCTAAGTGATGTGGGAAGTAAAATAATTAGGTTGACATCAAGTTATCACATCGTAGTTTTCAGCAAAATTCATTTCTACACTCTATTGAGCTGAATGCATTACTTTCTATTCTATGCATTTGGAGTTATGGATGTGTACATAACTACTCAGGGTGAGGTGGAACGGTATAAATATTGCATGCATCCTCCTCAGAGCCATGGAATACTCAAATGGAAGGTGAATTCAGGAAGCTACCTCATAACATTTAAAGTGGAACAGTAAATATCTTTGTTTAGTTCTGTAAACGGTAATGTTCCATTCTGTATAAAAGTTGAAGTTACTAAAAGTAACTTCTCCAACATTGGTAGCACCCTCATAAAATTGGTTGCATACTACTCTAAATCATTTGCTAAGCAAAATAATAAGGTTTACATCAAGTTATCACATAGTAGTTTTCTGCAAAATTCATTTCTACACTCTGTTGAGCTGAATGCATTACTTTGTATTCTATGCATTTTGAGTTATGGCTGTGCACATAACTACTCAGGGTGAGGTGGAACTGTATAAATATTGCATGTATCCTACTCAGAGCCATGGAATACTCAAATGCAAGGTGAATTCAGGAAGCTACCTCATAACATTTAGAGTGGAACAGTAAATATCTTTGTTTAGTTCTGTAAACGGTATTGTTCCATTGTGTAAAAAAGTTGAAGTTACTAAAAGTAACTTCTCGAACATTGGTAGCACACACATAAAATTGATTGCATACTACTCTGAATCATATGGTAAGCAAAATAATAAGGTTTACATCAAGTTATCACATAGTATTTTCCCGCAAAATTCATCTCTACACCCTATTGAGCTGAATGCATTACTTTCTATTCGATGCATTTTGAGTTATGCATGTGTACATAACTACTCAGGGTGAGTTGGAACTGTATAAATATTGCATGTATCCTACTCAGAGCCATGGAATACTCAAATGCAAGGTGAATTCAGGAAGCTACCTCATAACATTTAGAGTGGAACAGTAAATATCTTTGTTTAGTTCTGTAAACGGTATTGTTCCATTGTGTAAAAAAGTTGAAGTTACTAAAAGTAACTTCTCCAATATTGGTAGCACACTCGTAAAATTGGTTGCATACTACTCTGAATCATATGGTATGCAAAATAATAAGGTTTACATCAAGTTATCACATAGTAGTTTTCAGCAAAATTCATTTCTACACTCTATTGAGCTGAATGCATTACTTTGTATTCGATGCATTTTGAGTTATGGATGTGTACATAACTACTCAGGGTGAGGTGGAACTGTATAAATATTGCATGTATCCTACTCAGAGCCATGGAATATTCAAATGCTAGGTGAATTCAGGAAGCTACCTCATAACATTTAGAGTGGAACAGTAAATATCTTTGTTTAGTACTGCAAACGGTAATGTTCCATTGTGTAAAAACGTTGAAGTCACTAAAAGTAACTTCTCCAACATTGGTAGCACACTCATAAAATTGGTTGCATACTACTCTAAATCATATGGTAAGCAAAATAATGAGGTTTACATCAAGTTATCACATAGTAGTTTCCCGCAAAATTCATCTCTACACTCTATTGAGCTGAATGCATTACTTTCTATTCGATGCATTTTGAGTTATGCATGTGTACATAACTACTCAGGGTGAGTTGGAACTGTATAAATATTGCATGTATCCTACTCAGAGCCATGGAATACTCAAATGCAAGGTGAATTCAGGAAGCTACCTCCTAACATTTAGAGTGGAACAGTACATATCTTTGTTTAGTTCTGTAAACGGTAATGTTCCATTGTGTAAAAAAGTTGAAGTTACTAAAAGTAACTTCTCCAACATTGGTAGCACACACATAAAATCGGTTGCATACTGCTCTAAGTGATGTGGGAAGTAAAATAATTAGGTTGACATCAAGTTATCACATCGTAGTTTTCAGCAAAATTCATTTCTACACTCTATTGAGCTGAATGCATTACTTTCTATTCTATGCATTTGGAGTTATGGATGTGTACATAACTACTCAGGGTGAGGTGGAACGGTATAAATATTGCATGCATCCTCCTCAGAGCCATGGAATACTCAAATGGAAGGTGAATTCAGGAAGCTACCTCATAACATTTAAAGTGGAACAGTAAATATCTTTGTTTAGTTCTGTAAACGGTAATGTTCCATTGTGTATAAAAGTTGAAGTTACTAAAAGTAACTTCTCCAACATTGGTAGCACCCTCATGAAATTGGTTGCATACTACTCTAAATCATTTGCTAAGCAAAATAATAAGGTTTACATCAAGTTATCACATAGTAGTTTTCTGCAAAATTCATTTCTACACTCTGTTGAGCTGAATGCATTACTTTGTATTCTATGCATTTTGAGTTATGGCTGTGCACATAACTACTCAGGGTGAGGTGGAACTGTATAAATATTGCATGTATCCTACTCAGAGCCATGGAATACTCAAATGCAAGGTGAATTCAGGAAGCTACCTCATAACATTTAGAGTGGAACAGTAAATATCTTTGTTTAGTTCTGTAAACGGTATTGTTCCATTGTGTAAAAAAGTTGAAGTTACTAAAAGTAACTTCTCCAATATTGGTAGCACACTCGTAAAATTGGTTGCATACTACTCTGAATCATATGGTAAGCAAAATAATAAGGTTTACATCAAGTTATCACATAGTAGTTTTCAGCAAAATTGATTTATACACTCTATTGAGCTGAATGCATTACTTTGTATTGTATGCATTTTGAGTTATGGATGTGTACATAACTACTCAGGGTGAGGTGGAACGGTATAAATATTGCATGTATCCTACTCAGAGCCATGGAATACTCAAATGCAAGGTGAATTCAGGAAGCTACCTCATAACATTTAGAGTGGAACAGTAAATATCTTTGTTTAGTTCTGTAAACGGTATTGTTCCATTGTGTAAAAAAGTTGAAGTTACTAAAAGTAACTTCTCCAATATTGGTAGCACACTCGTAAAATTGGTTGCATACTACTCTGAATCATATGGTATGCAAAATAATAAGGTTTACATCAAGTTATCACATAGTAGTTTTCAGCAAAATTCATTTCTACACTCTATTGAGCTGAATGCATTACTTTCTATTCTATGCATTTTGGGTTATGGATGTGTACATAACTGC